>NC_071647.1:5008003-5369878 GCF_014839835.1 Dryobates pubescens | reverse complement strand
GGGGACTCCACCACCTCCCTGGGCAGCACATCCCAGTGGCCAATTCCTCTTGCTGGGAAGAACTTTCTCCTCACCTCCAGCCTAACCCTCCCCTGGCACAGCTTGAGACTGTGTCCTCTTGTTCTGCTGCTGCTTGCCTGGGAGAAGAGACCAACCCCCACCTGGCTCCAACCTCCCTGCAGGCAGTTGGAGAGAGCAAGAAGGTCTCCCCTGAGCCTCCTCTTCTGCAGGCTAAGCAACCCCAGCTCCCTCAGCCTCTCCTCCCAGGGCTGTGCTCCAGACCCCCTCCCCAGCTTTCTTGCCCTTCTCTGGACACCTTCCAGCAGCTCAACCTCTTTCCTAACCTGAGGAGCCCAGAGCTGGACACAGGACTCCAGGTGTGGCCTCAGCAGTGCTGAGCACAGGGCACAAGGACTTCCCTGCTCCTGCTGGCCACACTCTTCCTGCTGCAGGCCAGGATGCCCTTGGCCTTCTTGGCCCCCTGGGCACACTGCTGGCTCCTGTTCAGGTGCTGTCCTCCAGTACCCCCAGCTCCCTCTCTGCCTGGCTGCTCTCAGCCACTCTGTCCCCAGCCTGTAGGTCTCCCCTCACTCCAGGAGATGTCAGAGGGCTGCTGCCATATCCCAGCTCTTCTACTCTCTGCTCAATCCCTGCATGTGCCCACCCATGACAGTTTCATGTGAGGGCTTCCTCTCTGCCAACAGCTCCCCAGGGCTGACCCCTCAAAGCATACCATGGTGTCCAGCCCCACATTTCTTGGGACTAAGAAACAGCTGCTAAGGGTTTTCAGGGATGGCCAACAGCAGTCAGTGCTGGTGGAGCAGGAGCTCTGAGGTGTGGTTTCTTGGTTCAGTTTGGAGCCAGGGCTTTCATGAAACCCAAAGAAAGGGAATCAATGAGGTTGGAAGAGAGCTCAAAGACCTCCTAAGGCTCGAGCCCCCTGGCAGTGCAGAACGTGCCCTCCAACCTCACCCCTGCAGCCCTGGGCTCTGCAGCCAACTCAGCACCCAGGTGCCCAAGGCCATGGGTGAAACCCCCCAGGGGCAGGTTCAATCCCTCTCCTGAGTACCAACAACTCCTCCAGTTTCAATCCAGATCCTGTTCCTCCCTCCTGATGCCCAATCCTACCAACCCCACCCCGCTCCACCGCTTTGCCTGGTGCTGGTCCTCTTCCAAGGCTTCAGAGGAGCTACCATATGCTCCCTGCAGTAATTACCTGGGAAGCTGGAGGAGAAGGCTTCTGTTTAGTCTGACTTGTTGGGCAATGGGGACTGTTTTGTAGAAACATTTTCCATCTGACATCATTCTGCCTCCTTCTGCACCTCACCCCTGGCTCTTCAGCTCTGACTGGATCCCACTGCTTCCTGGCTGAGCTGAGCCCAGCTGGGGGTAAAGCCCTGCACCCCAACACCCCCCCCCCCAGCAGCAAACAAGGTACAGCCTGCAAGTATGCACAGGACACTTCAGTAGTAAAGCACAAGCAAACCTGAACCCTCCTCAACCCCCCAGCTGCAGCTCATGGAGGGCAGAGCCCCCAGGAGAACACTTCTCTGGTCACAGAGTCCCTGCACAGTGCAGGGTGGAAAGGACCTCCAGAGATCCTCCAGTCCAAGGCCCTGCTCCAGCAGGGCTCCCCCAGCAGCTTGCCCAGCAGCACAGTGCCCAGGGGGAGCTTGGAAGCTCTCCACACCAGGAGACTCCACAACCTCTCTGGGCAGCCTGCTCCAGGCCTCCAGCACCCTCACAACAAACAACTTTCTCCTCCTGTTCAGATGGAACCTCCTGGGTGCCACTTTGTGCCCTCTGCCCCTTGTGCTGTCCCTGGGCAGCACTGAGCAGAGCCTGGCCCCAGCCTCTTGCCCCCCAGCCTTTAGCTCTTGCTGAGCATTGCTCAGCTCCCCTCTGGGGCTGCTCTTCTGCAGGCTCTCAGCCCCAGGGCTCTCAGCCTTTGCTGCTCACAGAGCTGCTCCAGGACCCTCAGCAGCCTTGGAGCCTCCCCTGGGCTCTCTCCAGCAGTTCTCTGTCTCCCTGGAACTGGGGAGCCCAGAACTGGACACAGGACTCCAAATGTGTCCTCACTTAGGGCAGAGGAGAAGGGCTGAACCTTCCTTGCCCTGCTGGCCACACTCTTAATCACAGTCTCACAGTCTCACAGTCTCACAGTATAACTAAGGCTGGAAGAGACCCCAAGGATCATCAAGTCCAAGCTGTCTCAACAGACCTCATGACCAGACCACGGCACCAAGTGCCACATCCAATCTCCCTTTGATTAATGCACCCCAGGAGCCCCTTGGGCCATGAGGGCAGCTTGCTGGCTCATGGGCAATGTGTTACCTGCCACCACTCCCCAGTCCTTCCCCACAGAGCTGCTTTCCAGACTGAAAAGCATCAGAGTTTGTCACTTTAACCAGAAGCCCCTGGCAGGCAGGCAGCTGCCATCAGGGATGGGGAAGGGGAAGGTGTTTCCTATGCCACTGCAGCAAGTTTGTCTTCAAAGCACCCAGCTTTTGATACTCATCATGGCTGAGAAGGAGAGGAGCCAAACAAAACAGCACTTGCCCAGCAGAGCTGCCAAAGAGGCAGGCAGGATGCTTTGTGTTTCCCCTGCGAGGAACACCTGTGAGGATGAAACCACCAACATGAAACCAGCCTGGGAGCAGTGCTGCTGCTGCTTCTCATGGAAAATTCCCCTTCCACAGAAGTGCTGCTTGCCACCAAGAGGAAAATGAGACACCCCCCCCCCCCCCACTTCCTACAGACCCCTCTGATGGGAAGTGCCCAGAGCAGGCCTCCCCAGCTGCAGCTAAAATGCTGCCTTGCTCCGTGCTGGGGCTGAGGAGCCACAGTGGGGGCTGTGAAGGCTTGCTGCAGGAAAGGGAGCCACAGGAGCACAGAAGGGGAGGGGTTGGAAGGGACCTCTAGAGAGCAGCCAGTCCAACCCCCCTGCCAGAGCAGAGTCACCCAGGAACACATCTGGGGGGATTGGAAGCTCTCCACACCAGGAGACTCCACAGCCTCTCTGGGCAGCCTGCCCCAGGCCTCCAGCACCCTCACAACAAACAACTTTCTCCTCCTGCTCAGATGGAACCTCCTGGGTTCCAGTCTGTGCCCATTGCCCCTTGTGCTGTCCCTGGGCACCACTGAGCAGAGCCTGGCCCCAGCCTCTTCCCCCCCAGCCTTTAGCTCTTGCTGAGCATTGCTCAGCTGCCCTCTGGGGCTGCTCTTCTGCAGGCTCTCAGCCCCAGGGCTCTCAGCCTTTGCTCCTCCCAGAGCTGCTCCAGGACCCTCATTATGTTCAAAACCTCCCTTGGACTCTCTCCAGTAGTTCCCTGTCTCCCTGGAACTGGGGAGCCCAGAGCTGGACACAATACTCCAGATGTGGTCTCACCAGGGCAGAACAGAGGTGGAGGAGAACCTCCCTCTACCTGCTGGCCACACTCTGCTTACTGCACTACCAGGAGTGGCTGTTAGGAAGAAATTCTTCATAGAGAGAGAGATTGGCCACTGGAAAGTGCTGCCCAGGGAGGTGGTGGAGTCCCCATCCCTGGAGGTGGTTAGGAGGAGACTTGACATGGGGCTGGGTGCCATGGTTGAGTTGATCAGATGGTGCTGGGTGAGAGGTTGGACTTGATGATCTCTGAGGTCTTTTCCATTCCATTCCATTCCATTCCATTCCATTCCCAGCCCAGGAGAAGGCTTAGTACCCAAAGTAAACCTTCAGGCCAGCTTCCAATGCACTCAGAGTGTGAACCAACACAGCCAACGCCATCTACTTTTCTCAGAGCCATGTGGAACCCTCTGTGGCTTCCTCCAAGCAGGAGAAATCTTCTGTGGAGCTGCTGGTGCCACCAGCAGAGCTGGCAAGTGATGGCTCCAGCCAGAAACAAGCCATGACTCAGGCTGGATCTTCAGTCCCTGAGACATTAGTGCCAAGCAGAGCCTCAGATGTTAATTGCCAGAGAGGAGAGGATCAGTCTGAACGTAACAAGGCCGTGGGGGAGGGGGAGCAGGGGAGCTCTGTGCCTTTGGCAGCATCTCTGGTTTTAATTGCAGCTCCTTGCAGTGTTCCCAGGGCTGAACTTTGCAGCCTGTGCCCCAGCGTGCAGCCAGCTGCAGCTTCAGGCAGATTGCTCCAGCTCTGCTCTGAGCACAAAGCCCCAACAAAGCCAGGGGAAAGCCACCTCCAGGAATAGCAAGGGCAGCAGCTAATGCTCTGCAGCCAGCTTGAAGCACAGGCTGAATTAATCCCCAATTTAATTAAGGCTCCCCTTAATCCTTCACCCAAGAGAGCAGCTCAGGCTTGGTGTGGGCACCGTGTCCTGTCTGCAGGAGCCCTGTGCTAATGGGCTGGGAAATGCCATCAGGGAGGGCTTGGAGCACCCTGCCCAGCCTTAGCTACTTCATTAGGGCCTCTTCCTTGTCTTGGCCTCAGCAGCAGGGCAAAATGATGTGCCCTCAGGGCCAAGAAGAATAGAATGGAATGGAATGGAATGGAATGGAATGGAATGGAATGGAATGGAATGGAATAGAATAGAATAGAATAGAATAGAATAGAATAGAATAGAATAGAATAGAATAGAATAGAGTGGAATGGAATGGGATGGGATGGAATAGAATAGAATAGAGTGGAATAGAATGGAATGGAATGGAATGGAATGGAATGGAATGGAATAGAATAGAATTAATAAGGTTGGAAAAGACCTCAGAGGTCACCAAGTCCAACCTCTCACCCAACACCATCTGATCAACTCAACCATGGCACCAAGTGCCTCATCCAGGCTCTTCCTAAACACCTCCAGGGATGGGGACTCCACCACCTCCCTGGGCAGCACATTCCAGTGGCCAATATCTCTTGCTGGGAAGAACTTTCTCCCCACCTCCAGCCTAAACCTCCTCTGGCACAGCTTGAGACTGTGTCCTCTTGTTCTGCTGCTCCTTGCCTGGCAGAAGAGCCCAACCCCCACCTGGCTCCAACCTCCCTGCAGGGAGTTGCAGAGAGCAAGAAGGTCTCCCCTGAGCCTCCTCTTCTGCAGGCTAGAAGTGAGCAGTGCAGCAGAGAGCTGGGAGGTTTGGGATTCCCTCAGACAGAATCATAGAACCATGAAGGTTGGAACAGGCTTCTAAGATCATCCAGTCCAACCACCAAGCCAACCCCACCATGGCCACTAAACCATGTCCCAACCCTGTGCTGTGAGAGATTAAGCAGAGAGCTGGGAGGTTTGGGCTCCCCACCACCGTCACAGAACCATCAAGGTTGGAAAAGACCTCTGAGATCATCCAACCCCACCATGGCCACCAAACCCTGGCCCCCAAGTGCCATGGCCACAGGTTTCTTGAACACCTCCAGGGATGGGGACTCCACCACCTCCCTGGGCAGCCTCTTCCAACCCCTGACCACCCCTTCAGTGAAGCAATTGCTCCTAAGAGCCAATCTGAAAGTGTGGAGGAGTGAAATGAAAGCCAAAGAATCAATCCCTCCTTGGCCCTTGCCTCAGTTTCCCCCCCTGTGGCAGGGGAGCAATGGGCTGGTGGAGTCCCAGCTGCATGCTCTGCAAAGTGCAACTCCACAGGGCTCTGCAGCACCGAGGTGCAAAGGCAGGAAGCATCTCCTGGGCACACAGCCCCCAAAGGCTGGGGGCAGCACCAGGCCCAGCAGCTGGAAGGAAGCACAGATGCTCACCCCCCTGCCAGCTGCACCCTGCCTGGAAGGAAGGCTCCCCAGGAGCAGGGGGGTTGCTGTGGCAGCACAGACATGCCCAGAAGATGCTGTGGGATGTTGAGGTTCATCTCGAAGCTTTTATGGCATCCTTGGCTCAGGATCACCATGGAAACAACAGGCACCAGAGCCAGCTCTCCTCCACCCCCCGCCTCTGCCCCCGGGCGGGTTGGCATCCCTGGCACCAGGGCTGGGCACCCTGGCTTCCCTGGCTGTGCAAAGCAGCATGGCCAAGTCCCTGTGCCCCCCAACCCAGTGACCCCCTAAATCCCTCCTGCATCCTCCCTGCTCTCCTCCCATTTAGCTCAGCAGCTCCTGGGACCAGGCTGGGTGTCCTCAGGTCACCCACTAGGGGCTGAGCCCACAGCTCAGCACCTCCTGAGCAGGCTGGGCTCACCACACCAAGCCTGGACCCTCAGTGACCCAGAGGATTTGCCTTGTGGTCCTAGGCTTGGAGAAGTCCTGGGCCTCTCAGGTTAGGAAAGAGGTTGAGCTGCTGGAAGGTGTCCAGAGAAGGGCAAGAAAGCTGGGGAGGGGTCTGGGGCACAGCCCTGGGAGGAGAGGCTGAGGGAGCTGGGGTTGCTTAGCCTGCAGAAGAGGAGGCTCAGGGGAGACCTTCTTGCTCTCTGCAACTCCCTGAAGGGAGGCTGTAGCCAGGTGGGGGTTGGTCTCTTCTGCCAGTCAAGCAGCAGCAGAACAGGAGGACACAGTCTCAAGCTGTGCCAGGGGAGGTTCAGGCTGGAGGTGAGGAGAAAGTTCTTCCCAGCAAGAGAGATTGGCCACTGGGGATGTGCTGCCCAGGGAGGTGGTGGAGTCCCCATCCCTGGAGGTGTTCAGGAAGAGCCTGGCTGAGGCACTTGGTGCCATGGTTGAGTTGATCAGATGGTGCTGGGTGAGAGGTTGACCTGGATGATCTCTGAGGTCTTTTCCAGCCTGGTTAATTCTATTCTAGTCTAATTATCAGGAAAGCCAACTGTGACTTCCCCCAGCCTGTAGCTGGGCAGGAATCTTCAAAGAAATGCCTAAGATTCAGCTTTATCTTTCTTTCCTAGATACCAATTCATAGCTGAAACCCAGAACACAACAAACCAACCCCAAGCCCTGACCCAAAACCCAACCCCAAAGCAGTCCCCATGGAAACGAAGCCACAGGAGAGCAGGACCTGCCAGCCTGCCAGGTGGCAGGGTGAAGGCACCAGGTTACTGCCACCCAAACCAGTTCCACTCCCCTGCACATGCCCTGCTTTTGTCCACTGCTTCCCTTGAAGTTGCTTGGTAACAGGAGAAGTGCAGCTGGGAGAGGATTCTCCCATCAGGTCTGTGGGGAAGGAGCTGGGAGTGCTGGGGGGCAGCAAGTGCTGCATGGGGCAGCAGTGTGCCCTGGGGGCCAAGAAGGCCAAGGGGAGCCTGGGCTGCACTCAGAGGAGTGTGGCCAGCAGAGCCAGGGAGCTTCTCCTCCCCCTCTGCTCTGCTCTGGTGAGACCACATCTGGAGTATTGCATCCAGCCCTGGGCTCCCCAGCTCAGGAGGGACAGGGATCTGCTGGAGGGAGTCCAAGGGAGGGCTGCAAGGATGCTGCAGGGACTGCAGCACTGCCTGGGGAGGAGAGGCTGAGAGCCCTGGGGCTGTTCAGGCTGGAGAGGAGAAGGCTGAGAGGGATCTGATCAATGTCTATCGATAGCTGAGGGCTGGGGGTCAGGAGGGAGGGGACAGGGCCAGGCTCTGCTCACTGTGCCCTGGGATAGGCCAAGGGGTAATGGATATAAACTCCAGCACAGGAGGTTCCAGCTCAGCATGAGGAGGAACTTCTGCACTGTGAGGGTCCCAGAGCCCTGGAGCAGGCTGCCCAGAGAGGTTGTGGAGTCTCCTTCCCTGGAGCCTTCCCAGCCCTGCCTGGATGTGTTCCTGTGGGACCTGTGCTGGGTTCCATGCTCTGGCAGGGGGCTTGGACTTTATCATCTCTTTAGGTCCCTTCCAATCCCTCCCATCCTGTGAGCTGTGAGCCTGAGACAGCTCCCATCTGAGGGGGCACTGAGCAGATGCAGTGCTGCCCACCTCAGAGCAGTTGCTTCAACTCTGTCCTGTGTGGGTTTGCTGCTGTGAGCTGGGCTTTGGCTGCTGGGCTGGGAGCACTCAGGGACTAGGCAGTTCCCCAGGGGTGGCAATGAGATGTTTGCCTCTGGCTCTGGCAGCTGCTGGGCAAAATGCTCTGTGTCCTGCTTGGATGCAGCAGGGATCAGAGAATCCTTTAGGTGGGCAAAGACCTCTAAGATCCTTAAGTGCAACCATTAAGGCAGCACTGCCAGGGCACCACTGAACCATGGTCCTCAGCACCACATCTCCATGGCTTTGAAACCCCTCCAGGGATGGGGGCTCCACCACTGCCCTGGGCAGCCTGGGCCAGAGCTTGACAACCTTGTGGAGGAGGAAATTGCTCCTCATGCCCAAACTAAACCTCAGTGCTGCTGAAAGCACCAAAACAAGCTCCAGGCAAGCCCAGCTCTGGACACTTCAATCTATTTTCAGGCTGCTCCTGTCACAGAAGGAGCCAGGCAGCTCCAGAGTGATTCATCTCATCCCAAGGAGATGTCTACAGCAGGATGAGTCACGGCCAAGGTGTTGCAACTCCCAGCTCCACCGAGCCAAGGCAGCTCCTTCATCTCCATAAGCAGCTCTGACAGGAGCAGGCAAGCACAGGGGAGCCCCAGTGGGCAACCCAGGCCTCCCCATTTCAGAGCTGAGGAAGCACTAAAGGTTTGCAGCTTCCCACTCTGCAAACCCTTCCCTGTCGCTAGGGACATCAAACCTTGCAGCTTCTGAGTGCTGCTGGCAGCCTGCAGCAGGGACTGCATCTGCTCCTGGGGCTCTGCAATGAGCAGTGCTGGGGTGAAAGAGGGAGAAAGGACTGGATCCTGGTGGAGCAGGAGGTGAGGAAGCATAGTATCAGTCAGGGTTGGAAGGGAGCACAAGGATCATCCAGTTCCAACCCCCCTGCCATGGGCAGGGACACCCCACACTGGATCAGCCTGGCCAGAGCCTCATCCAGCCTGGCCTTAAACACCTCCAGGGCTGGGGCCTCAACCACCTCCCTGGACAACCCATTCCAGGGCTTCACCACTCTCATGGGGAAGAACTTCCTCCTCACCTCCAGCCTGAATCTCCCCACCCCCAGCTTCATTCCATTCCCCCCAGTCCTATCACTACCTGAGATCCTGAGCAGTCCCTCCCCAGCCTTCTTGGAGCCCCCTTCAGATACTGGAAGGCCACAATGAGGTCACCTCAGAGCCTTCTCTTCTCCAGACTGAACAGCCCCAACTCCTTCAGTATGTCCTCATAGGAGAGGTGCTCCAGCCCTCTGCTCATCCTCCTAGCCCTGCTCTGGACACCTTCTAGCACCTCCAGATCCCTCTTATAAGCCCTGGAATGGGTTGTCCAGGGAGATGGTTGAGGCCCCAGCCCTGGAGGTATTTAAGCCCAGGCTGGATGAGGCTCTGGCCAGGCTGATCTAGTGTGGGGTGTCCCTGCCCATGGCAGGGGGGTTGGAACTGGATGATCCTGGTGGTGCCTTCCAACCCTGACTGATACTAGGATACTATGATACTATGATCTCCAGAGGTTCCTTCCAGCCCAGCGCATTCTGTGATGCTATGGTTTGCAACTCCATGGCTCAGTTCTCTGCCATGGTCAGATGGGACATGATTCACAGATTCACAGAATGGGCTGGCTTGGAAGGGACCTTCAAAACCATCCAGTTCCAATCCCCTGCCACAGGCAGGGACACCTCATGGAATCATAGAATCAGTAAGGTTGGACAAGACCTCAGGGATCATCCAGTCCAACCTCTCACCCAACACCTCCTGATCAACTCAACCATGGCACCAAGTGCCTCAGCCAGGCTCTTGCTAAACACCTCCAGGGATGGGGACTCCACCACCTCCCTGGGCAGCACATCCCAGTGGCCAGTCTCTCCTTCTATGAAGAACTTCTTCCTCACCTCCAGCCTAAACCTCCCCTGGCACAGCTTGAGACTGTCCTCTTGTTCTGCTGCTGCTTGCCTGGGAGAAGAGCCCAACCCCCACCTGGCTACAACCTCCCTTCAGGCAGTTAGAGAGAGCAAGAAGGTCTCCCCTGAGCCTCCTCTTCTGCAGGCTAAGCAACCCCAGCTCCCTCAGCCTCTCCTCCCAGGGCTGTGCTCCAGACCCTTCCCCAGCTTTCTTGCCCTTCTCTGGACACCTTCAACTCTCTCAGTGTCCTTCTTACATTGAAATACTCCCCAGCCCATCTTGCTCAGGGCCTCATCCACCCTGACCTTCACCACCCCCAGGGAGGGAACATCCACAGCCTCCCTGGGCAGCCTGTTCCAGCCTCTCCCCACCCTCACCGGCAAGAATTTCTTCCTCATCTCCAGCCTCACTCTCCCCTCCTCCAGCTCAGATCCCTTGCCCTGTCACTCCCAGCCCTGGCCAGCAGTCCCTGCACCTCCCCCCACCTGCCGCTGCTGTGCTGCTGCCTGGCTGCAGGCTCCGCACAGCGCTCAGGCTCCGCGCAGGGCTCAGGCTCCGCGCAGGGCTCAGGCTCCGCGCAGGGCTCAGGCTCCGAGCAGGGCTCAGGCTCCGCGCAGGGCTCAGGCTCCGCAGAGGGCTCAGGCTCCGCGCAGGGCTCAGGCTTCGTGCAGCGCTCAGGCTCCGCGCAGCGCTCAGGCTCCGCGCAGCGCTCAGGCTCCGCGCAGGGGTCAGGCTCCGCGCAGGGCTCAGGCTTCGTGCAGCGCTCAGGCTCCGCGCAGCGCTCAGGCTCCGTGCAGGGCTCAGGCTCCGCGCAGGGCTCAGGCTCCGCGCAGGGCTCAGGCTCCACGCAGGGCTCAGGCTCCGCGCAGGGCTCAGGCTCCGCGCAGGGCTCAGGCTCCGCACAGGGCTCAGGCTCCGCGCAGGGCTCAGGCTCCACGCAGCGCTCAGGCTCCGCGCAGGGCTCAGGCTCCGCGCAGGGCTCAGGCTCCGTGCAGGGCTCAGGCTGCGCACAGGGCTCAGGCTCCGCGCAGGGCTCAGGCTCCGTGCAGGGCTCAGGCTCCGCGCAGGGCTCAGGCTCTGTGCAGGGCTCAGGCTCCGTGCAGGGCTCAGGCTCCACGGAGGGCTCAGGCTCTGCGCAGGGCTCAGGCTCCGCGCAGGGCTCAGGCTCTGTGCACGGCTCAGGCTCCGCGCAGGGCTCGGGCTCCGCGCAGGGCTCAGGCTCCGCGCAGGGCTCAGCCTCCTGCCGTTGCTCCCCCGAGCAGCAGAAGGTGTTGCAGCAAACCCACTGAGCACCAGGGGCTATTTTTAGGGCAGCCTCTTGCCTGTGCAGCCCGAAGCTGAGAGGCCATATGGCTCAATGTATATTATTAAATAGCTTCTTACATAATCCCTGGGGCACAGGAGGAAGCAGCAGGTCTCCAGGAAGCCCAGCCCAGAGCTGGTGAAGTGGTTTGGCTGGATGGCAGGCAGCCAGCAAATGAATGTTTCAGCTCCTTGCTTCTCCCCTTATTAAGCTTAAATCCTTAAAGTAAGGGGGGGTGGGGGGGAAGGGGGAAAGAGAGTCTCCTAACCTGCTTTCCTGCTGGGTTCAGGCCAAGGACAGGGCTGGGTGGCTCCTGCCAGGTGATGCTGCTTGTAGGGTGGCTCCTTGGTGGGGAAGGACAATGCATTCCCTTCCCACCTCAGCATCCTTTGGGGAACTCTGTGTGGCAGGGAAGGGTGGCTGCAGGAGGGAAGCTTGCCCCCCAGATCATAGACTCAGAGAATTGCTTAGGTTGGGAAGGGCCTCCAAGATCAACCCAGAAGTTGCCATGGGATTCTGCTGCCAGAGCCCAGCTCCAGAATGGTCCTGGCTGCTTCTGCATCCTTCCAGAGCAAAGCAGCCAGCCAGAGTCACAGAACTGGTTGGGGTGGCCAAGCCCTCTGAGATCATCCAGCCCAGCCTGCAACCCAGCACCACCATGGCCCTCAAACCATGGCCCCAGGGGCCATGGCCACAGGTTTGGGGAACACCTCCAGGCATGGGGACTCCACCATCTCCCTGGGCAGCCTCTTTCAACCCTTGACCACTCTTGCAGCGAAGAAATTGTTCCTCATCTCCAACCTAAGCCTCCCCTGGCACAATTTCAGGCCAGTTCCTCTCCTTCTGTCACCTGAGACTCAGAAGAGCCTCTCACAGCATTTCATGGGCAGGTAGAGGCTTTATCAACCAGCACAGTTCAGCCCCACAACAACAGCTCAGGTCTAGGGACACAAGAACCCTTCCCTAGGCCTCTCATCTACAGCTGAGTACAAACAAGGTAAGAAAGACACTGAGCTGCTGGAAGGTGTCCAGAGAAGGGCAAGAAAGCTGGGAAGGGGTCTGGGGCACAGCCCTGGGAGGAGAGGCTGAGGGAGCTGGGGTTGCTTAGCCTGCAGAAAAGGAGGCTCAGGGGAGACCTTCTTGCTCTCTGCAACTCCCTGCAGGGAGGTTGTAGCCAGGTGGGGGTTGGTCTCTTCTGCCAGGCAAGCAGCAGCAGAACAAGAGGACACAGTCTCAAGCTGTGCCAGGGGAGGCTTAGGCTGGAGGTGAGGGGAAAGTTCTTCACTGAGAGAGTTGTTGGCCACTGGGATGTGCTGCCCAGGGAGGTGGTGGAGTCCCCATCCCTGGAGGTGTTTAGGAAGAGCCTGGATGAGGCACTTGGAGCCATGGTTGAGTTGATCAGATGGTGCTGGGTGAGAGGTTGGCCTGGATGATCTTTCAGGTCTTTTCCAACCTGGTTAATTCTATTCTATTCTATTCTATTCTATTCTATTCTATTCTATTCTATTCTATTCTATTCTATTCTATTCTACTCTATTCTATCCTATTCTATTCTATCCTACTCTACTCTACTCTACTCTACTCTATTCTTGTCAGTGAAGGGTTACTAGGCAGAAGAGCCCAGCCCCCACCTCACTGCTACCTCCTTGCAGGGAGCTGTAGAGAGCAATGAGGTCTTCCCTCAGCCTCCTCTTCTCCAGGCTGCAGAAGCCCAGTCTAAACAACCTCTGTCTGAACACAAAGCTGGGCTGGGTGGGGAAGCTGTGGAGGCCACTTGCAGCTAAAGACAATCCCTGCTGCTGCAAGGACAGCTACAGGCAGCAGAAAGGCTTTCACCACAGGCAGGAACCTTGGCTCCTGCCCTGCCTGCCTCAGCACTGAGAGCTGTGGTGATGCTGATTCAATTTGCATCGCCCATCAGTGTCAGGGGGTTGAGTGATGCCATTTCAAAGCACTTTGGTGAACTCAGCACCTAAGTAAACACTCATTGGAATGGGAAAGGGCTCCACTCAGGGGTGGGTTGTGATTGCAGAGTGCCAGGAGAGAGCTGCTCCATCAGAGAAGGCAAACAACTCAAGTGCCTGAGTGACACAGCCACAGCATCACAGAGTGTGAGGGGTTGGAAAGGACCTCTGGAGATCACTCAGCCCAACCCCCCCCCGCCAGAGCTGTCACCCAGGGCACAGAGTCACACAGGAACACATCCAGGTGGGGTTGGAAAGTCTCCAGAGGAGACTCCACCACCTCTCCAGCACCCTCACCCTGAAGAAATTCCTCCTCCTGTTGAGGTGGAACCTCCTTGGCTGCAGCTTGTGCCCATTGCTCCTTGTCCTAGCACAGGGCACCACCAAAAAGAGCCTGGCCCCTTCATCCTCACCCCCACCCCTCAGGTATTTATGAGTCCAACCTCCACAGATGCCTTGGAGGATGAGGTTGATGAAGTGATGGGAAAAAGGCCACCAGGGAAGCAGCCTGGAGCACCCTGGAGGGAGGCTCTGCACCCCCATGGGCACCAGAGGTGTGGACCAGCTTCAGAGGATGTGGCTGGTGCTGAAGCACCACAAAACACAGCAGACTGAGCAGGATGCTGCAGAAGCCATGGGGCCCAGACCAGGTGGGGCATTGGCTTCTCTCCTGTCCCTGGGAGCTGATGGTCTCTTGCCCAGGAGCAAAGGTGAAGAGCTCATGAGGAAAAGCAGAGCTGGCTCAGAGCCCTTTCCCTCCATGAACCCTTTGCTGGCTTTGGCCTTTCCCCAGGAGCCAGCAGTGGCCTCCTGCAGCCCTGCAGGCAGCTGTGTGCAGGGCTGCAACCAGAGCAGGGTGGGCAGCAGGGCAGCAGAGGGGATTCTGCCCCTGGGCTCTGCTCTGCTCAGACCTCAGCTCCAATCCTGCCTCCAGTTCTGCTGTCCCCAGCAGCAGAAGGACACAGAGCTGCTGGAGAGAGTCCAGAGGAGGCCACAAAGATGCTCCAAGGGCTGGAGCAGCTCTGCTGTGAGCACAGGCTGAGGGGGCTGGGGCTGTGCAGCCTGGAGGAGGCTCCAGGGGGACCTTAGAGGATCCTGAAGGGATCCTGCAGGAAGGCTGCAGAGAGACTTTGCCTGAGGGTGTCTGGAGCCAGGGCAAGGAGGAATGGTTTGGAGCTGAGGCAGAGCAGGGTTGGACTGGAGCTGAGGAAGAAGTTCTTCAGTCTGAGGGTGGTGAGAGTCTGGAATGCATTGCCCAGGGAGGCTGTGGCTGCCTCCTGGAGGCCAGGCTGGATGGGGCCTTGAGCAGCCTGGGCTGGTGGGAGGTGTCCCTGCCCATGGCAGGGGGGTTGGAGTAGATGGAGCAGGCTGGAGCAGCCTGGAGCAGGCTGCCCAGGTTGGATGAGGCCCTGAGCAGCTGAGTCTGGTTGAGAGGTGTCCCTGGGCACGGTGAGGAGGTTGGAGGAGAAGATCTCTGAGGTCCCTTCCAAGCTGAGCCACTCTGGGATTGGGTCTCCAGCTGCCTGGCACCTTCCAGGGTCTGTTTCACAGCAGAAACCTCTTCCCCATCTCTGTGTCCAAGGACACTTCATTTGCTTTTCTCTGGAAGCAGAGAGGCTTTTCCCTTCTGTGTGTCTCCATCTGAGGAGGCAACAGCAACCACCTCCTTCCTCCACTCTTCTCACCCTCCAAAATATTGGAGTAATGACATCATGCAGTGCAGTTTGTCACTTGGCCAAGCTCTGCAGATGGCATTTCCCTCTCTTAATCTCCAGAAGCTCCTCCACACATGGCAGCAGTGGAGTAATAACCACAACAAAGATACTCAAATTCCACAAACACAGCCCAGGCCCAAACCCTCCTGCCTGGAGCTCCCCAGCCTCACAGGGTCTTGGCTAGCAAAGCATCCATGCTCTCTACCAGCTTCACTGAGGATCTGGAGGAGGACATTGAGTCCATCAGCAAGAGGTTTGCAGCTGACACCAAGCTGGGGGCAGGAGTTGATCTGCTGGAGGGGAGAGAGGCTCTGCAGAGGGACCTCAACAGACTGGACAGATGGGCAGAAGGGCTTGAGACTGAACACATCCAAGTGCCAGGGGCTGCACATTGGCCACAGCAACCCCAGGCAGTGCTACAGGCTGGGGGCAGAGTGGCTGAGAGCTGCCAAACAGAGAGGGACCTGGGGGGACTGGTGGACAGCAGCTGAACAGGAGGCAACAGTGTGCCCAGGGGGCCAAGAAGGCCAAGGGCATCCTGGCCTGCAGCAGGCAGAGTGTGGCCAGCAGGAGCAGGGAAGTCCTTGTGCCCTGTGCTCAGCACTGCTCAGGCCACACCTGGAGTCCTGTGTCCAGTTCTGGGCTCCTCAGTTCAAAAAGGACATTGAGAGACTTGAAGGTGTCCAGAGAAGGGCAAGAAAGCTGGGGAGGGGTCTGGGGCACAGCCCTGGGAGGAGAGGCTGAGGGAGCTGGGGTTGCTTAGCCTGCAGAAGAGGAGGCTCAGGGGAGACCTTCTTGCTCTCTGCAACTCCCTGCAGGGAGGTTGTAGCCAGGTGGGGGTTGGGCTCTTCTGCCAGGCAAGCAGCAGAAGAACAAGAGGACACAGTCTCAAGCTGTGCCAAGGGATGTTTAGGCTGGAGGTGAGGAAGAAATTCTTCCCAGCAAGAGAGATTGGCCACTGGGATGTGCTGCCCAGGGAGGTGGTGGAGTCCCCATCCCTGGAGGTGTTTAGGAGGAGATTTGATAGGGTGCTTGGTGCCATGGTTGAGTTGATCAGATGGTGTTGGGTGATAGGTTGGATGTGATGATCTTGAAGGCCTCTTCCAACCTGGTATCTTATCCCATCCTATCCTATCCTATCCTATCCTATCCTATCCTATCCTATCCTATCCTATCCTATTCTATCAGTGGTGGCCACAGGCCAAACCCAACCCTAGACAGCCCTGAGAAGCTTGGGTTCCTGCCCAGGCAGTGGGGGCCCTTTGCACCACAACAGTTTGTTTGTCTGCACCAGGTGGCTCTGTGACCTCATTCTGAGCAGGAAGTCATCCAGCAGGCAGGACCTGGCACACCTGACTGCCAGGACCAGAGAAAGCACAAGAAATGGCTCCTGCAGAGGCAGAAGGCTGATGCCAACATGCCCAGAGCAGCAGCAACCTCACCCACGCAGCCCCCTGCATGGCAGGAAGGGCCAGCCCCTGCCCAGGCTGCCATGGAGGGCAGGCAGAGCCAGAGCCAGCCCCTGCCCAGGCTGCCATGGAGGGCAGGCAGAGCCAGAGCCAGCCCCTGCCCAGGCTGCCATGGGGGGCAGGCAGAGCCAGAGCCAGCCCCTGCCCAGGCTGCCATGGAGGGCAGGCAGAGCCAGCCCCTGCCCAGGCTGCCATGGAGGGCAGGCAGAGCCAGAGCCAGCCCCTGCCCAGGCTGCCATGGGGGGCAGGCAGAGCCAGCCCCTGCCCAGGCTGCCATGGAGGGCAGGCAGAGCCAGAGCCAGCCCCTGCCCAGGCTGCCATGGAGGGCAGGCAGAGCCAGCCCCTGCCCAGGCTGCCATGGGGGGCAGGCAGAGCCAGCCCCTGCCCAGGCTGCCATGGGGGGCAGGCAGAGTCAGCCTCTGCCCAGGCTCCCATGGGGGACAGGCAGAGCCAGCCCCTGCCCAGGCTGCCATGGGCACTAAGCAACCTGTCTCAGGGCTGGAAGAGCTTTGAGAGAGCACCAAACCTAACCTCCTGCCCTACAGCAGTCTCAGCCTCCTCTGGTGGACTCTTGTCTAACCCTTCCCTCAAGCATTCAGTGAAAGTGGTTTCCCTCACTCCATTAGGGGCACAAGGGACAGCAGGAGGAGAAGTCATCTTCCCAGGGCTTCACAGTGTCCTAGAATCACAGAATTGTCAGGGCTGGAAGGGAGCTCAAGGCTCAGCCAGCCCCAACCCCCTGCCATGGGCAGGGACACCTCACACCACAGCAGGTTGCTCACAGCCACCTCCAGCCTGGCTGCAAACACCTCCAGGCAGGAGGCTTCCACCACCTCCCTGGGCAACCTGTGCCAGGCTCTCACCACCCTCATGGGGAACAACTTCCTCCTCACAGCCAACCTCAATCTCCCCACTTCTAGTTTTGCTCCATCCCCCCCAGTCCTATCCCTCCCTGACATCCTCAAAGTCCCTCCCCAGCTTTCTTGGAGCCCCCTGCAGATCCTGGAAGGCCACAATGAGGTCTCCTGGGAGCCTTCTCTACCTATCACTTCAGCTCCTTTGTCCCTCCCCTAGGGCTTGTCCATCCCTTTCTCCCCAGCTTAGCCTTTCCCTGCCTGAAGGCTCAGCAGCTTTCCCCCTTCCTCCTCTCTAAAGCAGCATCAACTCCATTCCCATCCCAGCCATCAGGTGAAGCCCAGCAGCAGCAGCAGCAGCAGCAGCAGCAGCAGCAGACCTCAGGTGGCTGCAGGTTCCAGCTCTGCGCCACTGCAACATCTGCAGAGCTCTGGCAGCCAAGGCACAGCAGGGCTGACAAAGACCTTGCAACACTCAAGATCTTTCCTTCCTTTTCATCTCTCCTCCAGCCATCCAACCAGCACAGCAAACACAGCAGCAGGCTGGCAGGCTGAGCCAGGAGGAGCTTTGACTCCTTCCTGCCCTCCTTTTAACCTCCTTAAAAGCTGAATAATTAATCACAACTCTCTCTCTCTCTCTCTCTCTCTCTTTTTCTCCCCCCTCCCTCTGCTCTTCTGTTCTGCTGACATTGGCTGGAGCTGCTCTGCTGCCAGCCAGAAAGGTGCTCTAGGTGCCCCTGGCCCTCTGTGATTCCTTTGTGTGACTGCAAGGAGACAAGGGGCAGCCAGAGGCAGCTCTGCCCTTTGCCAGAGGTGCTCAGATGGACCACTGGCTATTCTGCCTGGCAAAATGGCCTGCTTGGAAAAGACCTTCAGGGCACTGAGTCCAACCACAATCCAACACCTCCCTGCACACAGCTCTTAGGCCATGACTCCAAGCTCCTCACCCAAGCAGCTTTTAAACACCTCCAGGGATGGGGACTCCACCACCACCTCCCTGGGCAGCCTGTTCCAGTCCCTGACCACCCTTGCAGTGAAGAAATGTCTCCTAATCTCCAGCCTGAAGCTCCCCTGCTGTAACCTGAGGCCATTTGCTCTTGTCTTGTAACTTGGCAGAGGCAGGTTCTCCTACCCCTCTGCTCTACCCCAGTGAGGACACATTTGGAGTCCTGTGTCCAGCTCTGGGCTGCCCAGAAAACTGCTGGAGAGAGCCCAGGGGAGGCTCCAAAGATGCTGAGGGGCCTGGAGCAGCTCTGTGAGCAGCAAAGGCTGAGAGCCCTGGGGCTGAGAGCTTGGAGCAGAGCAGCCCCAGAGGGGAGCTGAGCAATGCTCAGCGAGAGCTAAAGGCTGGGGGGCAAGAGGCTGGGGCCAGGCTCTGCTCAGTGGTGCCCAGGGACAGCACAAGGGGCAAGGGGCACAGACTGGAACCCAGGAGGTTGGATCTGAGCAGGAGGAGAAAGTTGTTTGGTGGAGGCCTGGGGCAGGCTGCCCACAGTGGTTGTGGAGTCTCCTGGTGTGGAGAGCTTCCAACCCCCCCTGGGCACTGTGCTGCTGGGCAAGCTGCTGGGGGAGCCCTGCTGGAGCAGGGGGCTGGACTGAGGAATCCCTGGAGGTCCCTTCCAACCCTCACCATGCTGGGACTCTGTGAACTCCAGGAAGGGAAAACCCCTTCCCTGTTATAGAATCACACAATCATATAATCAATATTGGAATTAGAAAAGACCTCAGAGCCCAGCAAGTCCAAGTTGTCACCCAGCACCTCCTGACAACCAAACCATGGCTCCAAGTGCCACATCCAAGCCCCTCTTGAGCACCTCCAGGGATGGGGACTCCACCACCTCCCTGGGCAGCACATCCCAGTGGCCAATCTCTCTTGCTGGGAAGAACTTTCTCCTCACCTTCAGCCTAAACCTCCCCTGGCACAGCTTGAGACTGTGTCCTCTTGTTCTGATGCTGCTTGCCTGGCAGAAGAGACCAACCCCCACCTGGCTCCAACCTCCCTTCAGGGAGTTGCAGAGAGCAAGAAGGTCTCCCCTGAGCCTCCTCTTCTGCAGGCTAAGCAACCCCAGCTCCCTCAGCCTCTCCTCCCAGGGCTGTGCCCCAGACCCCTCCCCAGCTTTCTTGCCCTTCTCTGGACACCTTCCAGCAGCTCAACCTCTTTCCTAACCTGAGGAGCCCAGAGCTGGACACAGGACTCCAGGTGTGGCCTGAGCAGTGCTGAGCACAGGGCACAAGGACTTCCCTGCTCCTGCTGGCCACACTCTTCCTGCTGCAGGCCAGGATGCCCTTGGCCTTCTTGGCCCCCTGGGCACACTGCTGGCTCCTGTTCAGCCAGCTGTCAATCAGCACCCCCAGGTCCCTCTCTGCCTGGCTGCTCTCAGCCACTCTGCCCCCAGCCTGCAGCACTGCCTGGGGTTGTTGTGCCCAAAGTACAGCCCCTGGCACTTGGACTTGTTGACTGCCATCCTGTTGGCCTCTGCCCATCTGCCCAGTTGGTCGAGGTCCCTCTGCAGAGCCTTCTACCCTCTAACAGATCAACTCCTGCTCCCAGCTTGGTGTCTCCTGCAAATGAACTGATGACTGACTGTACTCCCTCCTCCAGATCATCAATGAAGACATTAAACAGGATGGCTTTACACCACGCAGGGATGACAGCAATTAGCCTTAGGAAGCACCTGGGAGGTCCCAGAACGTCAGCTGGAGCCTTTGTCAGGCCAGGCAGGACCAAGTGGGAGCAAAGTGCTGATCCCTGCACCAAAGGGATTAATGCAATTAAATGTAATTAGCTCCAGCCAAAGACTTTTATCTCCAAAGCTCTTCCCAGCCACAAAATCTCCTGTGGGATGGATTAGTGAACAGTGAGCTCTTCAGCTTCCAGCAGCAAAAAGGAGACCTTCAGGGTAAGGACCAGCCAGGGGAGGAGGTGATGACCTGGATGACCCCCAGCCAAACCCAGTGCAGCCCAGAGGGCATCCCCACAGCTCACCACAGGCACCCACAGCTCACTCCTGGTGCTCAGGAAGAAGGAGCAGGAAGGAAAACTTCTGCTCCCTGCAGGCAGCTTCTCAGCTCCTGGCACAGCAAAGGCTGCAGAGAGCAGCCCCCAAACCTTGGCACCCTGGGGACAGCCACCTGGGCCCCACACTGCTGCTCAGGCCAGGCTCTGCCTCTTCTCCCCTCACCACCCCATGCATCCCACAAACACTTAGCTATCAGCAGGCACCAGAAGCCCACCCCAGGCACTACCCCTGGCCCTGGCCCTAAGGTTAACCCTAACCCAGAACCCTACCCCAGGCACTACCCCTGGCCCTGGCCCTAAGGTTAACCCTAACCCAGAACCCTACCCCAGGCACTACCCCTGGCCCTGGCCCTAGCCCTAAGGTTAACCCTAACTAACATTAAGACTAACCTGTAACCCACACCCTAATCCCTAACCCTAACCTCTAACACAAGCATTAAGCCTAACCCCTAACCCAAACCCTAATCCCCAACCCTAAATCTAACCTCTAATCCTAACATTAAGACTAACCCCTAATCCTAACCCTAAACCTAACCCAAACCCTAATCCTAACCCTAACTTTAACCTAACCCCTCAACCAAACCCTAATCCTAACCCTAACCTCTAACCCTAACATTAAGACTAAGGCTTAATCCTAATCCTAACCCTAACCCTAACCCAAACCCTAATCCTAACCCTAACCTCTAACCCTAACATTAAGACTAAGGCCTAATCCTAATCCTAACCCTAACCCAAACCCTAATCCTAACCCTAATCCCTAACCCTAAAGTCTAACCTTAACTTTAAGCTTAACCCCTAACCCAAAACCTAATCCCTAACCCTAAACCTAACCTCTAACCCAAACATTAAAACTAACCCTTAATCCTAACCCTTATTCCTGACCCTAACCTCTAACCCTAACTTTAATCCTAAAACCTAACCCAAACCCTAACCTCTAATTTAATCATAACCCCTAACCCAAACCCTAACCTCTAACCCTAACATTAAGCCTAACCCCTAACCCAAACCCTAATCCCTAACCCTAAACCCAACCTCTAACCGTGGCATTAAGACTAACCCCTAATCCTAACCCTAATTTCTAACCCTAACCTCTAACCCTAGCTTTAAGACTAACTCCTAACCCAAACCCTAACCTCTAACCCTAACTTTAAACCTAACCCCTCACCCAAACCCTAATCCCTAACCCTAAACCTAACTTCTAACCCTAACCATTAAAACTAACCCCTAATCCTAACCCTAATTCCTAACCCTCACCTCTAACACTTACTTTAATCCTAAAGCCTAACCCAAACCCTAACCCCTAAACCTAACCCTAATCCCTAACCCTAACCTCAAACCCTAATTTAATCCTAACCCCAAACCCTAACCTCTAACCCTAACCCTAGCCCCTAACACAATCCCTAATCCCTAACCCTAAACCTAACCTCTAACCCTAACATTAAGCCTAACCCCTAATCCTAACCCCTGGTGCTGGGTGCCTGGGAGAAGAGCCCAACCCCCACCTGGCTCCAACCTCCCTGCAGGGAGTTGCAGAGAGCAAGAAGGTCTCCCCTGAGCCTCCTCTTCTGCAGGCTAAGCAACCCCAGCTCCCTCAGCCTCTCCTCCCAGGGCTGTGCTCCAGACCCCTCCCCAGCTTTCTTGCCCTTCTCTGGACACCTTCAAGTCTCTCAATGTCCTTCTTGAACTGCAGCTCAACCTCTTTCCTAACCTGAGGAGCCCAGAACTGGACACAGGACTCCAGGTGTGGCCTCAGCAGTGCTGAGCACAGGGCACAATGACCTCCCTGCTCCTGCTGGCCACACTCTTCCTGCTGCAGGCCAGGATGCCCTTGGCCTTCTTGGCCCCCTGGGCACACTGCTGGCTCCTGTTCAGCTGCTGTCCACCAGCACCCCCAGGTCCCTCTCTGCCTCGCTGCCCTCAGCCACTCTGCCCCCAGCCTGCAGCACTGCCTGGGGTTGGAGACATCCATCATGGAAGACATCCAAGATCAGACTTGATGTGGCCCTGGGCAGCCTGATGTAGCTGGATGTGTCCCTGCTGCCTGCAGGGGGGTTGGACAAGATGACTTTTGAGGGTCCCTTCCAACCTGAGGCCATCTGTGAATCTTAACTGCTCTGCACATCTGTGCCTGTACCTGGGACTGGGTGGTGAGGAAGGAGGGGATGAGAGTCCTGCAGCTGGCAGGCACCATGGCTTGGTCACTTGTTTGACTTTTCACTCTGAGTGTCTAACTGCAGGCACTGGAACAGGTTGCCCAAGGAGGCTGAGGATGCTCACCCTCTCCCAGCACCTCCTGGCACACAAGGCAGGAGGCTCCCACTGCAGCTCCTCTTTCCAGCCCCAGAGCCTGACTGATCCCCTGTTCCCTCTGCTGCTCCATCAGAGCCTCCATCTACAACCTCAGGCCACTCCAGAGAGATGAACCAGGAGGGGATTCTCCTCCCCATCAGTCACTGCTGGTAATGAAGAGTTTCCTTTATGGCCTTTGATTGCATTTCTCTCCCTTTCCCCAAGGAGCACAACAAAAGCTCAGCCCTGGCAGTGGTTTCACTCACTTCAGGAGGAGTGGGGAGGCACTGGAACAGGCTGAGCAGGGAAGCTGTGGATGCCTCATCCCTGGAAGTGCTGAAGGCCAGGCTGGATGGGGCTCTGAGCATCCTGGGCTAATGGGAGGTGTCCCTGAGCATGGCATCAAACCCAAGCATTGCCTGGAGATGAGGAAGGAATTCTTCAGAGTGAGGGTGAGGAGAGAGTGGAGCAGGGGAGCTCCAGGCTACAGGAGTTGGGGCTGCTCAGCCTGGAGAAGAGAAGGCTCCAGGCAGACCTCAGAGCAGCCTCCCAGTAGCTGAAGGGGCTGCAGGAGAGCAGTGGGCAAGGGCTGGGAGTGCCAGGATGGGAGACAATGGCTTTGAGCTGGGAGAGGAGAGACTGAGGCTGGAGAGGAGGAAGAAATCCTTTGCAGTGAGGCTGGGGAGACTCTGGCAGAGGCTGCCCAGGGAGGCTGTGTTCAAGAATGAGACCTTGAGCAGCCTGGGCTGGTGGGAGGTGTCCCTGGGCATGGCAGGGGTGGGGGTTGGAACTGGCTGAGCTCTAAGCTCCCTTCCAACCCAAACCCGTTCTGTGGATCTCTGAAACTCCTTCCCCAACTCTTTTCCTGTCTTGCAGGCTGCTGCTTAAAGCAAAAGAAAACACCCCACCAGAAAACAGAACCTGTGGGAGTGCAGAACTGCCAAGAGAGAGATTTCCAACTCTTTTTCCTTCCCCCCCCCCTCGTTCTCATCCTTTTTCTTTCCCCCTCCTCAGGCTTCTGACAGCCCTGCCACAATATTTTTTGCACAGCCCAAGGATGATGTGATTCTGTGGTACTGTGGTCTGCCATGAGCAGTTCTCTGGTCCTAGTACATGGGCAACAGATTTGAGCAGGGAAAGAGCTGGATGAGGCACTTAGTGCCATGGTTCAGCCGATCAGGTAGTGTTGGGTGACAGCTTGGACTTGATGATCTCAAAGGTCTCTTCCAACCTTGATCCTGTGATGGCAGAGCAGCCTGGCTGCCATGGCATCTGAGCCAGCCCAAAGCCCCTCTCCTGTGCCCTGGGGAGGGAAGGGCTGAGGCAGGCTGTGTGCTCTTCTCAGGAGCTCAAGCTGCAGCCCCCCCTGCGCGCAGGCTGCGGAGCACCAGGTGGATGCTCCTCTTGCCAGGGATTTGCTCAACCAGGCACTTCAGCTTCCCAGCATATTGAGGGCTACTCAGTAAAGGTCTCCTTAGGATGACAATAGACTTCACTCTGCTTGCCCAGTCAGGAACAATTAAATCACTTCTCTTCCCCCCCCCTCCCCCCCCCAGCCCCTGGCATTTCAAGGCATCTGCCAACGTGACAGGGAGGCAGCAGCTCCTGGAGCTGCCCTACCCCAAGCTATGAAGCAATGTTTTCCTTCTTCAAGTCTTATTTGAATTGCAAAGAGCAGCTGAGAACAGCAAGCTGAGACCCTGAGGCGTGCAGCCAGCAGCCAAATGAGGAGTTCTGGGAGCCCACGTGCCAAGTGTTTGCCTGGGGAGGAGGACGCGGTGTGGTGGCATCTCCAAGTCTGCAGCAGGGAAGCAGAGCAGCTCCAGGCCCAAATGCAGAAGCAGGACTCACTCTGCCAGCTTGGCAGGGAGAGAATCCAGCCCTACAAAGCACCAGAACCGCAGCAGCTCTGGGGCCAAGGAGGCTTGGAGGAACCCAGAGTGCAGCAGGAAAGGTCTCACAGGGTGCCCTGGGCCATGGCTGGGGTGGGCAGGCAGTGAACTGGGCTGGAGGGATCTTAGGGTGGAATTAACCAGGTTGGAAGAGACCTTGGAGATCATCAAGTCCAACCTCTCACCCAACACCATCTGATCAACTCCACCATGGCACCAAGTGCCTCATCCAGGCTCTTCCTAAACACCTCCAGGGATGGGGACTCCACCACCTCCCTGGGCAGCACATCCCAGTGGCCAATCTCTCTTGCTGGGAAGAACTTTCTCCCTAACATCTAGCCTAAACCTCCCCTGGCACAGCTTGAGACTGTGTCCTCTTGTTCTGCTGCTGCTTGCCTGGGAGCAGAGCCCAACCCCCACCTGGCTACAACCTCCCTGCAGGGAGTTGCAGAGAGCAAGAAGGTCTCCCCTGAGCCTCCTCTTCTGCAGGCTAAGCAACCCCAGCTCCCTCAGCCTCTCCTCTCCAGTCCAATCCCCTGCCAGAGCAGGGTCACCTGGAGCAGGTCACACAGGAACACATCCAGGTGGGGTTTGAACGACTCCAGAGCAGGAGACTCCACAACCTCTCTGGGCAGCCTGCTCCAGGGCTCTGGGACCCTCACACCAAGCAAGTTTCTCCTGTTGAGGTGGAACCTCCCGTGTTCCAGCTTGTGCCCATTGCTCCTTGTCCTACCAGTGGGCACCAGCATAAAGAGCCTGGCACCCTCACCCTGACACCCACCCCTCAGACATTTACAGGTGCTAGTAAGATCCCCTCTCAGTCTTCTCTTCCCAAGAGTGAAGAGCCCCAACCTCAGCTCCTCCCATCCTGGAGCTATCCCCATGGCTGGACCTCCCCATGCCTGCACATGGCTTGAGCACTGCAACATGAAGGTCTCATAGAATCAATGAGGTTGGAGAAGACCTCAGAGCTCATCAAGTCCAACCTATCACCCAACACCTCCTGACTACTAAACCATGGCTCCAAGTGCCACATCCAATCCCCTCTTGAACACCTCCAGGGGTGAACACCTGCAGAGGGCTTGGCAGAGGTGCTTGAAGCCAGGGCATGGCTGTGGCTCTTGAAAGCTGAAGGAGAAAGTAAACCAACCCCAAATACATTCATTCAATTCAGTCTTACTCAAAAAGCTTTGTGGCTTTTAGAGTCCTTTGAGCCCAGACTTGACCTTTTGGCCACCTGTGGAAGGGAACAGTGTGCCCCTTGGGTCTGCAAGATTCCCCTGCTGCTGTCTTGCCCTTTCATGACCTCACCACTGCTAATCTCATTCATGGCTCACTTCACTTCATAGAATCATGGAATCAGTAAGGTTGGATAAGACCTCAGAGCTCACCAAGTCCAAGCTGTCACCCAACACCTCCTGACAACTAAACCATGGCTCCAAGTGCCACATCCAAGCCCCTCTAGAACACCTCCAGGGATGGGGACTCCACCACCTCTGCTCTCTACCCATCAACTCAACCATGGCACCAAGGGCCTCATCCAGGCTCTTCTCAACCACCTCCAGGGATGGGGACTCCACCACCTCCCTGGGCAGCACATCCCAGTGGCCAATCTCTCTTGCTGGGAAGAACTTTCTCCCTAACATCCAGCCTAAACCTCCCCTGGCACAGCTTGAGACTGTGTCCTCTTGTTCTGCTGCTGCTTGCCTGAAAGAAGAGACCAACCCCCACCTGGCTACAACCTCCCTTCAGGGAGCTGCAGAGAGCAAGAAGGTCTCCCCTGAGCCTCCTCTTCTGCAGGCTAAGCAACCCCAGCTCCCTCAGCCTCTCCTCCCAGGGCTGTGCTCCAGACCCCTCCCCAGCCTTGTTGCCCTTCTCTGGACACCTTCAAGTCTCTCAATGTCCTTCTTAAACTGAGGAGCCCAGAACTGGCCACAGGACTCCAGCTGTGGCCCCAAGCCTCGCTGCCCTTCTCTGGCCAGGTCTCCTCTTCTGCAGGCTCAGCCAGCCCAAGGCCACCCCCAGCCCTCTGCAGAGGAAGGGTTGAAGTTCACTGCTTGTCCTTGAGCCAGCAGCCTGCAGGAGAGCCAAGGCTGTGCAGTCCCAGTGGTGGCAGCTGAGGAGATTTAATTCCAAACACATTTACATTATTATGCAAATATTTGGAAATCATCAACTCCTTCACCTACCTACTAAGAGCTGAGTTAAGTGTTGCCATGGGAACAGCAACTATTAACCACTCCAGTTAATATTTTCATTCTGGTGGTGTCCAGAGAGCTCAATGAAGATTGAAGGCAGCTTGCAGAAGGTGCTGTGCGAGCGTGGGGGAGCAAAGAGCTCCCTTGTTGGGTGCCAAGGATTACTGCTTGAGGAGCTCCAAAGTCAAGCACCAGTCCTGCCTGGGCCTGGAAGAACATGGCCAAATTTGCATGGAGGGAGGCCAAGAGCCTCCCCTACACCATTCAACCAAACCAAGAGCCCTCTGTGCAGGATTCTGCCTTCAATCACAGAGTCAGAGAGTTGTTTCACCTGGAAAAGGCCTCCAAGCTCAGCCAGCCCAGCCTGCAACCCTGCCCCACCGTGGCCACTAAACCACAGCCCCAAGGGCCATGGCCACAGGTTTCTGGATGACCTCCAGGGCTGGGGACTCCACCACCTCCCTGGGCAGCCTGTGCCAAGCCCTGACCACTCCTGCAGCAAAGAAATTGTTCCTCATCTCCAACCTAAGCCTCCCCTGGCACAATTTCAGGCCAGTTCCTCTCCTTCTGTCACCTGAGACTCAGAAGAGCCTCTCACAGCATTTCATGGGCAGGTAGAGGCTTTATCAACCAGCACAGTTCAGCCCCACAACAACAGCTCAGGTCTAGGGACACAAGAACCCTTCCCTAGGCCTCTCATCTACAGCTGAGTACAAACAAGGTAAGAAGGACACTGAGCTGCTGGAAGGTGTCCAGAGAAGGGCAACAAGGCTGGGGAGGGGTCTGGAGCACAGCCCCGGGAGGAGAGGCTGAGGGAGCTGGGGTTGCTTAGCCTGCAGAAGAGGAGGCTCAGGGGAGACCTTCTTGCTCTCTGCAGCTCCCTGCAGGGAGGTTGGAGCCAGGTGGGGGTTGGGCTCTTCTCCTAGGCACCCAGCACCAGAACAAGAGGACACAGTCTCAAGCTGTGCCAGGGGAGGTTCAGGCTGGATGTTAGGAAGAAATTTTTCCCAGCAAGAGAGATTGGCCACTGGGATGTGCTGCCCAGGGAGGTGGTGGAGTCCCCATCCCTGGAGGTGTTTAGGAAGAGCCTGGATGAGGCACTTGGTGCCATGGTTGAGTTGATCAGATGGTGCTGGGGGAGAGGTTGGACTTGATGATCTCTGAGGTCTTTTCCAACTTGGTTAATTCTATTCTATTCTATTCTATTCTATTCTATTCTATTCTATTCTATTCTATTCTATTCTATTCTATTCTATTCCACTCCATTCCATTCCATTCCATTCCACTCCATTCCATTCCATTCTATTCCATTCCATTCCATTCCATTCCATTCCACTCCACTCCTTTCCTGCCCAGATTCCCTGTCAGATGGCCAAAGCAAGACCTGGCTGATCCTTCTCCCTCATCTTTTTGTCCTCCCACCTCCCTTCCCCACTTGCCTCTCTCATGTTTTCCCTTGCCTCCTGTCTCCTGAGGCTCTGCTTCACCCCCCCCAGACCAATGCACCTTGCCCAGCAGCCAGGGGAGCACAGGTCTAAAGCCAACACATTTCTGGTTGGCTTCCTCCTAAAGTGTCTCCAGAAGCTGAGGCTGAAGTGAGGATGGAGTGAGAGGAGGTCTGTGCCACCACAGGGAATCTCAGAGGGACCCCAAAGCCAAGGAGGTGGCATCTGCAGAGCTCTTGGTGTGGCTGGCCAAGCCTCCTGCCACCCCAGCAGTGCCCCCACAGAGGCCCTTGAGGCAGGCTGCAAGTGCTGAAGCACCACAGGCACAATCCTGGCAGCATTCAGGCTGGAGTCACAGCGTGGGTTGGGTTGGAAAGGAGCTTCAAGACCAGCCAGTTCCAACCTCCCCCCCCTGCCATGGGGAGGGACAGCTCCCACCAGCACAGCTTGCTCAGGGCCTCATCCAGCCTGGCCCTGAACACCTCCAGGCAGGGATCATCCACAGCCCCCCTAGGCAACCTGTGCCAGGGTCTCCCCAGCCTCACTCCAAACAGTTTCTTCCTCATCTCCAGTCACCACCTCCCCTCTCCCAGCTCAAAGCCATTCTCCCTTGCCCCTCTCCAGCTCTCCTGGAGCCCCTTCAGGTACTGGGAGGCTGCCCTGAGGTCTCCCTGCAGCCTTCTCTTCTCCAGGCTGCTCAGCCCCAGCTCCCTCAGCCTGGCCCCGCAGGGGAGGCTCTGCAGCCCTCTGAGCATCTTTGTGGCCTCCTCTGCCCCTGCTCCAACAGTCTGATGTCCTTCTGAAGCTGGGGGGACCAGAGCTGGATGGGATGGGATAGGACAGGATGGGGTGGGATAGAATGGGATAGGATTGGATGGGATGGGATGGGATAGAATGGGATGGGACAAAATGGGATGGGATGGAGTGGGATAGAATGGGATGGGGTGGGATAGAATGGGATGAGATGGGATAGGATAGAGTGGGATGGGATAGAATAGAGTGGGATGGGATAGAATAGAGTGGGATGGGATAGATTGGGATGGGATGGGATGGGATGGGGTAGAATGGGATGGGATGGGATAGGATGGGATAGGATAGAGTGGGATGGGATGGGATGGGAGTGGAATGGGATAGAATGGGATAGAGTGGGATGGGATGGGATGGGATGGGATGGGATGGGATGGGATGGGGATAGGATGGGATGAGATAGAATGGGATGAGATGGGATAGGATGGGATGGGATGGGGTGGGGTGGGATGGCCTGGGCTGCTCTTTCCAGCACAGTCCCCAGCACACACATGCTCTCAGGAGCCAAGAGAAGGCCTTACCTGTCTCTCCCCAGATTGGCAGGTACTCATCCTGCTGTATGTCCAGCATGATCTCCAGCCCATTGCCTGTCCCTCCCTTCACCGTGGTCAGCAGAGGTCGTCCTTCTTCTCCTGAGTTGAACATGTAGCACTTCCCATACTTTGTAAACACCTGCAAGGAGAGAAGGGGAGAGAAATCACTGCAGCCTCCCCCTGCCATCAGTGCCTCTTCCACACCAAAGGCAGCTGAGCAGCCCTCTGCAGCTGGAAGGGAAATGCCCCCAGCTAGAGCTAATCAAATCATTTAGTGCTCTGTGTTCTCCTCACAGCAAATGAAGGATGGGAGAGGAGGAGGGCAAAGCTGATTTAGAGCAGTGAGCAAATGTCTGCAGCAGCTCAGCAGAGTCACATCATGTTAAGTCCCTGGGAAGCACAGGGACAGGCTGTGATGGAGCTTGTAATAAAATACAGCACATTCCCTGCCTCTGGGTCAGGCAGCTCAGCCCTGCCCTGCTGTGTGCTCATGGCTGCAGACCTGCAGCTGGCAGCAGACCTACAGCTGGCTGGCTGAGGCTCTGGCCAGGCTGATGTAGTGTGGGATGTCCCTGCCCATGGCAGGGGGGTTGGAGCTGGATGATCCTTGGGGTCCCTTCCAGCCCTGACTGATTCTATGATTCTGTGATCATCCAGCTCCAGGCTACAGAGTTGGAGCTGTGCAGCCTGGAGGAGAGAAGGCTCCAGGGAGACCTAAGAGCAGCCTTCCAGTGCCTGAGGGAGCTCCAGGAGAGCTGGGGAGGGACTTCTGACAAAGGCTTGGAGTGACAGGATGAGAGGGAATGGCTTTGAGCTGGGAGAGGGGAGATTGAGACTGGGGATGAGGAAGAAGGCTGGGGAGGGACTGCTCAGGCTCTCAGGCAGTGATAGGACTGGGGGGAATGGAATGAAGCTGGGGGTGGGGAGATTGAGGCTGGAGGTGAGGAGGAAGTTCTTCCCCATGAGAGTGGTGAAGCCCTGGGATGGGTTGTCCAGGGAGGTGGTTGAGGCCCCAGCCCTGGAGGTGTTTAAGGCCAGGCTGGATGAGGCTCTGGCCAGGCTGATCCAGTGTGGGGTGTCCCTGCCCATGGCAGGGGGTTGGAACTGGATGATCCTTGTGCTCCCTTCCAACCCTGATTGATACTAAGAAATTCTTTGCAGTGAGGCTGGGGAGACTCTGGCACAGGCTGCCCAGGGAGGCTGTGGCTGCCTCCTCCCTGGAGGTGCTCAAGGCCAGGCTGGATGAGGCCTGGAGCAAGCTGGGCTGGGGGGAGGGGTCCCTGGGCATGGCAGGGGGTTGGAACTGGCTGAGCTTTGAGCTCCCTTCCAAGCTAAACCTTTCTGGTTCTGTGTCCAGGTTTAAAAGCCCCAAGTGGAGCAGAAAGGCTGCAGGGAGTGTGAAGACTTTGCAAGGGGGAGGGGGGAAGAAAAACAAGATGAAAGAAAGAAGGCAAAGGGCCTTTAAAAAAGAGTTCACATGCAAGTAAAAATCCCATTCCCATACTTGAGTGACCTATTAAAGCATTCAAGCTGGAAAGAGAGAGCTGAGCAGCAGTCAGCCTCTGTGTGAGCAGCCAGGGCCTCGGAGATGGCTCTTCCCAGATAGGCTTTGAAGGGAAAAGTCCTCATTAGGATGGCTGAAAAGGCAGCGAGAGAAGCAAAGCTGAGGGGGTGAGGAGCAGGGGCAAAAGCAGGAGCTTGGGGGGATGGATGCTGAGGAAGGGCTGAGCTGCTTGGGGCAGCTGCAGCAGCCCTTAGCCAAGTAAATCCTGGGGGGGGTTAATGGAACCTTCCTGGAGGACTCTTTGCCAGCTGTGGAAACTGAGGAGGAAAATCTGCAGCTCAGGGCCTCTTTATCCAGCAGACAAGATGTGAAGTGACAGCAGCCAGGGCTGGCTGCAGCTGCAGGGCTGGGACCCCATTCCCACAGAAAGAAGCAGAGAAGCAGAGAGTCAGAGAAGCACAGAGTCAGAGAAGCACAGAGTCAAAGAATCATAGAACCAGCCAGGTTGGAAAGGAGCTCAGAGATCATCAAGTCCAACCTAAGAAAGACATTGAGAGACTTGAAGGTGTCCAGAGAAGGGCAACAAAGCTGGGGAGGGGTCTGGAGCACAGCCCTGGGAGGAGAGGCTGAGGGAGCTGGGGTTGCTTAGCCTGCAGAAGAGGAGGCTCAGGGGAGACCTTCTTGCTCTCTGCAACTCCCTGCAGGGAGGTTGGAGCCAGCTGGGGGTTGGGCTCTTCTCCCAGGCAGTCAGCACCAGAACAAGAGGACACAGTCTCAAGCTGTGCCAGGGGAGGTTTAGGCTGGAGGTGAGGAGAAAGTTCTTCACTGAAAGAGGAATTGGCCATTGGAATGTGCTGCCCAGGGAGGTGGTGGAGTCCCCATCCCTGGAGGTGTTCAAGAGGGGCTTGGATGTGGCACTTGGAGCCAGGGTTTAGTTGTCAGGAGGTGTTAGGGATTAGGTAATAGAATCATAGAATCAATGAGGTTGGAAAAGACCTCAGAGATCATCAAGTCCAACCTGGCACCCAGACTAACCAGCCCCAGGGCTCTCAGCCTCTCCTCCCCAGGCAGTGCTGCAGTCCCTTCAGCATCCTTGCAGCCCTCCCTTGGACTCTCCCCAGCAGATCCCTCTCCCTCCTGAGCTGAGGAGCCCAGAGCTGGATGCAATACTCCAGATGTGGTCTCACCAGGACAGAGCAGAGGGGGAGGAGAAGTTCCCTGGCTCTGCTGTCCACACTCCTCTGAATGCAGCCCAGGACCCCTTGGCCTTCTTGGCCCCCAGGGCACATTGCTGCCCCATGCAGAACTTGCAGCCCACCAGCACTCCCAGCTCCTGTTCCTTGGGGCTGCTCCCCAGCAGATCTCCTCCCAGCCTGTCCTGGTTAGGAAGGACTAGGAGACCAAGAGAGCTGGGGAGGAGGTTTTTACTCCTTAGGACCAGCTTGAGCCCAATGCCATGCAGCAGCAGCCTGTTTGGGCTGGGGTTTATCTTCTCACTAAGTGTCCTCCACGAGGGGCTGAGCCCAAGTGCTCCAAGGTAGCTCAGTGCAGAGCAAAGCCCAGCAGGTGAGGAGAGTCGGTGGCTTCACCCCCAGAGCACACTCCTGATCCAACCAAACCCCCTGGAGCTGCCTCCACTCGGGGTCTGGGCCAGCTGCACACTGCTCCACTGCTCAGCTCCAGCTGCCCTCCCTGGGAGGGCAGCCCCAGGTCTAAGAGGCCCCCATCAGAATCAGAGAGGTCAAAGTGAGGGGGAAGGAATGAGAGCTTTTCCCTGCAGGCTGAGCTTGCTTGGAGGAAGCTTCTGGGAGGTGAGCAGCTGTGAGCCATGAACCATGAGGAGTGTCAGTGCTCAGGCAGTGACCCCAGATGCCTGCAGGCAGTCTTCTGCTAGGCTCAGCCCTGCTCCCAGGCACCAAGGAGCCACAAATACATCAAACAAACAACAACAAACCAACAAGAGAGACCAAGATGAAAAGGGGGGGAAGGAAGAAGGCAAGGCAGAAAGTCACTCCACTCTCTGCAGCTAGAGACCTCCCTAGAGACCTCCCTGAAGAGGCCACCTTGAAGACTTCTTGACAGCTCCTGCACTACAGTGCCAGCAGTCACCACCCTACTGTACACAGCATGGCACACCCCCCCCAGCAGCTTCTCTCCACACCTCCAGCAGCTTCTCCTCTGCACCCATCTCAGCAGCTTCTCCCCTCCACACACCCCCAGCAGCTTCTCCCCTCCACACACCCCCAGCAACTTCTCCTCTGCACCCATCTCAGCAGCTTCTCCTCTCCACCCATCAACTAAACCATGGCACCAAGGGCCTCATCCAGGCTCTTCCTGAACACCTCCAGGGATGGGGACTCCACCACCTCCCTGGGCAGCACATTCCAGTGGCTAACAACTCTCTCAGTGAAGAACTTTCCCCTCACCTCCAGCCTAAACCTCCCCTGGCACAGCTTGAGACTGTGTCCTCTTGTTCTGGTGCTGCTTGCCTGGCAGAAGAGACCAACCCCCACCTGGCTCCAACCTCCCTGCAGGGAGTTGCAGAGAGCAAGAAGGTCTCCCCTGAGCCTCCTCTTCTGCAGGCTAAGCAACCCCAGCTCCCTCAGCCTCTCCTCCCAGGGCTGTGCTCCAGACCCCTCCCCAGCCTTGTTGCCCTTCTCTGGACACCTTCAAGTCTCTCAATGTCCTTCTTGAACTGAGGAGCCCAGAACTGGACACAGGACTCAAGGTGTGGCCTCAGCAGTGCTGAGCACAGGGCAGGTCTCTTCCAACCTGGTCTATCCTATCCTATCCTATCCTATCCTATCCTATCCTATCCTATCCTATCCTATCCTATCCTATCCTATCCTATCCTATCCTATCCTGTCCCATTCTATTCTATCCTATTCTATTCCATTCCATTCCATCCTATCCTATCCTATCCTATCCTATCCTATTGTATTCTAAGATCAAATCAGCAGCTCAAAGCAGGCTGGTGCTCAGGAAGGGAAGCAAGGCTGACCAGAGGAGTGGAATCAAAGCTATTTCACAGTTTATAAGCAGCAAACACAGGACAGATCTGTGATAAATTATCCTTTCAGGAGGGAGCAAATCTCTGGTAAGAGGCAGTAATTGGAGGGCTGTGAATTACTTCTGCAGATGCAGACAAAGGCTGAGGCTGGGGCTCCCTGACAAGGCAAGACATTAGCTGTCAGATTAAGGCACTAACCACTGGAGAGTGCAAATTAGCATCCTCAGAAATCATTTTCTCCTCAGTTCTGGTACACAAAAGTTCAGACACACATCATCCCACCAAGCTGTGGGCAACAGAGCAAAGGGAGACAAGAAAAGATGAAGAAGGGAATCTCCTGACAGGGCCAGTCTGGAGAAGAGAAGGCTCCAGGGAGACCTCAGAGCAGCCTTCCAGTACCTGAAGGGGCTCCAGGAGAGCTGGGGAGGGAAATGTGACAAGGGCTGGGAGGGACAGGATGAGGAACAATGGCTTTGAGCTGGGAGCAGAGAGGCTGAGCCTGGAGAGGAGGAAGAAATTCTTTGCAGTGAGGGTGGAGAGACTCTGGCACAGGTTGCCCAGGGAGGCTGTGGCTGCCTCCTCCCTGGAGGTGTTCAAGGCCAGGCTGGAGGAGGCCTTGAGCGACCTGGGCTGGTGGGAGGTGTCCCTGCCCATGGCAGGGGGTTGGAGCTGGCTGAGCTTTGAGGTCACTTCCACCCTAACCCATTCTATGAGATGGCTTTGGGAGGGAATCCACAGGAGATGACGGAGAAAGGATCCTCTTTAGGAGGGACTCTTTACAAGGCCAAGTGCTGGGTGCTGCACTTTGGCTACACCAACCCCAGGCAGTGCTACAGGCTGGGCTCAGAGTGGCTGAGAGCAGCCAGGCAGAGAGAGACCTGGGGGTGCTGACTGACAGCAGCTGAACAGAAGCCAGCAGTGTGACCAGAGGGACAAGAAGGCCAAGGGCATCCTGGCCTGCATCAGGAAGAGTGTGGCCAGCAGGAGCAGGGAAGTCGTTGTGCCCTGTGCTCAGCACTGCTGAGGCCACACCTGGAGTCCTGTGTCCAGCTCTGGGCTCCTCAGGTCAGGAAAGAGGTTGAGCTGCTGGAAGGTGTCCAGAGAAGGGCAAGAAAGCTGGGGAGGGGTCTGGGGCACAGCCCTGGGAGGAGAGGCTGAGGGAGCTGGGGTTGCTTAGCCTGCAGAAGAGGAGGCTCAGGGGAGACCTTCTTGCTCTCTGCAACTCCCTGCAGGGAGGTTGGAGCCAGATGGGGGTTGGGCTCTTCTCCCAGGCAAGCAGCAGCAGAACAAGAGGACACAGTCTCAAGCTGTGCCAGGGGAGGTTTAGGCTGGAGGTGAAGAAAAAATTCTTCCCAGCAAGAGAGATTGGCCACTGGGATGTGCTGCCCAGGGAGGTGGTGGAGTCCCCATCCCTGGAGGTGTTCAAGAGGGGCTTGGATGTGGCACTTGGAGCCATGGTTTAGTTGTCAGGAGGTGCTGGGTGACAGCTTGGCCTTGATGGTCTCTGAGGTCTTTTCCAACCTCATTGATTCTATGATCCTATGGAAGAAGAGCTTATTGCTGAGTCCTTGGCAGAGTGACACATTCCACTAGCACCATCCCTGGAGGTGTTTGAAGATTGGCAGAGCTGAGGTGCTGAGAGACCTGGCTGAGCACCAGACTTGGTAGAGCTGGAGAATGGTTGGACTCAACGATCTTGAAGGTCTTTTCCAACCCAAAGGCTTCCATGCCTCCCTGGTTCCCACAGCTCCCAGCTCTCCCCTGGCTCCTGCTGAGCTGCTGGTGGCACTGAGCCATCTCATTACTCCACTGGAGGTGTGAGGAGCAGCTTGGTCCAGCTGGCTCCATGCAAGCACATCACCTGGGTCCATTTGTTCAGGCCCTGGCAGGAGGCAGCAGTACATTATTCAAACTGCAAGGATGGCTGCAAAGGGCAAATGGGGAGGGAGGACTACACTGAACAGGTTTCTGAAGCATCAGGTCCCAGGGGTAATCTCCTTCCAAAGGAGAACAAGGCTGTGGTGACAGCCTGGGGAGGAGGCAGCTCACAGCTAAGGGGCAGGAAGACTTCAGCTGCCTTCCAAGGGGAAAGATGGGAGGAAAGAAGGAATAAAGTTGCTGTTCCATGCAGGGAGGGATGGAAACCTCCCCAAGGCTGTGGTGGAGAGGCTGCTGTAGCCCAGTGACACAAAGGCACTGTGGGAACAGCCAGCACCCCCCAGGTGGAATATGGAATACCAGATCCTGGGCTGCACCGAGAGACAGCAGGACAGCAGGACAAGGAAGGTGATACTGCTCCTCTCCTCTGCTTTGCTGAGACCTCATCTGCAGCCCTGAGTCCAATTCTGGTCCCTCCCAGCATAAGAAGGATATGGAACTGCTGGAGTAGGCCACAAAGATGCTGCAGGGCTGCAGAACCTCCCCTATGGGGCAGGCTGGGAGAGCTGGGGCTGTTCAGCCTGGAGAAGAGAAGGCTCCAAGGAAACCTCAGAGCAGCCTTCCAGTACCTGAAGGGCTCCAGGAGAGCTGGGCAGGGACTTTGGACAAGGGCTGGGAGTGCCAGGAGGAGGAACAATGGCTTTGAGCTGGGAGAGGAGAGATTGAGGCTGGAGATGAAGAAGAAATTCTTTGCAGTGAGGCTGGGGAGACTCTGGCACAGGCTGCCCAGGGAGGCTGTGGCTGCCTCCTCCCTGGAGGTGTTCAAAGCCAGGCTGGATGAGGCCTTGAGCAGCCTGGGCTGGGGGGAGGTGTCCCTGCCCATGGCAGGGGGATGGAGCTGGATGAGCTTTGAGGTGCCTGCCAAGCCAACCCATTCTGTGACTCTATGAATACAACCAACTCCCAGACCGTGTACTGAAAGGGGGACTTGCTCTGCCACCCTCCAGAGCCCACAAGGCAACAGCAGAGCTCCTTCCAACATCAACCTCGAGCAGGAGGGAAAACGCCGTGCAGGTGACACAGTGTTGGTATCTCCCCCCTCTCCCCCTCCCCTCCTCCTGCTCCTCCTCCTCCTCGGCTCGCTGTAGCTATCGCTTTAAAGCCATGTTTGCTTCGTGTTGCCGGAGACCTGGCACAGCAGGGCTGTCAGACAAGCCCCGCGCTCTCCATCCTTCAAGGTGTCAGCTCTAATCTCGCCGCCGAGAAGAGTAACGAGGCGGGAGCGGCGGCAAGCAGAGCCCTAAACGCTCTCAGAGATGCGTTTACAAGGCCGGGGTTTTCCCCTCGGCCCCCAGGACCGAGCTCTGCCGGCGGGGCTGGTCGAGCCTCCGTGCGAGGCTCGGCGCGGAGCCGGAGCCGCTGCGATCAGCCTGCCCGCGCCGCTCCGGGCGCCGCCGCGGCAGGGCTGTGGCGGCAGCAGGGATGTCAGCTCCGGTTAGAGCCCAGCCTGCTGCCCTGGAGTAAGAAGTGAGAGAGGTCCTGGGCACCACCCGAGGCTAAGAGAGCCTTGCGATGGCATTAGTGGTCCTTCCTCTACGAACTAGCGGCAGCAGCAGCCCCACACTGATCGTCTGCCGGCGCTGCCCGGCCGCACAGCAGCCTCCCGGCACAGCCCTGCGCCTGCAGAGCCAGGCTGGCACACGGGGCAGGACTCGCTCCTCCCTTCAGCTGCTTAAGTGACAGGGGGGCATCAAATGCCAGCCCATGCATCCCATCAAATGACACCCCATGGATCCCATCAAATGACACCCCATGGATCCCATCAAATGCCAGCCCATGGATCCCATCAAATGCCACCCCATGGATCCCATCAAATGCCACCCCATGGATCACATCAAATGCCAGCCCTTGGATCACACTGGATGCCACCCCACAGTTCACATCAAATGCCACCCTATACATCTCAACAAATGCCATCAAATGCCAGCCCACAGTCCACATCAAATGCCAGCCCATGGATCCCATCAAATGCCATCCTATGGATCACATCAAATGCCACTCTATACATCCCATCAAATGCCACCCCATGGATCCCATCAAATGCCACCCCATGGATCCCATCAAATGCCACCCCATGGATCCCATCAAATGCCACCCTATACATCCCATCAAATGCCAGCCCATGGATCACATCAAATGCCATCCTATGGATCCCATCAAATGCCATCCTATGGATCCCATCAAATGCCACCCCATGGATCCCATCAAATGCCACCCTATACATCCCATCTAATGCCAGCCCATGGATCCCACCTAATGCCAGCCCATGGATCTCATCAAATGCCATCCTATGGATCACATCAAATGCCACCCCATGGATCACATCAAATGCCAGCCCATGGATCCCATCAAATGCCATCCTATGGATCACATCAAATGCCACCCCATGGATCCCATCAAATGCCATCCTATGGATCACATCAAATGCCACCCCATGGATCCCATCAAATGCCACCCTATACATCCCATCTAATGCCAGCCCATGGATCTCATTTCATACCCCCAAACCCTGCTCTTCCAGAACAGTTACACTTCAGCAGCACTAAGGCAGAGGCAGGGGAGACTGCCATGGGCCAAGCTCCCCAGGAGCCAGCACTGTGCCCTTGTAGCCAAGAAGGGCAGTGGTCTCCTGGGGTGCATTCAGGAGGTTCTCCTACCTCTCTACTCTGCCCTAGTGGGGCCATGGCTAGAGCTCTGCATCCAGTTCTGGGCTTCCCAATTCCAGAGGGACAGGGAACTACCAGAGAAAGGCTACAAAGCTGCTGAGGGGCTTGGAGCAGCTCTGTGAGGAGCAAAGGCTGAGAGCCCCTGGGGCTGAGAGCCTGCAGAAGAGCAGCCCCAGAGGGGAGCTGAGCAATGCTCAGCAAGAGCTGAAGGCTGGGGGGCAAGAGGCTGGGGCTGGGCAGTGACAGGGAGCAAGAGGCACGAACTGGAAGCCAGGAGGTTTCACTTGAACTTAGGGGAAAACCTTTGTTACTTGGAGGCTGCTGGAGGCCTGGAGCAGGCTGCCCAGAGAGGTTGTGGAGTCTCCTGCTCTGGAGGGCTTCCAGCCCCCCCCAGGCCACTGTGCTCCTGGGCAAGCTGCTGTGGGTGCCCTGCTTTGGCAGGTGGGGTTGGACTGGAGGATCTGCAGAGGTCCCTTCCAGCCCCCAGCACGCTGGGGCTCTGGGATTAGCCCATTGAAGTCAGCAAGGGATGTGAATTTCCTCCTCATTGATGCAATCAGCCACCCCATGCCCTGGCAGATTGGTCCAAGCACTTGTTTGAATGGGGAACTTCTGGAGGGTCCTTACAGGTCCCATAAATCACCTCCAGGGCCATCACTGCCATTCAGAGCCAGCTGAGTGGATGGTTAAGGAGAAAAAAAGGCACTAATATTCTGGCAGCAAATGAATGAACTGTGATGGGGAAGCTGCAAGGAGCTGAGCATTATGCTGGTCCATAAGGTAAGGCAACTGCCACCCTCCCTCTGCTCCTCATCAAGCCCTGATGACTTCCCCATGTCACAAAGTGATGCAGAATGAGTGATGAGCACAGGCTGAGGGAGCTGGGGAGGGTTCAGCCTGGAGAAGGCTCCAGAGGGACCTCAGAGAATGCAGAATACAGAATTAACCAGGTTAGAAAAGACCTCAGAGATCATCCAGGCCAACCTCTCACCCAGCACCATCTGACCAAGTCAACCATGGCACCAAGGGCCTCATCCAGGCTCTTCCTAAACACCTCCAGGGATGGGGACTCCACCACCTCCCTGGGCAGCACATCCCAGTGGCCAATCTCTCTTGCTGGGAAGAATTTCTTCCTCACCTCCAGCCTAAACCTCCCCTGGCACAGCTTGAGACTGTGTCCTCTTGTTCTGGTGCTGCTTGCCTGGCAGAAGAAACCAACCCCCACCTGGCTCCAACCTCCCTGCAGGGATTTGCAGAGAGCAAGAAGGTCTCCCCTGAGCCTCCTCTTCTGCAGGCTAAGCAACCCCAGCTCCCTCAGCCTCTCCTCCCAGGGCTGTGCTCCAGACCCCTCCCCAGCTTTCTTGCCCTTCTCTGGACACCTTCCAGCAGCTCAACCTCTTTCCTAACCTGAGGAGCCCAGAACTGGACACAGGACTCCAGGTGTGGCCTCAGCAGTGCTGAGCACAGGGCACAAGGACTTCCCTGCTCCTGCTGGCCACACTCTTCCTGCTGCAGGCCAGGATGCCCTTGGCCACCTTGGCACACTGCAGGCTCATGTTCACCCTCCTGTCACCCAGTACCCCCAAACAGCTGCTTTCCAGTACCTGAAGGGGGCTACAGGAAGGCTGCAGAGAGACTTCTCCTGAGGGTGTCTGGAGACAGGACAAGAGGGAATGGTTTGGAGCTGAGGCAGAGCAGGGTTGGAATGGAGCTGAGGAAGAAGTGCTGCAGTGTGAGGGTGGTGAGAGTCTGGAATGCATTGCCCAGGGAGGCTGTGGCTGCCTCCTGGAGGCCAGGCTGGATGAGGCCTTGAGCAGCCTGGGCTGGTGGGAGGTGTCCCTACTCATGGCAGGGGGGTTGGAGTAGACGAAGTCTTGAGGTCCCTTCCACCCTGAGCCATTCCACCACTCTATGATGACTCTATGATCCTGCCCCACCAGACTGTACTTATCAACTGCAGGAAACAACCTCCACAAGCTCCCACAAAGTTCCACCTCCCACACAAACACAAATTTGAGGTTTGGGGTGGACAGGAGGGTTTGGAAGGTTTGGGGTGGACAGGAGGGTTTGGAGGGTTTGGGGTAGGCAGGAGGGTTTGGGGTGGACAGGAGGGTTTGGAGGGTTTGGGGTAGGCAGGAGGGTTTGGGGTGGACAGGAGGGTTTGGAGGGTTTGGGGTAGGCAGGAGGTTTTGGAGGGTTTGGGGTGGACAGGAGGGTTTGGAGGGTTTGGGATGGGCAGGAGGGTTTAGGATGGGCAGGAGGGTTTGGAGGTTTGGGGTGAACAGGGGTGGAGAGGAAGGTTTGGAGGGGTTTGGGGTGGACAGGAGGGTTTGGGGTGGGCAGGAGGGTTTGGGGTGGGCAGGAGGGTTTGGAGGGTTTGGGGTGGACAGGAGGGTTTGGAGGGTTTGGAGGGTTTGGAGGGTTTGGGGTGGACAGGAGGGTTTGGAGGGTTTGGGGGGTTTGGAGGGTTTGGAGGGTTTGGGGTGGACAGGAGGGTTTGGAGGGTTTGGAGGGTTTAGGGTGGACAGGAGGGTTTGGAGGGTTTGGGGGGTTTGGAGGGTTTGGAGGGTTTGGGGTGGACAGGAGGGTTTGGAGGGTTTGGAGGGTTTAGGGTGGACAGGAGGGTTTGGAGGGTTTGGGGGGTTTGGAGGGTTTGGGGTGGACAGGAGGGTTTGGGGTGGGCAGGAGGGTTTGAAGGGTTTGGGGGGTTTGGAGGGTTTGGGGTGGGCAGGAGGGTTTGGAGGGTTTGGGGGGTTTGGAGGGTTTGGGGTGGACAGGAGGGTTTGGGGTGGGCAGGAGGGTTTGGAGGGTTTGGGGGGTTTGGAGGGTTTGGGGTGGACAGGAGGGTTTGGGGTGGGCAGGAGGGTTTGGAGGGTTTGGGGGGTTTGGAGGGTTTGGGGTGGGCAGGAGGGTTTGGAGGGTTTGGGGTGGACAGGAGGGTTTGGGTGGACAGGAGGGTTTGGGGTGGACAGGAGGGTTTGGGGTGGGCAGGAGGGTTTGGAGGGTTTGGGATGGTTGTTTTTTGTAACAGAAGTTGTTCCTCACCAAACTCCACTCCCCAGCAGAAGTGGGAGGCCACTCAAGCTGCACCTCAGTGAAAGCAGGCTGCTGGCCCAGGACATGCCAGGTTGTGACCATGACAGCAGCAGGCTTGGGTTGAGTGAGGTCAGACACAACAACAACAACCTGGATGATGCCCTGGGGGAGCAGCAGATGGTGTGGAAGAGGAGGAGAAAGGCAGGAGACTGTTCTGCCCCTCTCCTTGCTGAGCACCAAGGCTGCCCCTCCAGCAGCAGCAAGCCATGGATGAGCTCTGCACAGCCCAGCAGTAGGAGCCCTGGAGCCTGCTAACAGGTGCCAGCACATGGCTGGGAGGGCAGGATTCATCTGGACACTAATTACAAGCTGTCCTCCTGGCCTCTCCCCACTGATTCATTTAATGAATCATCCTTCATTACCCTTGCTGAACTCCCACCAAGCAGCAGCACAGCTCCACCTCCTCCTCTGGCTCCATTATCTCCAGCTCCATCTCCACCCTACCTTCACCTCCACCTCCCCCCCTGTCTCCATCTCCATCTCAATCTCCACCTTCACCTTCACCTCCACCTTTGTCTCCATCTCCATCTCCACCTCCACTTCCATCTCCACCTCCACTTCCATCTCCACCTCCACTTCCATCTCCATCTCCATCTCCACCTCTACCTCCATCTCCATCTCCACCTCTACCTCCACTTCCACCTCCATCTCCACCTCCACTTCCACCTCCATCTCCACCTCCACTTCCACCTCCATCTCCACCTCTACCTCCATCTCCATCTCCACCTCTACCTCCATCTCCATCTCCATCTCCACCTCCATCTCCACTTTGATCTCCACCTCCACTTCCACCTCCACCTCCACCTCCACTTCCATCTCAAGCTGTGCCAGGGGAAGTTTAGTCTGGAGGTGAGGAGAAAGTTCTTCCCAGAGAGAGTTGTTAGCCACTGGAATGTGCTGCCCAGGGAGGTGGTGGAGTCCCCATCCCTGGAGGTGTTCAAGAGGGGCTTGGATGTGGCACTTGGAGCCATGGTTGAGTTGTCAGGAGGTGTTGGGTGCCAGGTTGGACTTGATGATCCCTGAGGTCTTTTCCAACCTTATTGATTCTCTGATTCTATGAAAACTCTTCTCATGTCTGGAGCTTTTTAGGCCATTCCCTGCCTAGAGAGCTCAACCCTCCTGCAGAGCCAGCCCATGGGGGAGGCATCAGCTGCATGGCAAGGAACAAACAGCTCCAAAGACTCCCAGTGGCACAACTTCAGCTGATGCCTTCTGCAGAGCAAAGGCAGCAGCCACTTCCCAGCAGAGGATTTCTTTGCTCCCTGGCTATAAACCTGAGGCTGTGTGGAGCTGAGCCTCTCATCCTGGGGGGGTTTAAATGGATGGATCTGTCCTGGGGAAATGGGTGGCACTTGGTGCCATGGTTTAGCCATGAGGTCTGTGGTGCCAGGTTGGACTTGATGAGCTTTGAGGCCTCTTCCAGCCTTGGGGATTCTGTGATGCTGTGTCTGGGTGCAGCAAATCCTGCCCAGCAGCACTCTGCTGCTGAAACCAAGCTTTTAGCTCAGCTTAGATCTGGTTGTTCAGCCTGGAGGAGAGAAGGCTCCAGGGAGACCTCAGAGCAGCATTCCAGTACCTGAGGAGGCTCCAGGAGAGCTGGGCAGGGACTTTGCACAAGGGATACTCCCAGTGGCACAACTTCAGCTGATGCCTTCTGCAGAGCAAAGGCAGCAGCCACTTCCCAGCAGAGGATTTCTTTGCTCCCTGGCTATAAACCTGAGGCTGTGTGGAGCTGAGCCTCTCATCCTGGGGGGGTTTAAATGGATGGATCTGTCCTGGGGAAATGGGTGTCTGGGTGCAGCAAATCCTGCCCAGCAGCACTCTGCTGCTTACCCAAGCTTTTAGTTCAGCTTAGATCTGGTTGTTCAGCCTGGAGGAGGGAAGGCTCCAGGGAGACCTCAGAGCAGCCTTCCAGTACCTGAAGGAGCTCCAGGAGAGCTGGGGAGGGACTTGGGACAAGGGATACGCCCAATGGCCTTTCCTTTGTCAGTTGTGCCATCTTCATCTGATGCTTTCTGCAAAGGAAAGGCAGCAGCCACTTCCTCAGCCCCCCCCAAGGAGGAGATAAATGCTGGAAGCAGCATTTCCCTGCAGCCACCAAGGCCCTGGGAGGCTTTCACCACTCACAGCCCTGAGTGCTACAACTTCAGCCTGCAGTGAAGTATTTGGGGCAGGAGGAAGAGCAAAGTCTGTCCCCACCCTGCACGGGGCTTGGGCTGGAGCTCAGGACCAGCTTGGCCACCAAGTGTGAGAGTGGCCAGGGCTGTGTGGCTGGGTGATGGGTTTATGCTCTGCAGCTTTCCCTGGCTTCTCACCAAGCCACAAATCAAAGCAGCACCACTTAGGCTCTTAAATCTTCCCCAGAGTCAGTGACAAAGATATTTCCTTAAAGCACTTCCAGGCACTTTAGTTGGAGATGGAGTCCTGGGCCCCTCAGTTTAAGAAGGACATTGAGAGACTTGAAGGTGACCAGAGAAGGGCAACAAGGCTGGGGAGGGGTCTGGGACACAGCCCTGGGAGGAGAGGCTGAGGGAGCTGGGGTTGCTTAGCCTGCAGAAGAGGAGGCTCAGGGGAGACCTTCTTGCTCTCTGCAACTCCCTGCAGGGAGGTTGCAGCCAGGTGGGGGTTGGTCTCTTCTGCCAGGCAAGCAGCAGCAGAACAAGAGGACACAGTCTCAAGCTGTGCCAGGGGAGGTTTAGGCTGGAGGTGAGGAGAAAGTTCTTCATTGAGAGAGTTGTTAGCCTGAATCACAGAACCACAGAATCCCCAAGGTTGGAAGAGACCTCAAAGATCACCAAGTCCAACCTGGCACCACAGAGCTCATGACTAAACCATGGCTCCAAGTGCCACATCCAAGCCCCTCTTGAACACCTCCAGGGCTGGGGACTCCACCACCTCCCTGGGCAGCACATCCCAGTGGCCAACAACTCTCTCTGGGAAGTTCCCTGCCTCTCCAGAACTGGACACAGTACTCCAGAAATGGCCTCACCAGGGCAGAGCAGAGAGGCACAGAGGAGAGAGAAGCTCACTCTGTCTGCTGACCACACTCTTCCTGATGTCCCCCAGCATACCACTGAGCCTCTGGGCCACAAGGGCCCTTTGGTGGTTCCTGGCCATGCTGGTGCCTGCCAGGACTCCCAGGTCCTTTCCCACAGAGCTGCCTGCCAGCAGCTCAGCCCTCCCCTGTGCTGACACACAGGAGGTGGCTGCTGTGCTCCTGGGCCAGCCCCATGCCTGCTCTGGGGACAAAGCAGACCTGACACCATCAGACTTCACCTCTCAGCACCCTGCCACATCAGCACATGCAGCATTTGAGCATCAGCAGATAGGGCTCCCTGCTACCTACAGGGAGATGTCAGCAGCTCTGTCCCCAGCTGCAGCTCTATTATTCCCAGTGACAGCTGCAAGACAAATGGCTCCCTTGCTGCAGGCAGGAGAGGGAAATAACAGCTAAAGTGGATTTTCATCCCACTGCATTCAGGTCTCTGCAGGAAAACCTGGACCCAACCCCACTCCTGAGACTCCTGCAGTCACTGGAGGAAGCCACAGGATCTGGGTGGCTGTTATCTGGATTGACAGAATGGGTTGGAAGGGAGCTCAAAGCTCAGCCAGCTCCAACCCCCTGCCATGCCCAGGGACACCTCCCACCAGCCCAGGCTGCTCAAGCACAGCCTGAGGGAGTTGGGGTTGTGCAGGCTGGAGAGGAGAAGGCTCCCAGGAGACCTCATTGTGGCCTTCCAGGATCTGCAGGGGGCTGCAAGAAAGCTGGGGAGGGACTTGTGAGGGTGTCAGGGAGGGATAGGACTGGGGGGGATGGAGCTACCAGTGCCCATTGCCAGAGCTGGAGAGGGGATCCTGCCCCTCTGCTCTGCCCTGGGGAGACCTCACCTGCAGGGCTGGGGCCACCTCTGGAGCCCTCAGAGGGACATGGACCTGCTGGAGAGGCTGCAGAGGAGGCCATGAAGATGCTCAGAGGGCTGGAGAAGCTCTGCTATGGGGACAGGCTGAGAGGGTTGGGGCTGCTCAGCCTGGAGAAGAGAAGGCTCCAGGGAGACCTCAGAGCAGCCTGCCAGTAGCTGAAGAGAGCTCCAGGAGCTGAAAGAGCTGGCTGGGGAGGGACTGTGGGCACAGGATGAGAGGCAATGGCTTGAAAGTGGAGCAGGGCAGAGTCAGGTTGGACATCAGGAGGGAGTTCTGCATGCTGAGGCTGGGGAAATACTGTCTGTGGTGGGCATCCCACCCCTGCAGACATTCAAGATGAGATCTGATGTTGGACAAGATGACCTTTGAGGGTGCCATCTGTGAAGCTGGAGCTGAGCAGAGGTGACAAGGAAGCCAGGGTGGCCCATGGCAGTGCTTTGAGCTGCTCCTAGCCCAGAATAACCTCAGCAGATATTCATAACTCAGGTAAGGAAATGAGCTTGTTGAGTGCAGGAGCAGAAAAAGCACCTTTTAATTAGCCATGCATCTAGAGAGAGATCCAGAGTGTGTGTGTGTATATATAGCCACCAGGGACGTGCTGCTGCTTCCACCCTCGAGGCTGGGAAGAGCTTTTACCCCCCCCACAAAGACCACCCCGGATCCAAGAGCCCAATCCTCAGTGCAACAGCCCAGCCCCCATCCACCCCCAGCCAGACCTCCCTGTCTGGAAGGGCAGCAGCTCCTTGCCTCTGGCCAGCACCACCCCAGGAGGGAATGGCAGAGCTCAGACCAGAGCCAGCACCCTGCTGGGAGAGCCAGGGGCAGGAGAAGGCAACCATGCAAAAAGCTGAGCACTAACCATAGGAAGGGTTGGGATGGAAGGGACCTTCCAGATCATCCAGTTCCAACCCCTCACCTCCCACTAGATCAGGGTGCTCATTCATGACACCAGGCTGGGGGCAGGAGCTGATCTGTTAGAGGGGAGGAGAGCTCTGCACAGGGACCTTGCCAGGCTGGGCAGATGGGCAGAGGCCAAGGGCAGGAGATTGAACACATCCAAGTGCCAGGGGCTGCACATTGGCCACAGCAACCCCAGGCAGTGCTACAGGCTGGGGGCAGAGTGGCTGAGAGCAGCCAGGCAGAGAGGGACCTGTGGGGACTGGTGGACAGCAGCTGAACAGGAGCCAGCAGTGTGCCCAGGGGGCCAAGAAGGCCAAGGGCATCCTGGCCTGCAGCAGGAAGAGTGTGGCCAGCAGGAGCAGGGAAGTCCTTGTGCCCTGTGCTCAGCACTGCTGAGGCCACACCTGGAGTCCTGTGTCCAGTTCTGGGCTCCTCAGTTTAAGAAGGACATTGAGAGACTTGAAGGTGTCCAGAGAAGGGCAATGAGGCTGGGGAGGGGTCTGGGGCACAGCCCTGGGAGGAGAGGCTGAGGGAGCTGGGGTTGCTTAGCCTGCAGAAGAGGAGGCTCAGGGGAGACCTTCTTGCTCTCTGCAACTCCCTGCAGGGAGGTTGGAGCCAGGTGGGGGTTGGTCTCTTCTGCCAGGCAAGCAGCACCAGAACAAGAGGACACAGTCTCAAGCTGTGCCAGGGGAGGTTCAGGCTGGATGTTAGGAAGAGATTCTTCCCAGCAAGAGAGATTGGCCACTGGGATGTGCTGCACAGGGAGGTGGTGGAGTCCCCATCCCTGGAGGTGTTTAGGAAGAGCCTGGATGAAGCACTTGGTGCCATGGTTGAGTTGATCAGATGGTGCTGGGTGAGAGGTTGGCCTGGATGATCTCTGAGGTCTTTTCCAACCTGGCTAATTCTATTCTATTCCTATTCCTATTCCTATTCCTATTCCTATTCCTATTCCTATTCCTATTCCTATTCCTATTCCTATTCCTATTCCAATTCCCATTCCATTCCATCCTATCCTATCCTATCCTATCCTATCCTATCCTATCCTATCCTATCCTATCCTATCCTATCCTATCCTATCCTACTCTATTCTATTCTATTCTATTCCATTCTATTCCTGTGGCAGGGACCATGCTGACTGCAACCTCCTGTGGGGAAGGACCATACCCATTGCAACCTCCTTCTGGGCTGCCATTGGCCTTGTGTGCTGCCAGTGCCCACTGCTGGCTCCTGTCCAACTCCTCCCCACCCCCCCAGCACCCCCAAGTCCTACTCTGAAGGGCTGCCCTCAATCAACCTCCCCCCCCCAACCCCAGGGCTGTGCTGTGGGTGGGTTCCAGAGGCTCTGCCCATCTTTTCTCCACCCACTTTGTGTTTCTTTGGTGAGCCCCAGGAATGAGTCATCTGCTTCATACCTTTGTTGTTGCAGCTCCTGTGCCCACCTCAGCCACCCACTGAACACAATTAAGGTAATTCAGGAAGAAATGGCCCTGCCCTCCCCCTCCACTGCCCAGATGCATGGATCACAGACTCACAGAATGGGTTGGGTTTGGAAGGGACCTCAAAGCTCAGCCAGTTCCAACCCCCTGCCATGCCCAGGGACACCTCCCACCAGCCCAGGCTGCTCAAAGCCTCAGCCAGCCTGGCCCTGAACACCTCCAGGCAGGAGGCAGCCACAGCCTCCCTGGGCAGCCTGTGCCAGGCTCTCCCCAGCCTCATGGGGAAGAATTTCCTTCTAATGTCTCATCTGAGTCTCCCCTCTCCCAGCTCAGAGCCCTGGTTCCTCATCCTGGCACTCCCAGCCCTTGTCCAAAGTCCCTCCCCAGCTTTCCTGGAGCCTCCTTCAGGTACTGGGAGGCTGCTCTGAGGTCTCCCTGGAGCCTTCTCCAGGCTGCACAGCCCCAGCTCTCTCAGCCTGTCCCCACAGGGGAGGTTCTGCAGCCCTCTGGAGCAGGCTGGAACACAACTGAAATGCCACCAAGTGAAACACAGCCCCAGGCACAGCCTCCCAGAGTCTCCCCAGCCTCACTGCAAAGAATTTCTTCCTCCTCTCCACTCTCAGTCTCTCCTCTCCCAGCTCAAAGTCATTGTTCCTCAGCCTGGCACTCCCAGCCCTTGTCAGAAGTCCCTCCCCAGCTCTCCTGCAGCCCCTTCAGGTACTGCAAGGCTGCTCTGAGGTCTCCCTGGAGCATTCTCCAGGCTGAGCAGCCCCAGCTCTCCCAGCCTGTCCCCACAGGGGAGGTTCTGCAGCCCTCTGAGCACCTTTGTGGCCTCTGGCCCTGCTCCAACAGTTTGTGCTGGGAGCCCCAGGCTTGGAAGCAGTGCTCCAGTCCTGCCTTTCTTTCCTATTAGGAAACCCACCCCACCCAAATAAAAAAGGCGGGGGTTGCTTTCACATTTCCCCCCCTCCCCCCTTCAGCAGCCCACTGCCAGCTCCCAGCTGGGCCAGGAAGAGAGTTTCAGTCCCTGGAAAACAACCCTGGAAGCGGAATGCAGGTGACACAGAGACCCTTTACACCACCCTGCTGTACCCAGGCATGACCCTGACAGCCTCAGCACTGCCATCCAGCCATGCCCAGGCTCTGCCACAGGCCCCTGCTGTAGACTTCAGCCATGTCACTTGTCCCCATCACACCAGTGACCCTCTGGGAGCCCCACCACCACCACCTGCTGCTCTCAGGCTGCGACTCACCTCCTCTTGTTCCCATCTGCCAGTGCCTGGATGCCCTCAAAACAAAGCTCTAATCCCAAATCCCTCTGCAGTGTGTGCCATAAATAACTCCAAGTGTAAGCACTGGCCAGATCTGCTCCCTGGGGTCAGCCGTGGCTGTGGCAGCAGGAGTGATGCTCTGTGCTGCAGCTGACGATCAGCTCTTTGCACTGCACCCAGCCAGAAGCTGGGAGGCATCATCCTACAACAGTGTGGCAGAGCTGTGCAGAGCACAGAGTCACTGAATCCCAGGAAGGGAGGGGTTGGAAGGGACCTCTGGAGATCATAGAATCACAGAATCATAGAATCAGCCTCTGGAGACCTCTGGAGATCATAGAATCACTGAATCATAGAACCAACCAGGTTGGAAAAGACCTCAGAGATCATCAAGTCCAGGGAGGTGATGGAGTCCCCATGCCTGGAGGTGTTTAGGAAGAGCCTAGATGAGGCCCTTGGTGCCATGGTTGAGTTGATCAGATGGTGCTGGGTGAGAGGTTGGACTTGATGCTCTCTGAGGTCTTTTCCAACCTGGTTAATTCTATTCTATTCTATTCTATTCTATTCTATTCTATTCTATTCTATTCTATTCTATTCTATTCTATTCTATTCTATTCTATTCCATTCTATTCCATTCTATTCCATTCTATTCCATTCTATTCTATTCCATTCTATTCCATTCTATTCTATTCTATTCTACCCTATTCTACCCTATTCTATTTTATTCTATTCTATTCTATTCTACCCTATTCTATTCTATTCTATTCTGTTCTGTTCTATTCTGTTCTGTTCTGTTCTATTCTACCCTATTCTATTCTATTCTATTCTATTCTACCCTATTCTATTCTACTGTATTCTATTCTACCCTATCCTATCCTATCCTATCCTATCCTATCCTATCCTATCCTATCCTATCCTATCTTATCCAACCAAACAGCACCCCAGGAACACACAGCTCCAGAAGAGCTTGACACAGACTAACTGCAGGTGGGAGGCTGCTTGCTGGGGAGGGGGTGTGGGGGCTGCTGCTGGCTCTTCACTCCCCTCCTGCTGCAGGAACCCTTCCACTGGAGCTCCCAGGAGATGCCCAAGAGCGAGGCAGGACACTGGGGTGCGCCAGGCACACGCGCCCAGCTCTCAGCCACCCGCCCCAAGGACACAAGCTGTAAACTGGCCAACAAATTGGCTGACAGGCTGGAGGTGGGAGGTCACCTGCAGCAGGTCTGGCTCAGTGAGGTCCTGTTAGCTGCTGGCTTTGCTCATCAACGACCAAACTAAGCCTGGGGAGTGGCAATATCAGCCCTGCCGGCGCCACGGATTGCCTCCGGGGTGACGGAGAGCCACACAAGCAGCAGGGGTGGAGGGAGGAAGGGAAAAAAACCACCACCACCAAAAAATACCACAAACAGGCAACAGATTTTTTTGCATGAGTAAGGCAAGAAAGATGTGGTGGTGGTGGTGGTGGTGGTGGTGAAATCAAAACAACATCAAAACAGAGCGAGCAAGGAAGAGCCTCCCCCGGCAGGGGCAGCTCGGGGAGCACCGGGAGCGCCTGGGGACAAGGCAAGGCTCTCCCTGGGCCTGCAGCTCTCACAGCAAGCTGGAGGAGCAAAAACCACAGCAGGTCACTCCTGCCCACAGGATGACAGGCTCACAGGCTGGGAGGGGTTGGAAGGGACCACCAGAGATCATCCAGGCCGAGCCCCTCCTGCCAGAGCAGGAGCAGAGAATCCAGCACAGGTCCCACAGCAACACATCCAGGCAGGGCTGGGAATGATCCAGAGCAGGAGACTCCACAACCTCACAGCCTGCTCCAGGGCTCTGGGAGCCTCACAGTGCAGAAGTTCCTCCTCAGGTTGAGGTGGAGCCTCCTGTGCTGCAGTTTCCATCCATTACCCCTTATCCTATCCCAGGGCACAGTGAGCAGAGCCTGTCCCTGTCCCTTCCTTCCTGACCCCCAGCCCTCAGCTATTGATAGCCATTGATCAGATCCCTCTCAGTCTTCTTTCCAGCCTGAACAGCCCCAGGGCTCTCAGCCTCTCCTCCCCAGGCAGTGCTGCAGTCCCTGCAGCATCCTTGCAGCCCTTTCTTGGACTCTCCCCAGCAGATCCCTGTCCCTCCTGAGCTGGGTGCCCAGAGCTGGATGCAATATTCCAGGTGAGGTCTCACCAGGACAGAGTAGAAGGCAGGAGAAGCTCTCTGGCTCTGCAGGCCACATTCCTCTGAATGCAGCCCAGGACCAGCTCACAGAATCACCAAGGTTGGAAGAGACCTCAAAGATCATCAAGCCCAACCTGGCACCACAGACCTCCTCCTGTTCTCTCATCCTACAGAAGCCAGGCTGCCCAGGGAGGCTGTGGATGTCTCCTCCCTGGAGGTGTTCCAGGCCAGGCTGGATGAAGCCTTGAGCAACCTGGGCTGGTGGGAGGTTGGAATCAGATGATTTCAAGGCCCCTTCCAAGCCAACCCATTCTATGAATCTATGAAAATCTTGGCCCCTGCAGCCCTTACAGCACAGGGAGGTTTCCCAGGTTCCCATTTCAGAGCTGCCCCTGGTGGAGAAGTGGCACTGAACATCTTCTCTTGTGTCCTGCTCTGCGTCAAGGAGAGCAAGGAGCAGTCCCTGCTACTCAGCAGCACAGCACAGCATCACCATGCTTGGAAAAGACCTTTAAGCTTCACAGATTCATAGATTGGGTTGGGTTGGAAGGGACCTAAAAGATCACAATACCACAGTATCACCAAGGCTGGAAGAGATCTCAGAGCTCATCAAGTCCAACCTGCCACCCAACACCTCCTGACTACTAAACCATGGCTCCAAGTGCCACATCCAAGCCCCTCTTGAACACCTCCAGGGATGGGGACTCCACCACCTCCCTGGGCAGCACATCCCAGTGCCTAACAACTCTCTCTGGGAAGAACTTTCTCCTCACCTCCAGCCTAAACTTCCCCTGGCACAGCTTGAGACTGTGTCCTCTTGTTCTGCTGCTGCTTGCCTGGCAGAAGAGACCAACCCCTTCCTGGCTACAGCCTCCCTGCAGGGAGTTGCAGAGAGCAAGAAGGTCTCCCCTGAGCCTCCTCTTCTGCAGGCTAAGCAACCCCAGCTCCCTCAGCCTCTCCTCCCAGGGCTGTGCCCCAGACCCCTCCCCAGCTTTCTTGCCCTTCTCTGGACACCTTCCAGCAGCTCAACCTCTTTCCTAAGCTGAGGAGCCCAGAACTGGACACAGGACTCCAGGTGTGGCCTCAGCAGTGCTGAGCACAGGGCACAAGGACTTCCCTGCTGCTACTGGCCACACTCTTCCTGCTGCAGGCCAGGATGCCCTTGGCCTTCTTGGCCCCCTGGGCACACTGCTGGCTCATGTTCAGCTGCTGTCCACCAGTCCCCCCAGGTCCCTCTCTGCCTGGCTGCTCTCAGCCACTCTGCCCCCAGCCTGTAGCACTGCCTGGGGTTGCTGTGGCCAAAGTGCAGCCCCTGGCACTGGGACTTGTTGAATGCCATCCTGTTGGCCTCTGCCCATCTGCCCAGTTGGTCGAGGTCCCTCTGCAGAGCCCTTCTGCCCTCTAACAGATCCTCTAGTCCACTGGGGAGGGACTTTGGACAAGGGCTTGTGGTGCTAGGACAATGGCTTTGAGTAGAAGAAGGGATATTGAGTGTGGAGATGAGGAAGACATTCTTGAGAGTGAGGGTGAGGAGACATTGGCACAGCTTGCCCAGGGAGGCTGTGGATACTCTCTCCCTGGAAGTGTTGAAGGCCAGGTTGGATGAGGCCTCGAGCAGCCTGGGCTGGTGGGAGGTGTCCCTGCCCATGGCAGCAGGTCTGGCACCACCTAACTCTACCAGGGCCACCCCTACAGCACACCCTTGAGCCCCATGTGTAGAGCACCGCACCCAGTGCCCCCCAGCAGGCAGCAGCACTGCCTGCATCATGCCATGGAGGCTGCTTCACATTCAATCCCTGCCTCCAAACTCCTTGAAGCCAAACCCAGCTGCTGAAGCAAGGAGCAGCACAGCCACCCAAAGCCTCCTACACCCATCCATGGATGGCCATGAGCCACTGGGGTGGTTTGAGCCTTAAACCACCACAACCACATGCACTGGGTGAGGATGGGGCTGTACTGCAAGAGCACAGACCCTGCTGAACTCCCCCCATTTCTGCTGGCACTGATAAAAGCAGCCAGGACTTGCCCATGGGCAGGCAGAGCATCACTCTGCTGCCTAGACAGAGCCTAGAGCAGTGGCTGTCCCCTGCTTGTCACTAAGGCATCCTGGTAGTCACCAAAGCCAGCAGGAGCTGCACTTCATCTGCAGGGCTTGGACTCCAGCTCCCTTTCCTAGCTCTTCCTCCATTTAATCTGCTTGCTGGAAGCTTGTGAAGAGCAGAGCAAGGAGAGACCTAAAAGAGTTCAATTTAGAGTCTGCACAACCCCAGCTCCTTTGAAGAGAGGAACACAGGGAGCAGAAGCCAGGGACAAGCTGGTCCCAGCCAGAAGCAGAGCCCAGGCTGCCTTAGAAGCAAAAGCAGCTCTCAGATTCCTACAGAGGTTTGGGGTGAGAAGAGTAAGAAATAAGGCTGCACAGGACTGGCTGTGACTTGCTCCACCACTGTTCTAAAAGAGCTGAGGACTCCCTCAGGGAAGTCATTCTGCCCTGTGCTCAGCACCCTCCCTGGACTCCCTCAGGGAAGTCCTTGTGCCCTGTGCTCAGCACTGCTCAGGCCACAGCTGGAGTCCTGTGGCCAGTTCTGGGCTCCTCAGGTTAGGAAAGAGGTTGAGCTGCTGGAAGGTGTCCAGAGAAGGGCAAGAAAGCTGGGGAGGGGTCTGGGGCACAGCCCTGGGAGGAGAGGCTGAGGGAGCTGGGGTTGCTTAGCCTGCAGAAGAGGAGGCTCAGGGGAGACCTTCTTGCTCTCTCCAACTCCCTGCAGGGAGGTTGGAGCCAGGTGGGGGTTGGTCTCTTCTGCCAGGCCAGCAGCAGAACAAGAGGACACAGTCTCAAGCTGTGCCAGGGGAGGTTTAGGTTGGATATTAGGAAGAAGCTCTTCCCAGCAAGAGAGATTGGCCATGGGAATGTGCTGCCCAGGGAGGTGGTGGAGTCTTCATCCCTGGAGGTGTTTAGGAAGAGCCTGGATGAGGCACTTGGTGCCATGGTTTAGTTGATCAGATGGTGTTGGGTGAGAGGTTGGACTTGATGATCTCAAAGGTCTCTTCCAACCTGGTCTGGTCTGGTCTGGTCTGGTCTATTCTATTCTATTCTATTCTATTCTATTCTATTCCACTCCACTCCACTCCACTCCACTCCACTCCACTCCACTCCACTCCACTCCACTCCACTCCACTCCACTCCACTCTATTCTATCATTCTGTGATTCAGTGACCTCATCACCCCAGCTCCTCCCTGGGCAGCCTGTGCCAATCTCTGACCACTCTTTCAGTAAAGATTTTTCTCTAATACCCAACCTAAGCCTCCTCTGGCACAGCCTGAGGCCATCTCCCCTTTGTCCTACCATTTGTTCCCAGGGAGAAGAGACCAATCCCACCTCACTCCAACCTCCTCTCAGGGAGCTGCAGAGAGCAATGAGGTCTCCTCTCAGCCTCCTCTTCTCCAGGCTGAGCACCCCCAGCTCCCTCAGCTGCTCCTCCCCAGCCCTGCTCTCCAGACTCTCCCCCAGCTTTGTTGCCCTTCCCTGGACCTGCTCCAGCCTCTCAATGTCCTTCCTGGAGTGAGTGGCCCAAAACTGAACCCAGGCTTGGAGGTCTCACTGCACAGCCCACAGCTGCCTGGCCCCTTCTGCATTGCATTCCAAGCACATCCCTCCTGCCTGTGACCTTTATGGATAAACCACAGCCCCTGGAGCAGGAGAGCAGAGCAGAATCCTTGGGAGTGCTGCACTTCCCCTTGCCTCCCCCAGCTGAGCAGGAAGCCCTGCTCCAGCTGAAGGTAAACAGCAGGCTCTGGGGGGTGCTGGGGGGGTGGTGGTGTTTGTGGGCAAACAAACCAAGCAGCTGATGAAATATTGCTGCTATTTCTGGGCTGCAGGCCTGGGGAGATGTCTTGCTCCTCACAGGCTCTGAGAGAGAAGAGCATCACCAGAGCTCTCATTAATCAACTTCTAATTGAAAGCCAACAACAACAAACCCCCCAACCCTCACCCCGGGTGAGGAGAGGAAGCCTGGCAGAGACTCCTGCTTCCCATTCACCCCCACAGCCACCCAGGAACAGGAAAGGTGGAGCTCAGGTGGAGAAGTGACCACAGTGAATGGGCAGCTCAGGTTTAGAGAATCACAGAATCCCCAAGGTTGGAAGAGACCTCAAAGATCATCGAGTCCAAGCTGGCACCACAGAGCTCATGGCTAAAGCATGGCCCCAAGTGCCACATCCATAGAATAGAACCATAGAAACCATAGAATAAACCAGGTTGGAAGAGACCTTCAAGATCATCCAGTCCAACCTATCAACCAATCCAACACCACCTAAACAACTAACCCATGGCACCAAGCACCCCAGCAAGTCTCCTCCTAAACACCTCCAGGGATGGGGACTCCACCACCTCCCTGGGCAGCACATCCCAGTGGCCAATCTCTCTTGCTGGGAAGAACTTCTTCCTAACCTCCAGCCTAACCCTCCCCTGGCACAGCTTGAGACTGTGTCCTCTTGTTCTGGTACTGGCTGCCTGGCAGAAGAGCCCAACCCCCACCTGGCTCCAACCTCCCTGCAGGGAGCTGCAGAGAGCAAGAAGGTCTCCCCTGAGCCTCCTCTTCTGCAGGCTAAGCAACCCCAGCTCCCTCAGCCTCTCCTCCCAGGGCTGTGCCCCAGACCCCTCCCCAGCTTTCTTGCCCTTCTCTGGACACCTTCCAGCAGCTCAACCTCTTTCCTAACCTGAGGAGCCCAGAGCTGGACACAGGACCCAAGGTGTGGCCTCAGCAGTGCTGAGCACAGGGGCAGAAGAAGAGGAGAGGAATGAGGAATGGAGAAGAGGAATGAGCCCTTGAGGCTGCTTCTCCCTCACAACAAAGAAGTTTCTCCTCATGCTGAGGAAGAGCAATCAAGCCTGCACTTCATCCTCCTTCCTCAAACTTGCTGCTCTACACATTCAGAAGCAGCCCAGACACACAGCAAGGCACAAACATGATATTAAGGTTAATTAATTAAGCAGCACAAGGGAGTTTGGGTGAGAGCCCAAGCAGCAGCAGTGGAGCCACTTGTGGAGCCTCTGGGGTGCAGCAGGAGCTCCATGTGCCAGGAAAGTGCCCATTCCTCTTGCAAACCCAAGGAGGGAACTGACAGCTCCCTCATCACTTGCCTCTGATGGCAGCACCTTTAATTAAAGCATCCTCAGAGCTGGCAGAGCTGATTGGAGCTCTCAGGGTTTCAGTGCTGTTACAGCACAAAGCCCTTCCAAGATGCTGCTGGCTTACAGCTAAATGCTTCAGCTTCTCCAGTTCACCTCTGCTCCCCGTGCATGGGGGTGGGGATCTCACCTGGCTGCCCCTACCAGCAAGTGAGAAAAGACAGAATCCCCAAGGCTGGAAGAGACCTCAAAGATCATCGACTCCAAGCTGTCACCACAGACCTCATGGCTAAACCATGGCTCCAAGTGCCACATCCAATCCCCTCTTGAACACCTCCAGGGATGGGGACTCCACCACCTCCCTGGGCAGCACATCCCAGTGGCTAACAACTCTCTCTGGGAAGAACTTTCTCCTCACCTCCAGCCTAAACCTCCCTTGGCACAGCTTGAGACTGTGTCCTCTTGTTCTGATGCTGCTTGCCTGGCAGAAGAGACCAACCCCCACCTGGCTACAGCCTCCCTGCAGGGAGTTGGAGAGAGGAAAGAGGTTGAGCTGCTGGAAGGTGTCCAGAGAAGGGCAAGAAAGCTGGGGAGGGGTCTGGGGCACAGCCCTGGGAGGAGAGGCTGAGGGAGCTGGGGTTGCTTAGCCTGCAGAAGAGGAGGCTCAGGGGAGACCTTCTTGCTCTCTGCAACTCCCTGCAGGGAGGTTGGAGCCAGGTGGGGGTTGGGCTCTTCACCCAGGCAGGCAGCAGCAGAACAAGAGGACACAGTCCCAAGCTGTGCCAGGGGAGGTTTAGGCTGGAGGTGAGGAGAAAGTTCTTCCCAGCAAGAGAGATTGGCCACTGGGATGTGCTGCCCAGGGAGGTGGTGGAGTCCCCATCCCTGGAGGTGTTTAGGAAGAGCCTGGCTGAGGCCCTTGGTGCCATGGTTGAGTTGATCAGATGGTGCTGAGTGAGAGGTTGGACTGGATGATTTCCAAGGCCTTTTCCAACCTGGTTCATTCTGTATTCTGCCTCTCTGAAACACCTCCAGGGATGGGGACTCAACCACCTCCCTGGGCAGCCTGTGCCAGTCTTTGAGACCCCTTTGAGTGAAGAAGTTCCTTCCAATGTCCAACCTAAACCTTCCCTGGTGCAACCTGAGGCCATTTCATCCTGTCCAACCTCTTGGACATTAGAAGAAAACTTCTCTGAAGGGGTTCTCCAAGACTGGCACAGGCTGCCCAGGGAAGGGGTTGAATGTCCACCCCTGGAGGTGTTTCAGAGGCAGAGATGTGGTGCTGAGGGCCATGGTTGAGTGAGAGTGAGAGAATGGTTGGACTGGAGGGTCTCAAAGGTCCTTTCCAGCCAACACCAAGCAGGGATTCTATGACTGCTTTAATGTTGCACCTTCTGAACAGCATTTTGCAGCTTCAGCTGTAACTTAATTATCACCAGCAGTAATTTGGGGCTGACAATCAGGAAGGCCAAGCAGTCCTGTCAGTGCAGTTATCAGGCAAGCCAGCCCCAAAGGTCTCCACCTGAAAATTGCCTCTAAAGAAAGCTATTGCTGAAGGCAGGAAGGTGAAAGAAAGCCTTGCAGGGGAACCAGGGAGGCTGGGTGGGAAGCCCAGGATTAATTGGGCAGCTGAGCTCATGGTGCTTTTGTCTGCTCCTTTCTGTGCTGCTGAAAAATCTGATCCAGAAGGAAATGGAAATTAATAACTGTCCCCTGAAGAGGCTGGGGGAAAGCTGTGCTGCAGCAGAGCCTGCCTGCTGTGCCACAAAAGGAGCAGCTGAGGCTCCACCGGGCCCAGTTCTGGGCCCCTCAGGTTAGGAAAGAGGTTGAGCTGCTGGAAGGTGTCCAGAGAAGGGCAAGAAAGCTGGGGAGGGGTCTGGAGCACAGCCCTGGGAGGAGAGGCTGAGGGAGCTGGGGTTGCTTAGCCTCCAGAAGAGGAGGCTCAGGGGAGACCTTCTTGCTCTCTGCAACTCCCTGCAGGGAGGTTGGAGCCAGGTGGGGGTTGGGCTCTTCTCCCAGGCAAGCAGCAGCAGAACAAGAGGACACAGTCTCAAGCTGTGCCAGGGGAGGTTTAGGCTGGAGGTGAGGAAAAAGTTCTTCCCAGAGGGAGTTGTTAGCTGTTGGAATGTGCTGCCCAGGGAGGTGGTGGAGTCCCCATCCCTGGAGGTGCTCAGGAAGAGCCTGGATGAGACCTTTGGTGCCATGGTTGAGCTGATCAGATGGTGCTGGGTGAGAGGTTGGCCTTGGTGATCTCTGAGGTCTTTTCCAAGCTGGTTCCCTCTGTGCTGTTAATTCTGTTAGCCCCAGAAGCCAAGAGGGCATCTGCAGCCCTGCGGGCTGGTGGCGCCGGATGGCAACGGCACACAGAGCTCTCTCCAGCTGGGAGAGATCCGGCTGAGAACCTAAGGGGAGGGGAAGGGGGGGGAGAAGAATCTTTCCCACTCTGACAGCAAGGAAGCAATGATCTCAGCCTTCCTGACAGGCAGGGCCAAGCCATGAGCTCCAGGCCGCGCTGCTGCAGTTTCCTGCCGACTTAGCAGGGGCCTGGGAGCTGGCAGCGGGCACAAAGGGCTGCCCGGGCAGAGCTGGCACTGCAGCCTGCTCCAAAGCAGCTGGTCCAGTCGGCCTCTCTGTGAGTCAGAGGGGCACTGGCTGCTGGGCTTTCCAAGCAGCCAAACAAACTGCAGCAAGGCCTTAAAGGAGATGGCAGCAGGGAAGGAGAAGCGGCGCCGCCGGGGTCATTTTGGCTTCATTTTGGCTCTCCCCTGCATCCTTGTGACAGAACAGAACAGAGCAGAACAGAACAGAACAGAACAGAGCAGAACAGAACAGGAGCAGAGTAGAATATAATAGAATAGAATAGAATAGAACAGCACAGAACAGAATAGAGTAGGATAGGATAGGATGGGATAGGATAGGATGGGATAGGATGGGATGGAATGGAATAGAATAGGATAGGATAGGATAGGATAGGATAGGATAGGATGGGATGGGGTAGGATAGGATGGAATGGAATGGAATAGGATAGGATAGGATAGGATAGGATAGGATAGGATAGGATAGGATAGAATTAACCAGGTTGGATGCCCTTGACCTTCTTGGCCACACTGCAGGCTCATGTTCAGCCTGCTATCAACCAGCACCCCCAGGTCTCTCTCTCTGCCTGGCTGCTCTCAGCCACTCTTGTGCCACCCATCCCAGCAGCCCCTCTCTGCCCATCAGCCCAGAGCTGCAGCTTCCATCTCCCTCCTGGGCAAACGCAGGAGGGCAGCCTGCAGAGCAGCTTGGCCCTGCCATGGATCCACGTGGAGGTGGCTGAAAGCAAGGGCAAGGAAAAGCTTGCTTAGGGGACCTGAAGCAACCTTTCCACTCACTGTGTCACATTAAAGAGGTGCAAGTCCCCAGCCTCCCTCCTGCTGCTGCTGCACAGCACCCCCTGAACTCCCCAAGGCATGAAGCAAGTGCCCAGGTGAGCTACAGCAGAGGCACCAGAACCTGCCCCCCACAAACGCTGCCCCTGGCAAGACACAAAGCAGGGCCCAGGCCAGCTGGGGCTCAGCACAAGCACACACCACCACCACCAGAAATAGGTCAAGAGGAAACAGTGCCTGCAGAGCACAAAGGGAGGGGAAGGCAGAGGGCTGCAGCACAGCTCACAGAAGCACAGAGTGTTAGGGGCTGCCAGGGACCTCTGGAGGTCACCTGCTCCAACCCCCCCAGCCAAGGCAGCTCACCTGGAGAGGCTCACACAGGAACACACCCAGCAAGGTTCTGAATGACTCCAGAGATGGGAGACTCCACACCCCCCACCTCTGGGGAAGCCTTGTTCTAGGGCTCCACTGCCCTTAAAGAAGTTCCCCCTCACCTTTAGCTCCATTTGTGCCCACCGCCCCTTCTCCTGCCAGGAGCCTGGTCCCACCCTCCTGCCACCCCCCCTTGGGGGACTGATCATCCCTGAGGAGATTCCCCTCCCTCTTCCCTCCTCCAGACTAAACAGCTCCAATCCTCTCAGTCCTCCCCCACCACAGAGCTGCTCCCCCAGCTCCTTTGCAGCCCTCTGCTGTACCCTCAGTGCCCTGTAGCTCGGTGCTGTGCACCTTCCCTCTGCCCAGGACTGAAGTGCTGCACAGAGACTATTTATAAATGGCCCTTTAAAAATAGAAATGTCACTCTCCCTTGCTAGGAAATTGCCTGATTCCAACCCCCCCTCCCCCCTTTCTTTCTCCAATAGAGGTAAAAGTGGGGGCTTTATGCATTATACATGGCAAGAGTCATTTCTTGTTAGGCTCCTTGCAGCTACACCATCCCCACACCCCTGGGAGGGAGGAAGCAACAGCCCCCCAGCCAGCAGCCTCCTGCACACCCCCAGCCTGGGGTCCCACAGCAGCCCCTGTGCAGGGGATGGAGGCAGCAGCCAGCACAGCCACTGCACCCAGGGGGGCAGGGGGGGACAGAGGCTCAGCACAGGCTGCCAGCTTTCCACAATGCCTCTGTGGCCTTCTGCCAACCCCCTGCTGCCTCCCTGGGGGTGTCAGGCTTGGTGCCAGGAGGGATCCAGGGCCACAGAATCCCACATTCCCAGCGTGGTAGGGGTTGGAAGGGAGATCAGCCAGTCTAACCCCCCCCTGCCCCCAGCAGGACCCCCCCAGGGCAGGTCACACAGCCACACATCCAGGGGGGCTTGGGAAGCTCACCTGAGCAGGGCACCCACAGCAGCCTGCCCCAGGTGGGCCAGGGGGGGATGGAAGCTCTGCAGGGGAGACTCCACAACCCCTCTGGGCAGCCTGATCCAAGGCTCACAATGGCCAGGGGGGGATGGAAGCTCTGCAGGGGAGACTCCACAACCCCTCTGGGCAGCCTGATCCAAGGCTCACAATGGCCAGGGGGGGATGGAAGCTCTGCAGGGGAGACTCCACAACCTCTCTGGGCAGCCTGCCCCAGGGCTCACAATGGCCAGGGGGGATGGAAGCTCTGCAGGGGAGACTCCACAACCCCTCTGGGCAGCCTGCCCCAGGGCTCACAATGGCCAGGGGGGGATGGAAGCTCTGCAGGGGAGACTCCACAACCCCTCTGGGCAGCCTGCCCCAGGGCTCACAATGGGCAGGGGGGGATGGAAGCTCTGCAGGGGAGACTCCACAACCCCTCTGGGCAGCCTGCCCCAGGGCTGCAGCAGCCTCACACCAAGGAATTGCTTCCTTATGATTAGGTGGAACCCCCTGTGTTCCATTGGCCTCCTTGGCCCCAAGGGCACATTGCTGGCTCATGGGGAACTTGTTGTCCACCAGCTCTCCCAGGTCCTTGTAACTGCTGGGGAGATTCCCATTGGACTCCAGAACAAAACTCTGTCCAGTTCTGGGCTCCTCAACTTAATCACAGAATCACCAAGGATGGAAGAGGCCTCAGAGATCATCGAGTCCAAGCTGGCACCACAGACCTCAGGACTAAAGCATGGCTCCAAGTGCCACATCCAGGCTCTTCCTAAACACCTCCAGGGATGGGGACTCCACCACCTCCCTGGGCAGCACATCCCAGTGGCCAATCTCTCTTGCTGGGAAGAACTTTCTCCTCACCTCCAGCTTAAACCTCCCCTGGCACAGCTTGAGGCTGTGTCCTCTTGTTCTGCTGCTGCTTGCCTGGCAGAAGAGCCCAACCCCCACCTGGCTCCAACCTCCCTGCAGGGAGTTGCAGAGAGCAAGAAGGTCTCCCCTGAGCCTCCTCTTCTGCAGGCTAAACAATCAATCCAACCCTTTGTCTTAAGGACAGGTCCCTCAACCCTCCCTGCTTGCTGCAGAGGGCTTGGATCTGATGCCCTTTGGTGGTGACTCCACCACCACCTGGAAATTTAAGAAGGACATTGAGAGACTTGAAGGTGTCCAGAGAAGGGCAACAAAGGAGAGGCTGAGGGAGCTGGGGTTGCTTAGCCTGCAGAAGAGGAGGCTCAGGGGAGACCTTCTTGCTCTCTGCAACTCCCTGCAGGGAGGTTGGAGCCAGGTGGGGGTTGGTCTTGTCTGCCAGGCAAGCAGCAGCAGAACAGGAGGACACAGTCTCAAGCTGTGCCAGGGGAGGTTTAAGCTGGAGGTGAGGATAAAGTTCTTCCCAGCAAGAGAGATTGGCCACTGGGATGTGCTGCCCAGGGAGGTGGTGGAGTCCCCATCCCTGGAGGTGTTCAAGAGAGGCTTGGATGTGGCACTTGGAGCCAGGGTTTGGTTGTCAGGAGGTGCTGGGTGCCAGCTTGGACCTGATGATCCCTGAGGTCTTTTCCAAGCTGGCTGATTCTGTGGTTCTGTGAGAATGTTTCCCTGTGAGACCCTTTGGGGGCTGGGCTCATCTCCCAGGGGCAGCTGTGGATTCCCCTGCATGGGACACTTTGAAGACTCAGCCTGCCAGGCTGCTGGGCCAGCTCATTTCAACTCCCTGGAATGGTTGGAGCAGCTGATCCCTGGGGTCCCTTCCCAGCTGGCACTCTGGGATTCTGGGGAAGGGCTGCTGGCTGCTCTGGCTGCTCCTAGCCTCAACCCCACATCCCTGTGGCAGGAGGCTGTGGGATGAGCTGGCTGCCAGGCCAGGTTGTAAAACCATCCCCAGGGGGCAGGGGAGTACATGTGCACACCAGAAGGACAGAGTGAGGGATGGAAGGAGATGAATGTGCAAAGGGGATGAATAAGCAGCTAAAATGACACATTTAACTGGAAGAGCCTGGAGCTGCTTTCCCAGAGATGGAATCTTCTGTTAGTCACAGGGTACAGGGGGGGCAGGCAGCCAGCAAATGGTTTTGGTGCTGGGAGCCTTCACTTGCAGCCCAGAGGAATCACTCAGAGCTCGAGGGAGGGGATCCTGCCCCTCTGCTCTGCTCTGCTGAGACCACAGCTGGAGCTCTGGGGCCAGCTCTGGAGCCAGCTCTGGAGCCTCTGTGCCAGGAAGGGTCTGGAGGGGCTGGAAGGTGTCCAGAGCAGGGCCAGGAGGAGGAGCAGAGGGCTGGAGCTGCTCTGCTGTGAGCACAGACTGAGGGAGCTGGGGCTGTTCAGTCTGGAGCAGAGAAGATTCCCAGGAAACCTTATTGTGGCCTTCCAGTATCTGAAGGCAGGTGTAAAAAAGCTGGGGAGGGATTTTAGAGGGTGTCAGGGAGTGATAGGACTGGGGGGGATGGAGCAGAAATAGAAATGAGGAGATTCAGATTGGAGGAACATCTCCAGAGCAGGGCCACGAGGAGGAGCAGAGGGCTGGAGCTGCTCTGCTGTGAGCACAGCCTGAGGGAGTTGGGGTTGTGCAGGCTGGAGAGGAGAAGGCTCCCAGGAGACCTCATTGTGGCCTTCCAGGATCTGCAGGGGGCTGCAAGAAAGCTGGGGAGGGACTTTGGAGGGTGTCAGGGAGGGATAGGACTGGGGGGGATGGAGCAGAACTAGAAGTGGGGAGATTGAGATTGGCTGTGAGGAAGAAGTTGTTGCCCAGGAGGGTGGTGAGAGCCTGGCACAGGCTGCCCAGGGAGGTGGTGGAAGCCTCCTGCCTGGAGGTGTTTGCAGCCAGGCTGGAGGTGGCTGTGAGCAACCTGCTGTAGTGTGAGGTGTCCCTGCCCATGGCAGGGGGTTGGAGCTGGCTGAGCCTTGAGGTCCCTTCCAACCCTGACAGTTCTATCATTAGCTTGTCTGGGCTGCAGCTCCAACTGCTGCTGCTGCTGCTGAGCACCTTGGTGCTCATCCACAGGGGCTCCAGCAACCCTGCTGCTCCTCAACACACAGCTCCAGAGCCAGCAGGCCAGGAGCTGCCAGCAGCATCAGCCACTTGCCTCTCTGCATCTGTACATCTGAACACACACCATCAGCATCCCCAAAACACAGCTGCAAGCAAACCTGAACCCTCCTCAACCCCCCAGCTGCAGCTCATGGAGAGCAGAGCCCCCAGGTAAACACTTCTCTGGACACAGAGTCCCTGCACAGTGCAGGGTGGAAGGGACCTCTGGAGATCACCCAGTCCAGCCCCCTGCTCCAGCAGGGCTCCCCCAGCAGCTTGCCCAGCAGCACAGTGCCCAGGGGGGGTTGGAAGCTCTCCACACCAGGAGACTCCACAACCTCTCTGGGCAGCCTGCTCCAGGCCTCCAGCAGCCTCACACCAAACAACTTTCTCCTCCTCTTCACATCCAACCTCCTGGGCTCCACTTTGTGCCCATTGTCCCTTGTGCTGTCCCTGGGCAGCACTGAGCAGAGCCTGGCCCCAGCCTCTTGCCCCCCAGCCTAAGCTCTTGCTGAGCATTGCTCAGCTGCCCTCTGGGGCTGCTCTTCTGCAGGCTCTCAGCCCCAGGGCTCTCAGCCTTTGCTGCTCCCAGAGCTGCTCCAGGCCCCTCAGCAGCCTTGGAGCCTCCCCTGGGCTCTCTCCAGCAGTTCTCTGTCCCTCTTGAGCTGGGGAGCCCAGAGCTGAACTCGAGGTGCAGCCTCCCCAGGGCAGAGCAGAGGAGGAGGCGAAGAACACAACAAACAAGGTCAGTTGTGTGTCACAAGCAAACCCCAGTGGGACCTTTTGTTTCTTGCTAACTAAATAGAGCATGATATAAATACCAAACACTCCTCCTCTGCAGGCAGCCCTGGCTGTCCACAGGAGCCTTCAGCCTCATTTGATGCTCATTAACTTCCCCTGACCAGCAGCCAGGAAAGGCAAGAGCCCTTCCCTGCTGCAGCTGGTGGGGAAGCTGGCCCTAGACCCCCATGGGTGGCATCTGCAGTGCCCCAGTGGAGCCTGGCAGGCACTTCATGCACATCTGAAGGATGGCCAAGGGCTCAGGTCCAGCCAACATGGATTTAGGAAGGGCAGGTCCTGCCTCTCCATCCTGATCTCTTTCTATGCCCAGGTGACTGCCTGGGGGCTGTGGGGCAGGCTGTGGATGTGGTCTGCCTGGACCTCAGCAAGGCCTTTGCCACCATCCCCCACAGCAAACTCCTGGCCAAGCTGTCAGCCCCTGGCTGGGACAGCAGCTCTCTGTGCTGGGTTAGGAACTGGCTGGAGGCTGAGCCCAGAGAGTGGTGGTGAATGGTGCCACAGCCAGCTGGCAGCCAGGCACCAGTGGTGTGCCCCAGGGATCAGTGCTGGGCCCCAGCCTCTTTAACATCTTCACTGATGGTCTGGATGAGGGGATGGAGTCAGTCAGCAGCAAGTTTGCAGCTGACACCAAGCTGGGAGCAGATGTTGGTCAGTCAGAGGGCAGAAGGGCTCTGCAGAGGGATCTCAACCGACTGCACAGATGGGCAGAGGCCAACAGGATGGCATTCAACAAGTCCCAGTGCCAGGGGCTGCACTTTGGCCACAGCAACCCCAGGCAGAGCTACAGGCTGGGGGCAGAGTGGCTGAGAGCTGCCAAACAGAGAGGGACCTGGGGGTGCTGATTGACAGCTGCCTGAACATGAGCCAGCAGTGTGCCCAGGGGGCCAAGAAGGCCAAGGGCATCCTGGCCTGCAGCAGGAAGAGTGTGGCCAGCAGGAGCAGGGAAGTCCTTGTGCCCTGTGCTCAGCACTGCTGAGGCCACACCTGGAGTCCTGTGTCCAGCTCTGGGCTCCTCAGGTTAGGAAAGAGGTTGAGCTGCTGGAAGGTGTCCAGAGAAGGGCAAGAAAGCTGGGGAGGGGTCTGGGGCACAGCCCTGGGAGGAGAGGCTGAGGGAGCTGGGGCTGCTTAGCCTGGAGAAGAGGAGGCTCAGAGGGGCTTGGATGTGGCACTTGGAGCCAGGGTTTAGTTGTCAGGAGGGGTTGGGTGCCAGGTTGGACTTGATGAGCTCTGAGCTCTTTTCCAACCTTATTGATTCTATGATTCTAACTAGACTTCAGATGACAAACAGAGTCCTTGGAGGTCTCCAGCCAAAATAGCTGAGTGTTTGGTTTAATGAGGGCTGCATATGACCTGCCCAGCTCCTTGGTGTCCTGCTCCACCTCTGTCTGCTTTGGTGGAGGCATCTCCTTCCCTTCCCCTTCCCTTGCTCTCTAAGCTCCCTCATTGGCCTTCTGTGCTGCAAGCTCACACTGCCTGCTCCTGTCCAGCTTCTCACCCATCAGCACCCCCAAAAATCCTTTTCCACAGGGCTGCTTTCTGTCACATCATCCCCCAGCATGAAATCACAGAATCCCCAAAGTTGGAAGAGACCTCAAAGATCACCAAGTCCAAGCTGGCACCACAGACCTCATGGCTAAACCATGGCTCCAAGTGCCACAACCAATCCCCTCTGGAACACCTCCAGGGATGGGGACTCCACCACCTCCCTGGGCAGCACATCCCAGTGGCCAATCTCTCTTGCTGGGAAGAACTTTCTCCTCACCTCCAGCCTAAACCTCCCCTGGCACAGCTTGAGACTGTGTCCTCTTGTTCTGCTGCTGCTTGCCTGGCAGCAGAGACCAACCCCTACCTGGCTCCAACCTCCCTGCAGGGAGTTGGAGAGAGCAAGAAGGTCTCCCCTGAGCCTCCTCTTCTGCAGGCTAAGCAACCCCAGCTCCCTCAGCCTCTCCTCCCAGGGCTGTGCCCCAGACCCCTCCCCAGCTTTGTTGCCCTTCTCTGGACACCTTCCAGCAGCTCAACCTCTTTCCTAAGCTGAGGAGCCCAGAACTGGACACAGGACTCCAGGTGTGGCCTCAGCAGTGCTGAGCACAGGGCACAAGGACTTCCCTGCTCCTGCTGGCCACACTCCTCCTGCTGCAGGCCAGGATGCCCTTGGCCTTCTTGGCCCCCTGGGCACACTGCTGGCTCATGTGAGGGTTGCCCCAGCCCAGGTGCAGCACCCTGCACTCCCTCTTGTTGAGCCTGGGGGAGGTTCACCTGGGTAACCTCTCAGCCCCCACTCCCAGCTGAGTGTCCTCACAGCACACCACACCAGCCTGTTCCAGCAGCAAACTAATTGCTAACAAGCTCATTACAAGATGAAAGCAGCAGGAGAGCAATGCTGGGAAGTTGTTTTTGAGTTGTTTTTTTCTCTCCTGGTCTTTTCTGTTCTTGCTTGTCTGCAAAGTGAACAGCTGGCCACACAACCTGCAGGGCTAATCTAATTAAGCAGCAACCAAAATGCTTCCATCAATGGCACTAAAGGCTCTGCCACAGAATCACTCACCAAGGTTGGAAGAGACCTCAAAGATCATCAGGTCCAAGCTGTCACCACAGACCTCATGGCTAAACCATGGCTCCAAGTGCCACATCCAAGCCCCTCTGGAACACCTCCAGGGATGGGGACTCCACCACCTCCCTGGGCAGCACATTCCAGTGCCTAACAACTCTCTCTGAGAAGAACTTTCTCCTCACCTCCTGCCTAAACCTCCCCTGGCACAGCTTGAGACTGTGTCCTCTTGTTCTGGGGCTGCTTGCCTGGCAGAAGAGACTAACCCCCACCTGGCTACAGCCTCCCTGCAGTGAGTTGCAGAGAGCAAGAAGGTCTCCCCTGAGCCTCCTCTTCTGCAGGCTAAGCAACCCCAGCTCCCTCAGCCTCTCCTCCCAGGGCTGTGCTCCAGACCCCTCCCCAGCTTTGCTGCCCCTGAGCCTCCTCTTCTCTCTCACTCAGGCAGAAGTGTTTCCCACCTCTCCCACCCCTCCCCTTCAACCTTCAGCAGAACTTTCTCAGCTCTCAGACCTTTTCCAGCCCTGGCACTCAGAGGGAGGTTGAAAATTCATGATCTGAGCCCAGCTGGGTGCTGGGAGAGGGGGGAAATAGAAATGCTAACAGGAGGAGGCAAGGCAGATGTTGGCAAGGTAAACCTGCTGCAGGAACGAGGAGTCACAGGGGGTGGGGGGGAAGGCTGCTGCTGTGGGGCCCTGATGAAGCACAGAGGCTCAGCCTGGAGCTACACCACCCCTGCCAGAGCATGGAGGAGATGCAGGACCTGAGCCAGGGTTTGGGAGGCAGATCTGAACTGGGGCAGAGAGAGGCCTGGGCAAGGAATGGCTGCAGAGCAGTCTGGAAGCAAAGGACTTAGTGTCATGGTCTAGTTGATTAGACAAGGTTGGGTGATTGGTTGGACTTGATGATCTTGGGGTTCTCTTCCAACCTGGCTCATTCTGTTATTCTGTGACTTGGGGCTGTCAGGTGGTGACAAAGTCCCCAGGAGCCAGCACTGGTCCCTGGCAGCCCAGAGCCAGCCCTGTGCTGAGCTGAAGCCAGGGCAGGGAGAGCAGCAGCACAGGGAGGGGATTCTGCCCTCTGCTCAGAGCCCCCCTGCAGCACTGCCTCCAGCTCTGGGACCCCCAGCACAAGAAAACATCAAACTGTTGGAGAGGGTCCAGAGGAGGCCACAGAGATGATCAGAGGGATGGAAAACCTCCCCTGTGGGGACAGGCTGAGAGAGTTGGGGCTGTGCAGCCTGGAGAAGAGAAGGCTCCAGGGAGACCTTAGAGCAACTTTCCAGTACCTGAAGGGGCTCCAGGAGAGCTGGGGAGGGACAGGGGGTGCCAGGATGAGGGACAATGGCTTTGAGCTGGGAGAGGGGAGATGGAGACTGGAGAGGAGGAAGAAATTCTTCAGAATGAGGGTGGAAGACACTGGCACAGGTTGCCCAGGGATGTCCCCTGCCTGGAGGTGTTGAAGGCCAGGCTGGATGAGGCTTTGAGCCACCTGTGCTGGTGGGAAGTGTCCCTGGGCATGGCAGGGGGGTTGGAACTGGATGCCCTTGAAGGTCCCTTCCAACCCAAACCCATTCTGTGAGTTCCCTTCTGCAAATTCTCTTACCCAGCCACTTCTGTCTGGTTTGCTCCACGTGCTGGGCATCAGGGGTCCCCCCAGGCCCAAAGACACACAGACAGCAGCAAAGAGCAGGAGGAACATTGGGCAGGACCCATCCAGGCACAGTTTGGTCTATCCATGTCTGGAGGAAGCATGGCCTTGAGCACAAGCTGAAGACATCTGATCAGTTTGCCACCCACTGTGGTCCCTGGGGAGTCAGGAGGCGAAGCCCAAGCCCAAGCCCAGCTCCTCCCTCTCAAGGCACAACAGACACTCAGAGATGGGGGGAAAAAAGCCACACCAAACAAACCAAGAGCCAACCCACAGCTGCCCACCTCAAGCCAGGGCTAAAGCCTTTGTGCTGAGACCTGCAATCCCCCTGCCTGCTCCACCAGGCTCTGAAGCTCCTGCTGATCCGTGGTTAAAGCTCAGGGGCAGCTGAATGTTCCCCTGCTTTGTAGCACACCAGCAGCAGTTTGTTTTGCAGGGCTTTAGGAGCCTTGCCTCGAGGGCCCAGCTTTTACAGCCTTTGTTTGAGCAGGATTCTGGAGGTCTGCAAGAGCTGGCTGTGTGCTCTGAGCTGGGCTTTGCTGAGCTTGCTGTGTGCTCTGAGCTGGGCTTTGCTCAGCTTGCCAACCAAGTCCTCCAGCCCCTCACCGCCCTGCCAGTCAACGCAGCAAGAGCGGTGAAACAGCCTCCTCCAGGGCTCTCCACGCTGCTCTAGGTACAAGACTAAACAAAGCCCTTAAAAAGCACCAAAAATGCCCTGATTTGGACATTCAAAGCTTCCAAACAACTCACTCAGGAGGCAGAGCACGAGACGACCCACGGCGAGTCTCGTGATGGAGCTGGCACCGAGCGCTGCCAGCCCAGCCCCAGCCTGGCCTGGGCTGAGCCCCAGCAGGGTGGGCAGCAGGGGCAGGGAGGGGATTCTGCCCTCTGCTGTGCTCTGCTCAGACCTCCCCTGCAGGGCTGGGGCAGCTCTGGAGCCCTCAGCACAGACAGGGAGCTGGGGGAGCAGGGCCAGAGGAGGCCACAGCAGTGCTGGCAGGGCTGGAAGCCCTCTGCTGGGAGCCAGGCTGAGAGAGTTGGCCTTGGGCAGCCTGCAGGAGAGAAGGCTCCAGGGAGAGCTTCTGGTGGCCTTGCAGTGCTTCAAGGGCCCAGCAGAGAGCTGGGGACAGAGCTTTGAGCAGGGCCTGATGGGACAGGACAAGGGGGGATGGTTGGAAAGTGAAAGATTGAGAGTGGAGAGAAGGGAAAAGCAGAAGCCCTGGCACTCCCAGCCCTGGTCAAAAGTCCTTTGCTGATAGCAATGGGAAGAGAGCAATGAAAAACATGAAAGAGGAGCAGGGAGGTGATGGAGAGCACAGCCCTGTGAGGCCAGGCTGAGGGAGCTGGGGTTGCTTAGCCTGCAGAAGAGGAGGCTCAGGGGAGACCTTCTTGCTCTCTGCAACTCCCTGCAGGGAGGTTGGAGCCAGGTGGGGGTTGGGCTCTTCTCCCAGGCAAGCAGCAGCAGAACAAGAGGACACAGTCTCAGGCTGCACTTTTTCTGTGATTCTATGACCTCAAGGCTCAGCCAGCCCCAACCCCCTGCCATGGGCAGGGACACCTCACACCGCAGCAGGTTGCTCACAGCCACCTCCAGCCTGGCTGCAAACACCTCCAGGCAGGAGGCTTCCACCACCTCCCTGGGCAGCCTGTGCCAGGCTCTCACCACCCTCATGGGCAACAACTTCTTCCTCACAGCCAATCTCAATCTCCCCACTTCTAGTTTTGCTCCATCCCCCCCAGCCCTATCCCTCCCTGACACCCTCAAAAGTCCCTCCCCAGCTTTCTTGGAGCCCCCTGCAGATCCTGCAAGGCCACAATGAGGTCTCCTGGGAGCCTTCTCCTCTCCAGCCTGCACAACCCCAACTCCCTCAGTCTGTGCTCACAGCAGAGCAGCTCCAGCCCTCTGCTCATCCCCGTGGCCCTGCTCTGGAAGCTGTGGTTTCCCAGCAACTAGAGAGGAGTGAGGGAAGCCCCAGCCAGAGCAGCTGCTGTGTGCCAAGGTGGTTGTTGTGGAAGCCTTCCTGAGCCATCCCTGCTTGTCAGCATCACGCTGCCGCGGCTGGGCTTTCATCTGCCTCTCCTCTGGGCTTGGCCAGGCAATGCCCTTTTGATGTCAGACATCAAGAGAAACAGGCTGCTGCCTGCTGATGTGGGGATCCCAGCCAGAGCAGGGAGGGGGACTGCAGCCCACCTGTAGCAAGCTGATTGCATTCTGCACACAGCTCCTTTGCCGAGCTTGTGATTCCTTATCTGTTCAATAGACACTACAGCAGCAGCTGAAGAGTGGCTGAGAAAGAGAGGTGGTGCATGAGGAAGCTAAAGCTCAGCCTGATGAAGACCTCCTGCTGCTCTGGAAGAGGATTTGTGGTGTGCTGGGATACAGAAGCACAGACTGGGCTGGGTTGGCAGAAACCTCCAAAGCTCCTCCAGTGCAGCCAGCAGGGACAGCCCCAGCCCCAGCAGGCTGCTCACAGCCCCAACCAACTTCCCCTGCACTGCTGCCAGCCATGGGGCAGCTCCCAGCTCTCTGGGCAGCCTGGGCCAGGCTCTCCCCACCCTCAGTGCCAAACATTTCATAGAATCATAGAATCAACCAGGTTGGAAAAGACCTCAGGGATCATCAAGTCCAAGCTGTCACCCAACACCTCCTGACAACTAAACCCTGGCTCCAAGTGCCACATCCAAGCCCCTCTTGAACACCTCCAGGGATGGGGACTCCACCACCTCCCTGGGCAGCACATTCCAATGGCTAACAACTCTCTCTGGGAAGAACTTTCTCCTCACCTCAAGCCTAAACCTCCCCTGGCACAGCTTGAGACTGTGTCCTCTTGTTCTGCTGCTGGGTGCCTGGGAGAAGAGACCAACCCCCACCTGGCTCCAACCTCCCTGCAGGGAGTTGCAGAGAGCAAGAAGGTCTCCCCTGAGCCTCCTCTTCTGCAGGCTAAGCAACCCCAGCTCCCTCAGCCTCTCCTCCCAGGGCTGTGCTCTCCATCACCTCCCTGCTTCTCTTTCATGTTTTCCATTGATCTCTTCCCACTGCCATCAGGAAGGGACTTTAGACCAGGGCTGGGAGTGCCAGGACAAGGGGCAATGGCTTTGAGCTGGGAGAGAGGAGATTGAGGCTGGAGATGAGGAAGAAATTCTTTAGTGAGGGTGAGGAGAGCCTGGCACAGGCTGCCCAGGGAGGCTGTGGCTGCCTCCTCCCTGGAGGTGCTCAAAGCCAGGCTGGAGGAGACCTTGAGCAAGCTGGGCTGGCAGGAGGTGTCCCTGCCCGTGGCAGGGGAGTTGGAATTGGATGAGCTTCAAGGTCCCTTCCACCTCAGACCATTCTGTGGCCCCCCAAGTAGAGGTTTTCATGGATGTCCCTCCTGGTGGCCTTTAAGCACCACTTGCTGTGTGTTCCCAGAGTCCAGAGCTTTGGCTGGGTGGCACAAAAGCCTGGGCTGGCTCAGGAGATGCCTGTGCATGCTGTGGGGGATGTGATCAGCTCAAATCTGTTGCCAGTTTTAGGGCTGGGGATGAGAAATGTGGGAGTTAGTAGTAAATACTTCATTATGCTTTGTGACATCCCAGCAGGACCTGCCAAGGTGATCACTTCCATTTTCACCCTGCCTCACACAGAGAGCAGCACTCTGGGCTTGCTGAGCTGCTCCTGACCCTTTGGGAAGGACTCTGCTGCCGCAGGAAACATCTGGAGGGGGTTGCAGGTGGTCAGAGAAGGGAGGCAGAAGGATGCCAAGCGCTGGGGAAGAGCTTGGAGGTGGTGGTGGGTGGGTGGTGGGACTGGTGCTATCCAAACAGTAAAAATAGCAGCAGCTGCTGTGCTGCTCCCTGTGTTTTGGAGCCTGCCTGAGTCATTGCTCTACCTTTTTATTAGCATCGTGGGCGAGGCTGTTTGGGGATCTTCCTGCTCGGCTTTCTCCTCCTGGCTTGGCTGCTGATGCTCTCGGAGGGAAGGTGGTGGTGGGAGGCACTCAAGGCCCCACCTGCCCTGGGGGACCCTGCTTTGACAGGGGGCTTGGGCTGGATGACCTCAGGAGGTCCCTTCCAACCCCTAACTCTTTGATTCTGTGGTCTCCAGGGATCCTTTCCAACCACTAACTCTCTGTGATCTCCAGAGGTCCCTTCCAACCCCTAACTCTCTGTGATCTCCAGAGCTCCCTTCCAACCCCTAACTCTCTTTGATTCTGTGGTCTCCAGAGGTCCCTTCCAACCCCTAACTCTCTGTGATTCTGTGGTCTCCAGACCTCTCTTCCAACCCCTAATTCTCTGTGATCTCCAGAGCTCCCTTCCAACCCCTAACTCTCTGTGATTCTGTGGTCTCCAGAGCTCCCTTCCAACCCCTAACTCTGTGATTCTGTGGTCTCCAAAGGTCCCTTCCAACCCCTAACTCTCTGTGATTCTGTGGTCTCCAGAGCTCCCTTCCAACCCCTAACTCTCTGTGATTCTGTGGTCTCCAGAGGTCCCTTCCAACCCCTAACTCTCTGTGATCTCCAGAGCTCCCTTCCAACCCCTAACTCTCTGTGATCTCCAGAGCTCCCTTCCAACCCCTAACTCTCTGTGATCTCCAGAGCTCCCTTCCAACCCCTAACTCTCTTTGATTCTGTGGTCTCCAGAGGTCCCTTCCAACCCCTAACTCTCTGTGGTCTCCAGAGGTCCCTTCCAACCCCTAACTCTCTGTGATTCTGTGGTCTCCACAGATCCTTTCCAACCCCTAACTCTCTGTGGTCTCCAGAGGTCCCTTCCAACCCCTAACTCTCTTTGATTCTGTGATCTCCAGAGGTCCCTTCCAACCACTAACTCTCTTTGACTCTGTGGTCTTCAGAGGTCCCTTCCAACCCCTAACTCTCTTTGACTCTGTGGTCTTCAGAGGTCCCTTCCAACCCCTAACTCTCTGTGATCTCCAGAGGTCCCTTCCAACCCCTAACTCTCTGTGGTCTCCAGAGGTCCCTTCCAACCCCTAACTCTCTTTGATTCTGTGGTCTCCAGAGGTCCCTTCCAACCCCTAACTCTCTGTGATCTCCAGAGGTCCCTTCCAACCCCTAACTCTCTGTGATTCTGTGGTCTCCAGGGATCCTTTCCAACCCCTAACTCTCTGTGATCTCCAGAGGTCCCTTCCAACCCCTAACTCTCTGTGATTCTGTGGTCTCCAGGGATCCTTTCCAACCCCTAACTCTCTGTGGTCTCCAGAGGTCCCTTCCAACCCCTACCATTCTACAATTCCTCTCCACTCTTCTTTTATTGAAGTGGTTTAGTTTCTTTGGCCCTCCATTTCCTGCCTGTCTTGTGAAGGATGAGCTCTGGGGGAAGGGAAGAGCCAGCCCTTGGTGCCAGCCATGTGTTCAAGACAGGTTCTTAGGGGCACTGCTGAGTTCTGGGTCTTTTAAAGAAGCCCAGCACTGAGAGGGGTAGCAGTGGGGCCTTCACCTCTGATTTTCCCATCCAGGGGACCTCAGTCTCATCTCACCCTCCCTGCTGCCACTGGATGGAGTCAAGGCTGGCAGTTTAGACTGCTGTCTGTGAAGAAGAATCAAGAGCAGAAGGGACTGAGATGCCTCAGAACCACAGAGGTGTCAGGGTTGGAAGGGATCTTGAGCACAGCCTTATTGATTCTATGATTTCCAAGGATGAAGTGTCCACAACTTCTCTGGGCAAGCTGTGTCTCATCACCCTCATAGTCCCTGGAGGTGTTCAAGAGGGGCTTGGATGTGGCACTTGGAGCCATGGTTTAGTTAGTCAGGAGGTGCTGGGTGACAGCTTGGACTTGCTGATCTCTGAGCTCTTTCCCAGCCTTATTCATTCTATGATTCTTTAAGAGGGATGAGCAGAGAAAGCCACCTGGAGGGATGCAGAGCACCAAGAAGCCTTCTCCAAAGGCTGTGCCAGCTCAGGGGCACTCATGGGGCTTGGGGCCAGCTGGGAGCCAGCAAGTGGGAGGAAAAAGCCAAGCAGCCCAAGCCAGGAGCATCCATCTGGGCTGTACCTCTCATCCCCATGTCTGCCTGGCAAAAAAAAACACAGGAAAAAGAAGGAGCCACAACAAAGCCTCTGCCTTCCAGGGTCACAAAAACATATGGTCTGGAGTCAGCAGGATCAGACTTTTAATGCCAGGAAACTGCAGTTCAATTATTTAATGAGAGAGCTGTGAGCAGAAGCTGTGACACTGAGGAGCCTCCTGCACCCCACAGCCAGCCCTGAGCAGCAAGGGCACAGTATCTCATCAGAAGGTTGGAGACACTGAGCCCAGCATGAAGGGGGCAGTGGGGGGTGAGAGGAGACATGGCAGGAAGGGTGGAGGGTTGATGCTTCCAGCCACACTTAGAATCACAGAATCAACCAGGTTGGAAAAGACCTCAGGGACCATCAAGTCCAAGCTGGCACCCAACACCTCCTGACAACTCAACCATGGCTCCAAGTGCCACATCCAAGCCCCTCTTGAACACCTCCAGGGATGGGGACTCCACCACCTCCCTGGGCAGCACATTCCAGTGGCCAATCTCTCTTGCTGGGAAGAACTTTCTCCTCACCTCCATCCCAAACCTCCCCTGGCACAGCTTGAGACTGTGTCCTCTTGTTCTGCTGCTGCTTGCCTGGCAGAAGAGACCAACCCCCACCTGGCTCCAACCTCCCTGCAGGGAGTTGCAGAGAGCAAGGTGGTCTCCCCTGAGCCTCCTCTTCTGCAGGCTAAGCAACCCCAGCTCCCTCAGCCTCTCCTCCCAGGGCTGTGCCCCAGACCCCTCCCCAGCTTTCTTGCCCTTCTCTGGACACCTTCCAGCAGCTCAACCTCTTTCCTAAGCTGAGGAGCCCAGAACTGGACATAGGACTCCAGGTGTGGCTTAACCAGTGCTCCCCTCCCCTCCCCTCCCCTCTCCTCTCCGAACCTCTCTTCCTCTCCTCTCCTCTTCTCTCCCTCTCCCTCTCCCTCTCCCTCTCCCTCTCCCTCTCCCTCTCCCTCTCCCTCTCCCTCTCCCTCTCCCTCTCCCTCTCCCTCTCCCTCTCCCTCTCCCCCTCCCCCTCCCCCTCCCTCTCCCGAGGTCCCTTCCAACCCTTACCCTTCCAGGACGCTATGCTCCCACCCCCACCCACCAGAGTGCCTGGCTGCCTGCTGTGCTCTCCGACCCTCCCCACAGCAGTTCCCTTCAGCACCTCCAGAACCAGAGGGGAGCTCTCATTCCCTGCCTCCCAGCAGGGGGCAGGGGACGGTCGGTGGATCCTGGAGCAACCTGCAAACATTAATTAAGCCTCAGCAGAATCCCTGAGTGGTAGGTAGCTGCAATTATGTCCCTAATTATATGAATTCTGCTGCAGGGAGGCAAGCAGTTATTTGGAATCTATTATGGAACCAAACCAAACCTCTGTTGCTGATTACATGTTCAGCCTGCAACGAAGTGGGGCTCCCTGGCCTGACTGATGGCTGGGGTAGAAATGGAGAGGAAAAAGGAAACACCTGGAAAAATAGCCACAAAGTCCTGCTAGAGACAGCCCTCCCTCCCTCCCCCCACCTCTGGGTTTGCAGTTTGATTCCCTGCTCCCAGCTGCACTCATGCCTCCTCCTGACTCCAGTGCACCAGGAGCACAGTGGCCCAGGTGAACCTCCCCCAGGCTCAACAAGAGGCAGTGCAGGGTTCTGCATCTGGGCTGGGGCAACCCTCACATGAGCCAGCAGTGTGCCCAGGGGGCCAAGAAGGCCAAGGGCATCCTGGCCTGCAGCAGGAAGAGTGTGGCCAGCAGGAGCAGGGAAGTCCTTGTGCCCTGTGCTCAGCACTGCTGAGGCCACACCTGGAGTCCTGTGTCCAGTTCTGGGCTCCTCAGCTTAGGAAAGAGGTTGAGCTGCTGGAAGGTGTCCAGAGAAGGGCAAGAAAGCTGGGGAGGGGTCTGGGGCACAGCCCTGGGAGGAGAGGCTGAGGGAGCTGGGGTTGCTTAGCCTGCAGAAGAGGAGGCTCAGGGGAGACCTTCTTGCTCTCTGCAACTCCCTGCAGGGAGGTTGGAGCCAGGTGGGGGTTGGTCTCTTCTGCCAGGCAAGCAGCAGCAGAACAACAGGACACAGTCCCAAGCTGTGCCAGGGGAGGTTTAGGCTGGAGGTGAGGAGAAAGTTCTTCCCAGCAAGAGAGATTGGCCACTGGGATGTGCTGCCCAGGGAGGTGGTGGAGTCCCCATCCCTGGAGGTGTTTAGGAAGAGCCTGGATGAGGCACTTGGGGCCATGGTTGAGTTGATCAGATGGTGCTGGGTGAGAGGTTGGACTTGATGCTCTCTGAGGTCTTTCCCAACCTGGTCAATTCAATTCAATTCAATTCAATTCAATTCAATTCAATTCAATCAAATTCTATTCTATTCTATTCTATTCTATTCTATTCTATTCTATTCTATTCTATTCTATTCTATTCTATTCTATTCTATTCTATTCTATTCTATTCTATCTGCACATCCCTATGGAAGCAAAGCTTTGCTCCTGGCCTTCAGTCCAGGCACAAAAGAAGGCCAGGAACTGGGAGAGGCTCTGAAGCTTCCTGGTGGTTGTAGGAAAAGCTTAGCTGAGTTTCACTGAAGGAGGGGAGGTGGTGGAGGTTTAGGTTGGAGATTAGGAAGAATGCTGCAAGAGTGGTCAGGGACTGGCACAGGCTGCCCAGGGAGGTGCTGGAGCCCCCATCCCTGGAGGTGTTCAAGAAGAATGTGGCCATGGCACTGTGGGCCATGGTTTAGTGGCCATGGTGGGGTTGGCTTGATGGTTGGACTGGATGCTCTTGGAGGTCATTTCCAACCAAAACAGTTCTGTGATTCTCTGAACAGACTTTTACCTTCCTCCCTGAATCTCTGTATCACTTAGACTGGAAAACACCTCCCCAGTCCTTGAGTCCAGCCCTTAACCCAGCACTGCCAGGGCACCATTGCACCATGGCCCCCAGCACCACCCCTGCATGGCTTTGAAACCCCTCCAGGGATGGGGCCTCCACCACTGCCCTGGGAGATACCAGTCCCAAGAGTGTGCACCCCAGACACTTGCCCAGGCTTGTTTAAAACTCATCAGCACGAGGAGTTCTCTCAGTTGCTTTCACCTGGTCCCAGCTCAAGTGGGATGTACAGGATTCAGGAGCATCTTGCAGCACCAGCACAACCCAGCCTTGCTCTTCCCAAATTCAGTGAGCCAAGAGGTTCCAGTCCCACCTCCCTCCCCACCACACAACCCACAGCACATCTGGTCTCCAGCAGACCAGCAACAAGCACTAAGGAGAAGGTCTCCTCAAGCTGCAGGCCAGAGGTCTGGTCCAACCTAGAGGGAACCTCACCCAAGTGCAGCCTCCTATAGCAGACTAGAGAAAACCTGATCCCAGTGCAGCCTCCTAGACCAGAGGGACATTTAACCACAGAAGCACAGAATGGTAGGGGCTGGAAGGGACCTCTGGAGATGAATGGAATGGAATGGAATGGAATGGAATGGAATGGAATGGAATGGAATGGAATGGAATGGAATGGAATAGAAGAGAGAAGAGAAGAGAAGAGAAGAGAAGAGAAGAGAAGAGAAGAGAAGAGAAGAGAAGAGAAGAGAAGAGAAGAGAAGAGAAGAGAAGAGAAGAGAAGAGAAGAGAAGAGAAGAGAAGAGAAGAGAAGAGAAGAGAAGAGAAGAGAAGAGAAGAGAAGAGAAGAGAAGAGAGGAGAGGAGAAGAGAGGAGAAGAGAAGAGAATTGACCAGGTTGGAAAAGACCTTTGTGATCATCAAGTCCAACCTCTCACCCAGCACCACCTGATCAACTAAACCATGACACCAAGCACCCCATCCAGGCTCTTCCTAAACACCTCCAGGGATGGGGACTCCACCACCTCCCTGGGAAGCACATCCCAGTGCCCAATCTCTCTTGCTGGGAAGAGATCAGCCAGCCCAACCCCCCTGCCAAAGCAGGATCACCCAGGGCAGCTCACACAGGAACACATCCAAGTGGGTCTTGGTCTCCAGAGCAGGAGAACTCCACAACCTCTCTGGGCAGCCTGCTCCAGGGCTCCAGCAGCCTCACACCAAAGATGGTTCTCCTCATGTTGAGGTGGAACCTCCTGGGTTCCAGCTTGTACCCTTGTCCTATCACTGGGCACCACCACAAAGAGCCTGGCCCCTCCATCCTGACCCCCAGCCCTCAGATATTGATAGACATTGATCAGATCCACTCTCAACCTTCTCTTCTCCAGACTAAACAGCCCCAGGGCTCTCAGCCTCCTGCTCAGGTCCCCTAATCCCCCTTGTAGCTTCTGTTGGACTCTCTCCAGCAGATCCCTGGGAGCCCCAGCCTGGACTCAACTCTTCACAGCCATCCCCCTCGCTCCAGGCAGCTGCAGTGCAGCACTCCCCCGAAACCAAACCCAAGGGGCTGCCAAACCATCAAGCAGAAAGAACTTCCCATGATTTCTTTCCTGAACCAGGAGGTCCCTCTGAAGATCCTCATCCTCCCCAGGCTGGGGAGTTGATGGCAAGGGGCTGGGCAGCACAGCTCCACGTCAGCATGAAAAGGATCTGAGGGTGGCCTTCCCAGCACTGTGTATTGATGGAGCTGGGAGGCATGAGTGCTGAGGCAGCAGTGAGGAGCACTGCTCACAGCAGTTTCCTGCCAGCTCCTAAAGCCCAAAGCCATTTGTCAAATTAAAAGAGGAAGAAAGAAATACATAAATCCCTGTGGCCCAACTCAGAGAGGCTTTGCTGGACCCAGCTGATCACCCCCAAGGCAGCAAAGGGCTGCTCCCTGCAGCCTGTCCTCTACAGCCTGTCTCCAGCAGGAGACCACTTAGGTGCCTGCCCTCACCTTTGAATCTTCACCTACCTCATCTCAGCCACCCTTGAATCTTCTCAGTTTATAATTGAGGCTGCTGCAGGCCTGGAGCAGGCTGCCCAGAGAGGTTGTGGAGTCTCCTCCTCTGGAGAGCTTCACAGAATCCCCAAGGTTGGAAAAGACCTCAAAGATCATCAAGTCCAACCTGGCACCACAGACCTCATGACTAAACCATGGCTCCAAGTGCCACATCCAATCCCCTCTTGAACACCTCCAGGGATGGGGACTCCACCACCTCCCTGGGCAGCACATTCCAACGGCTCAGAACTCTCTCTGTGAAGAACTTTCTCCTCACCTCCAGCCTAAAGGTTGCTCAAAGATCATCAAGTCCAACCTATCACCTAATACCTCCTGACAACTAAACCATGGCCTCAAGGGCCTCATCCAGGCTCTTCCTAAACACCTCCAGGGATGGGGACTCCACCACCTCCCTGGGCAGCACATCCCAATGGCCAATTACTCTTTCTGGGAAGAACTTCCTCCTCACCTCCAGCCTAAACCTCCCCTGGCACAGCTTGAGACTGTGTCCTCTTGTTCTGGTGCTGCTTGCCTGGCAGAAGAGACCAACCCCCACCTGCCTACAACCTCCTTTCAGGGAGTTGGAGAGAGCAAGAAGGTCTCCCCTGAGCCTCCTCTTCTGCAGGCTAAGCAACCCCAGCTCCCTCAGCCTCTCCTCCCAGGGCTGTGCTCAAGGCCTCTCCCCAGCCTTGTTGCAAAGGTGAAGAGTCAAGAGGGTGAAGAGTCAAGAGGGTGACACCAACCCAAAGCATTTTCAGACTGATTTACAGCATGAAAAGTTCTAACATCATAATAGCAACAAAAAACCTCAGTGTAAGTGCCCCAGGAGGTGGAAAGGCTGAGTATCAACCAAGACCTGATCCACCTCCTGCAAACCAAAACTGCAAGGGAGGACCAGCCCTGACTGAAGCAAAGCGTGGACCTTCTCCACACCACCTGCCAGGAGGTTTGGAGGGTTCTGGCACACAGCCAGGCTGATGAAGATTAACCAGAACAAGAGGACACAGTCTCAAGCTGTGCCAGGGGAAGTTTAGGCTGGAGGTGAGGAGAAAGTTCTTCCCAGCAAGAGAGATTGGCCACTGGGATGTGCTGCCCAGGGAGGTGGTGGAGTCCCCATCCCTGCAGGTGTTCAAGAGGGGATTGGATGTGTCAGTTGGAGCCATGGCTTAGCTGTCAGGTGATAGATTAGTGATCTCTGAGGTCTTTTCCAAGCTGGTCGATTCTGGGTGCTCAAAGGGTCGATTCCACCTCCAAGGAACCACAAAGAGTGATGGATTGGTAACCCCTTCCCAGCAGCTTGTGTCACTGTGCAGCCAGCTTCACTTCCCTCCCAGTCCCTGGCCAGTCCTGCTGCCAGCACCACAGCCAGCTCCTGTCCCAGCACCACAGGCAGCTCCTGTCCCAGCACCACAGCCGGCTCCCGTCCCAGCACCACAGCCGGCTCCTGTCCCAGCACCACAGCCAGCTCCTGTCCCAGCACCACAGGCAGCTCCTGTCCCAGCACCACAGCCGGCTCCTGTCCCAGCACCACAGGCAGCTCCTGTCCCAGCACCACAGCCGGCTCCCGTCCCAGCACCACAGCCAGCTCCTGTCCCAGCACCACAGCCAGCTCCTGTCCCAGCACCACAGCCGGCTCCCGTCCCAGCACCACAGCCAGCTCCTGTCCCAGCACCACAGCCGGCTCCCGTCCCAGCACCACAGCCGGCTCCCGTCCCAGCACCACAGCCAGCTCCCGTCCCAGCACCACAGCCAGCTCCCGTCCCAGCACCACAGCCAGCTCCTGTCCCAGCACCACAGCCGGCTCCCGTCCCAGCACCACAGCCGGCTCCCGTCCCAGCACCACAGCCAGCTCCTGTCCCAGCACCACAGCCGGCTCCTGTCCCAGCACCACAGCCGGCTCCTGTCCCAGCACCACAGCCAGCTCCTGTCCCAGCACCACAGCCGGCTCCTGTCCCAGCTCAGCCTTGGCCAGCCCTCCACTCGAACCCCGCCGCACATAGCCCTGAGGACTGCGGCTGCAGCACCAAGGAGCCACTTGCCTGCTGGTGCTGTGCAGAGCTGCTCTATCAATCCCTGCAGACAAGACAAACTGGGCTATCTGCTGCAAGACAAACACCAATAAAAAGGGTTCAGGTGCCCACATCCTGACCACATCCCATTTCAGGCTCCTAAATCAAAGAGATGTGGCCATAAAAGGCCCTGCAGAGCTGCTGGCTCCTGCTGGAGGAGCCTGTTCTCCACAAGCCTGAAGCTCCCAAATAAGATAAGGTGAGAGAAGCAGCCCACGACCCCAGGCTGTGCACACTGCCCAGCTGCCCCAGGGATTTATTTGGCATCTCTTGAAGTCTCCATGGAAGCATAGAATCAGCCAGGTTGGAAAAGATCTCAGAGATCATCAGGTCCAACCTGTCACTCAGCACCATCTGATCAACTCAACCATGGCTCCAAGGGCCACATCCAATCCCCTCTTGAACACCTCCAGGGATGGGGACTCCACCACCTCCCTGGGCAGCACATCCCAGTGGCCAATCTCTCTTGCTGGGAAGAACTTCCTCCTCACCTCCAGCCTAAACCTCCCCTGGCACAGCTTGAGACTGTGTCCTCTTGTTCTGCTGCTGCTTGCCTGGGACAAGAGACCAACCCCCACCTGGCTACAACCTCCCTTCAGGGAGTTGCAGAGAGCAAGAAGGTCTCCCCTGAGCCTCCTCTTCTGCAGGCTAAGCAACCCCAGCTCCCTCAGCCTCTCCTCCCAGGGCTGTGCTCCAGACCCTTCCCCAGCTTTGTTGCCCTTCTCTGGACACCTTCAAGTCTCTAGAGGTCCTTCTTCAATTGAGGGGCCAGAACTGGACACAGGACTCAAGGTGTGGCCTAACCAGTGCTGGAAAAACTGCTTTGGAAAGGCTGCTGCAGGACCAGCCAGGTGGTGCTCCTTGGTCTCCAGCCTTCTCCTTCACCAGCTTGATGACCCTCTCCTACCCAGCCAGGATCCAGCAATTAGCTGCCAATCTTCATCTCAGCTTTTATTCCCCAATTTGACTGCAGTCACAGTCACCTCAACAACCAACTGCAGGAAAAGAGTTGGGGCTGTTCAGCCTGGAGAAGAGAAGGCTCCAGGCAGACCTCAGAGCAGCCTTCCAGTACCTGAAGTGGCTGCAGGAGAGCTGGGGAGGGACTTTGGACAAGGGCTGGGAGTGATAGCACCAGGAACAATGCTTTGAGCTGGGAGAGGGGAGACTGAGACTGGAGATTAGGGAGAAATTCTTTAGAAGGAGGGTGGGGAGACCCTGGCACAGGTTGCCCAGGGAGGCTGTGGATGTTCCCTCCCTGGAATGAGGCCTTGAGCAAGCTGTGCTGGTGGGAGGTGTCCCTGCCCATGGCAGGGGGCTGGAACTGGACGATCTTGGAGGTCCCTTCCAACCTAAACCTTTCATGATTCTATGAATGAAGAAAATCTAACCTCAGTGCAGACAGCAAGTGACCCCTAAATACATTCAATCACCCCAAACCCCTCTTTGGACCAGCTCACCTTTCACAGCAAGAATCACTTAGGCTGCCCAGGGAGGTTGTGGAGTCCCCAACCCTGGAGGTGCTCTGTGGCCATGGCACTTGGGGCCATGGTTTAGTGGCCATGGAGGGCTTGGGCTGCTGGTTGGCCTGGGTGATCTCAGAGGGTTTTTCCAACCCAAACAATCCTATGACTCTATGATTTTGGGCAGTACTCAGTGGAGTTCCTTCCTCCTTTCCCCTTGCACTCTTTGACACCTCACATTCAGCAGTATTACTTCATGCTGCTGCAGTCTGCCGAGGAGAGCAGGGACTTGGCACTGCTGCTTCCATGAGGGAGGCTGAATCCAACTGGCTCCACTCATGGTTCCCAGGAATGGCAGCTGTACAAACTGGGAGTGTATTTAAAGCTTCAGCCCCACAGCAGCATGATTAAACACAAGCCACTTCCCTTCCAAAAGCAAGAGGAGCATCGAGCCAGATCCGAGTTATGTTTGGAACGGGTGCTAAAAAAAGCCCCCAGCAAACCAAAAGCCACACAAAGCAACCCCAACCTAAATAACTGGAGTAAAAATAGCCCAGAAGAGGGGCTGAAAAGGAACTGGGTGAAGTGGTTTGTTTGTGGTTGAGTGAGCAAGATCCCCAAACAAACAGAACCACACAGGCGCTGAAAGGATTCTGCAGTTCGCTCTGGTGGAGCTAAGCACAGTGCTGCAGCTGCTCCGAGCCTTGGGCCGGCCACCCCGCAGGCACAGCCCTGCCCTGCCCTGCCCTGCCCTGCCCTGCCCTGCCCTGCTCTGCTCTGCTGAGGCCTCACCTGGAGAACTTTGTCCAGCTATGGGATCCCAACACAAGGGCAACCAGGCTGGGGAGGGGTCTGGAGCACAGCCCTGGGAGGAGAGGCTGAGGGAGCTGGGGTTGCTTAGCCTGCAGAAGAGGAGGCTCAGGGGAGACCTTCTTGCTCTCTGCAACTCCCTGCAGGGAGGCTGTAGCCAGGTGGGGGTTGGTCTCTTCTGCCAGGCAAGCAGCACCAGAACAAGAGGACACAGTCTCAAGCTGTGCCAGGGGAGGTTTAGACTGGAGGTCAGGAAGAAATTCTACCCAGAGAGAGTGATTGCCCATTGGAATGTGCTGCCTGGGGACGTAGTGGAGTCACCATCATTGGAGGTGTTTAGGAGGAGACTTGATTTAGTTGAGACTTGGTTTAGTTGATCAGATGGTGTTGGGTGATAGGTTGGACTCGATGATCTCAATGGTCACTTCCAACCTGGTCTATTCTATTCTATTCTATTCTATTCTATTCTATTCTATTCTATTCTATTCTATTCCATTCCATTCCATTCCATCCCATCCTATCCTATTCTATTCTATTCTAGTCTAGTCTAGTCTAGTCTAGTCTATTCCATTCCATTCCATCCCATCCTATCCTATTCTATCCTATTCTATTCTATTCTATTCTATTCTATTCTATTCTATTCTATTCTATTCTACTCTATCCTATCCTATCCTATCCTATCCTATTCCATTCCATTCCATCTTATCCTATTCTATTCTATTCTATTCCATTCCATTCCATTCCATCCTATTCTATTCTATTCTATTCTATTCTATTCTATTCTATTCTATTCTATTCCATTCCATTCCATTCCATTCCATTCCATTCCATTCCATTCCATTCCATTCCATTCCATTCCCAGGCTGCAGGCCACAGGTGTCAGGTTCTGTTTGGGCAGTTCTTAAATCAGGGCTGGGGGGAGGAGGTAATTAGCCCATAAATCCCAGCCCCCCAGGGCCCTGTTAATAACTTTGCTCTGAAAGGGAGAGACAAACAGCACCAGGGAAGGAATGGGCTAAATACATAAATAAGCCCAAGAAATCAATAAGCACAGGGCAGGATAACCATGATAAATATTTTGGAAACAGAGAGAGAGAGAGAGAGAGAGAGAAAGAGAGACAGAGCTGTGTGGAATAAATCAGCACCCAAATGGGAGGGATGCAGAGCAAAGCAATCGTCCACTTAATCCTGATAGTCAGAGACAGAGAGCTGAGGCTGCTCCTGCGAGGCAAAAGCAAACACCATCCTTAATCATTAAAGTGCCCGGCTCTGACAGCTCCAGATTGGAGGCTGGAGGAAGTTTCTGAAGGACACCAACTGCTGAGCAGCTGCTTAGCTGCTTCCCCTCCAGTCAAAGCAAGACTCGAGCATGTGAGGAATAGGATAGGATAGAATAGAATAGAATAGAAAAGAGTAGGATAGGATAGAATAGAATAAAATAGAATAGGATAGAATAGGATAGGATAGAATAAAATAGGATAGAATAGGATAGAATACAGTAGGATAGGATAGAATAAAGTAGGATAGGATAGGATAGGATAGGATAGGAGAGGATAGGATAGGATAGGGTAGAATAGAGTAGAACAGACTAGGATAGAATAGGCTAGGATAGAATAGGATAGGATAGAATAGAGTAGGATAGGATAGGATAGGATAGGATAGGATAGGATAGGATAGGATAGGATAGAGTAGAATAGAGTAGGATAGGATAGAATAGAATAGGATAGAATAGAGTAGGATAGGATAGGATAGGATAGGATAGGATAGGATAGAATAGAATAGAATAGAGTAGAATAGAATAGAGTAGGATAGAATAGGATAGGATAGAATAGAATAGAATAGAGTAGGATAGGATAGGATAGGATAGGATAGGATAGGATAGGATAGGATAGGATAAAATAGAATAGAATAGAATAGAATAGAATAGAATAGAATAGAATAGAATAGAATAGAATAGAATAGAATAGAATAAACCAGGTTGGAAGAGACCTTCAAGATCATCAAGTCCAACCTATCACCCAACACCACCTATTCAACTAAACCATGGCACCAAGCACCCTATCAAGTCTCCTCCTAAACACCTCCAGGGATGGAGACTCCACCACCTCCCTGGGCAGCACATTTCAAAGGCTAATCTCTCCCTGTGTAGAATTTCTTCCTAACATCCAGCCTAAACCTCCCCTGGCACAGCTTGAGACTGTGTCCTCTTGTTCTGGGGCTGCTTGCCTGGGAGAAGAGACCAACCCCCACCTGGCTACAACCTCCCTTCAGGGAGTTGCAGAGAGCAAGAAGGTCTCTCCCCAGCCTCCTCTGCATGCGGCAAGGGTTTGAACTTTTGAGGTCCAGCCTGTGGACCCCTCCACTCTACCCTTGCTGAGGTTGATCTGGAATGCTGCTTCTAATTCTGTGATCCCTAGTTCAGGAGAGAGAGGGAACCAATGGAGGCTACAGAGATGCTGAGGGGCCTGGAGCAGCTCTGTGAAGAGCAAAAGGTTCCAGGACTTGTTCTGGGCTCCCCAGCTCAAGAGAGACAGAAAACTGCTGGAGAGAGTCCAGGGGAGGCTGCAAAGCTGCTGAGGGGCCTGGAGCAGCTCTGGGAGGAGCAAAGGCTGAGAGCCCTGGAGCTGAGAGCCTGCAGAAGAGCAGCCCCAGAGGGCAGCTGAGCAATGCTCAGCAAGAGCTAAAGGCTGGGGGGTGAGAGGCTGGGGCCAGGCTCTGCTCAGTGGTGCCCAGGGACAGCACAAGGGGCAAGGGACACAAAGCGGCAGCCAGGAGGTTCCATCTGAGCAGGAGGAGAAAGTTGTTTGGCGTGAGGGTGCTGGAGGCCTGGAGCAGGCTGCCCAGAGAGGTTGTGGAGTCTCCTGGTGTGGAGAGCCTCCAACCCCCCATGTAAACATAAGGAAAACATTCTTCACTTTGAGGGGGGCTGAGAGCCCAGAGGGGTTGCAGAATCTCCTTCTTTGGAGGCATTCAAAACCTGCCTGGATGTGCTCCCAGCTGATTTACTCCGAGTGACTCTGTTTTACGCGGGGAGATTGGTCTGGATGATCTCCAGAGGTCCCTTCCAAGCCTCAGCACGCTGGCATTCTGTGCAATAAACCCTCATACACTGCCCCAGGGGCACCAAACACCGCCTCAGCCGGGCACAACCGTCCTCATCCAGCCGGAAAAGCGCTGCCCACAGCCAGCCAAACCTACCCTGCACGGGCAAGGGAAGCGCTCCAGCCTGAGCGCTCATAAGCAAGCTGAACATGTCCAACTAACCCATTTTATTCCTGCAGACTGAGTTCCAGAGAGCAGTGTGAGCCTCCCTGCATTTCCATACCGTGGGGGAGGCAGCAGCAGCGCTGCCTACACGTGTTGGCTCCGCTGTGCCTGTCCTCAAGCCGCTCTTTGCTTCTCCACACTCCCAGCCCGCAGTCGCCGCCGGAGCCTAACGGCGCGGACAAAGGCAGGTTGGGAAGGAGCAGATGAGCTCTTGGATGAGAGATGCACTACCAGAGTCAGAGGGAAGAAAGCAGAGCAGCTCTCTCATCCAGAGCCTTTTCCTTCTGCCTCAGTCCTCAGGCAGGACTTGTTTGCCCAAACACATGCCTGGTTTGGGGTCTGGGGTTGTTTATTTTCACCCAGTGAAAGGCAGAACCCTGCCAGCATTACCTCACTCCTGTCTTTTGAGACAGAAAATGCCCTCTGCACCTCTGAGCAGACACAAAACCTGCAAACCACTCTTTGCACTCCCATTCCTTCAGTTTGCATTTGCTCCTTTTCCACCTTCTTTGCTTCCTGTCTGTGCCCAGTTCAGCCTGCACCACTCTCTTGCCCGCCCTTGGTGGTTTTTTCCTCCCAACTCAGGAGTGAAAGCAGAGGCTTCAAGCAGCCCAGACCCAAAGGGCAGCCCGGGCTGCCCAACTCTGAGAGTTGCCCTCACAGTAAACCCCAGACCCTGGGTTTGGCACCTTGATCCCAAACCACACACCCCAGGGAGTGATGTGCCCCCTGCAGCGAGCTCTCCAGACACACCAAACCCCCGAGAAGTCACCTCCAGCATCTTCCCAAGGAGCATCTCTCTTTCCTAGGGATGCACAGGTGGAGGAGCTCCTTTACTCAAGGACGATGCAGAGGTCACTCTCTCTTGCTTCAGAAGAGAGGAGGAAGGACATGCTGTGACAGAGGAGTTGGCACCAACCTTCCCTCTCACCTTGCTCCACGCAGCAGCTTGATGCAGGGAAGGCAGATCCAGTTGCTTACCCTGGCATGGAGGGCTCTCATCTCCCCCCACCCTAGGGTGTCCCTCTGGAGCCACACACCCTTTGGGATGGGAAGAAGGGGGTCAAACAATCCCTCTTTGCTTCCTATCTCCTCAGCTGCCTGTTTGCTTCCTCTTTCCTCAGCCAAGTGATTCAGTGTGATGGCATAGGTCTGAGAGGAGATACGGGGAGCACTCCTCTGCGTCCCCGACCAGGTCCTGGGATGCTGCAAGCTCCCAGCAGACCCCCAGGGTTGCCACATGCTCCTCTCCTTCCCTTTCACCCTCAGATCTCTGCGGGATGGCTGGACAAGACCACATTCATTAGTCCTTCTTGGTGGCATGAAACAGCTGCTGCAGGGCCTTCAGGAGCTGGCTGCATCAAACAGAATCTGCCCTTAACTCCAGCACCACTCCCCACTGCAGCCTTTGCCCTTTTCCAAGCCAAACCAGGCTTTGTGTTTCTTGGGACAGGGTGGAGCACGTTGCCTTGCTCACCACAACGTGGAACAAGAGCTCATCAAAGCCTGCAGCCAAGCCCTAGCAAACATCATCACACCTGCAGACTGGGCGATCACAGAACAACTTTGGCTGGAACAGACCCTGAAGATCATCAAGCACCACTGCTAACCCAGCACTGCCAGGTCACCACTAACCCCTGGCCCTCAGCACCACATCTCCACGGCTTTGAAACCCCCTCCAGGGATGGGGACTCCACCACTTCCCCGGGCAACCTGTTCCAGGGCTTGAAAATGGAAGAGGGAAGCAGCTTTTCACAGCCCAGAGGCTGAGCATCTCTTTCTGCTTGTTATTCCCCAGTTTCCTTACACCATGGTGCTGCTCTGTCCTGCCAGGGAGGGCCTGCCTCAGGCTGCTGGTTGATTTCTTTCCTCATTTCCAAGTGTGCCATTTCTGCTCCTCCTAGCAGCAGCAGCAGCAGCAGCATATGCTAACTCAACAGTCCTGGGCAGCTCGCTTCATCCCACAGGGATTTCCTTTCCCCTCCCCTCTAGCAGCCAGGCAGGCTGATGTGACAAGTCCAAAGAGACAATTTCCTTTTGATTTTAGGTATGCATCTCAGGCAGCCCTCACAGAAGAGGGAATTCAACTCCTCTCCTGCGTGTGAAACAGCAACAGCTCAAACTAGTTATCTCTCCCCACAGACACCAGCAGCCCTCGCAGAGTGTTTAATCACAGCATACACCTCTCCCTCCTGGATATCTGCAGAGATTAGAAGAGAGGAATATTCCAGCACAATAAACATCCAGCTGCTAGCCATGAAGTATGGGAGGGGGACTCAAAAGAGTTGGGTTTCAGCTCTCAATTAGAGCTGTTACGAGTCAGGCTCTCACCACACTGTAGCTTCAGTCACAGGATGGTGGAGTGCTGGGGGTTGGAAGGGACCTCTGGAGATCATCCACTCCAACCCTCCCTGACAAACCAGGGTCATCCAGAGCAGGTTGTCCAGGATCACAATGCCCAGGCAGGCTTTGAAAGCCTCCAGAGAAGGAAACTGCACAAACCCCTCCAGTCCCACCGGAGCCTCTCCAAGCAGAGATAACTCTTTGGTGGTCTGCAAACCGGTGCCCTAAGGCGAGGAGGGCGATCCCACGGCAGGGTCGGTGGGCAGAGCCCTGCCTCCCTCACACCGAAGGGAGCTGGGAGCTTTCGGAAGGTGCAGGCAGCAGCTCCGCTGAGCAGAGCTCATCATTTGCAAACCAGCTCACGCCGCACAACACACACAGAGAGACAGAGCTGCGCTGGGTGCAGCCCGGCAAACCCGGCAGGAATTCACTGGAGCAGGCTCCAGACCGAGGCCAGGCTGCCCGCCCCAGCTGCCAGCCCCCAGCCCCCAGTGTCCCAGTGGGATGGAGCCCAGCTTCTGCCTCCGCAGGCAGAGTTCACCTGAGGAAACTTTGAGAGTGGAAAAACGCGAGGTGCAATTATGCTGGAAGCAACAGGGGAAGTGTGCCAGCAGCAGCTGGGATGGCTGCAGCCTCCCGTTTATTATTCTTTATTAAAAATTAAGAGGGCAGCCAGTCCCTCACCACCCACTGCTGGTGGCCAGAGCTACCCTGAGAGCAGAAAGCGTCAGCTTTGGTCCAGAGGAGAAAGAAGTGCTCAGGGAAACACTTTCGTGGGCAGAGCTCTGACGGAGAGCTCCTGCGAGGGGGCTGCGACGAGAACTCGGCAGTTGAGGGGAGTCGTGCCCTGCACCCCAGCCCCCGAACTGCCCAAAGAGCGGCACGACTGCGACCCTGGCAGGAACACGCATCGAGAGAGCCCGGACCGGCGCTGGCGGGGCGGCGGCAAGGAGTCCGGAGGGGACCGTGAAGGAACCCGAGATGCACCGGGAGAGGAACTGGGATGGGAACCAGTGGGGGGACCGGGATGGGAAGCGGGGGATGGACCGTGGGGGAACCGGGATGAAAAGCGGGGATGGCCCAGGGTGGGAACTGGGGTGGGAGGGGGGGGGGGGGGAAGGGAATCTAGGCTGGGAACCAGGAGGGGCTCAGGGCTGGGAACCAGGAAGGAACCAGGAGGGAAGCCGGGCTGACTCACCGCGGAGAAGTTGTGGGGCCCGCAGAGCTCGCCGCGGTACTTGCAGGACAGCAGCATGTCCTCCAGCTGATGGCCCAGGCGGTCCATGAAGTCAGCGCTGATCCCCTCGTAGTGCCGGGGGGGTAAAAAGAGGCGAAAATCGGCCAGCTTGGCGAACCAGCGGAGCCGCGCCTCGTCACCCCGCAGCAGCTCGGTGAGCAGCGGGCGGGCGGTCCGGTTGGGCAGCAACAAACCCAACCAGTGCCCCGCGTAGTAAAGATCCCCCTTGGAGAGGCGGGGGAAGCGCAGGGGGTTGTTGTTGCAGAGGGTGACGGCGGGGAAGGGCAGCTGGCGGCTCCACTTGGTGCGCACCTGGGTGTGCGAGGGGAAGGAGAGCCAGTGGAGCAGGCGGTTGGAGGACCAGGAGAGCAGCAAGCCCAGCGCCGTGCAGAAGGCCAGGACCCAGAGCGCTCTCCGCGGCAGCGCCGCCCGCCGCGAGCACATGTGCCGCAGACCGTGCAACCGGCTGCGCAGCGGCGGCCACCGGCGCCCCCCCCCCCCGCGCCATCGGCGCTCCCCGCCGCCGCCGCCACCACCGCCACCGCCGCCACCGCTGCCACCACCGCTGCCACCGCCGCCGCCCCGGGATCAGTGCGAGGAGCAGCGCCGCGCCATGCCGGGCCCCGCCAGCCTCCCCGCTCCCCGCGCCGCGGCCGGCAGCGGCCCCGAGCGGCGGGGGGAGCCTCCGTGGGCAACCCGCCGCGCCGGCACCGAGCTCTCCGCCGGGCAGCAGTTCCGGCAGCGCGGCATGCCGGGCCCCGCTGCTGCCGCCGCCGCCGCCGCCGCCGCTACCGCCTTCTCTCCGCACCCCGCGGGGGGCAGCGGGGCGGCCCTGCCCGCAGACACCGGCCGAGCCTCCCGCCCGCCCGGCCCCGCCGCTCACATGCTGCGCTGCCGCCGCTGCCGCTTCTTCACCCCCCTCCACAAGCACCACCCCGCCCCGTCCGCCCCCCGCTGCCGGTACCGGGCACCGCCCGCGGGAGCAGAGGGGCTCGGCTCGCCCCGGGCTCCCCCGCGGGCTTCTCCCGCCCCGCCCCGGGACCGCCGGCACCTCCGGTGTTCCCCGACACCAGCCGCCTCCCGAGCCCCGGCGGTAGCTCCGGGACCCTCTGCGGGGCGAGAGCTGCGGGACGCCCCCCGCCCCTTTCCCCGGACAGCCGCTTAGCCCCGAGCCGCGCTCCACCGGCCCCGGCCGCCTCTCATGCTGCCCCGCCCGGGATGCTGCTGCTCTCCGGTTCCCCGGGGAAAGCCCCTCCGCCGGGCGAGGAAGACGAATAGGAGGATGAAAGAGGAGGAGGAAGAGCGGGACGAAGGTTTCCCGAGGTGCCAGCCCCGCCGCTCGGCGCCAGCCACGCTCGGGAGGCGGAGGGAGGGATGCTCGGCCCCGATCGCACCGTAACCCTCCCCCTTCCCCCCCCCTCCGCTTCTATTTATCCCTCGGCAGAGCGGGGGAAGCGCGGCCCCGCTCGCAGCAGCTGGGACTGCCGCCGCCACCGGCCTTGGCCGGGCTTTGGGGAGCTTCCCCCGCTTATTCATTCTCTTTCCTTCTCCTTCCCGCCTTCTGCCTTCCTTCTTCTCCCTCCTTTTCCCTTCCATCTCCTTCTCTCCTCCAGCCCGACTTTGTTTTTCTGCCTTTCAGCGTCCCCGGGGGCAAACATGACCCCAGAGACACGGAGAAACCCTGGCAAGGTGTGGAGCCTGCCCTGTGTACTGCTTGTTTTGTGGGGCAACTGGATGACAGAGGTTTGGTGGTGCTGCTGTGTGTGTCGGGGGGGGGGAGTTCCTCTTGCTTTCCACAGCAAAGCTGCTCCATGGTCCTCTGCGTCCATGGAACACAAATACCAACACAGCGAACCCCCCGCCCCCACCACCACCAAAGCATCCCCCCATGCCCGGCCCCTTTGTGCCCATCTGCTTGGGTCGTGCCCAAGCCTGGAGAGCCCTCTGGGGACAGGGCTCGCTGTCCCCCGCGCTGGACACCAAACCCAGCCCCTTTTCCTCAGTGCCCCGACAAGATGGGGCCAGAGACATTGGCAGCTGGTGGGCTTCGCTGGGCTCTGCTCTCTGGAAAGCAGCTCCCTTCTACCTTGATTTCCAGAGTACCGAGGAACGTTCCTCTAATTGTCCTCAATTAAGCTGTAAGTGGCAGTTAGGGCTCTGAATCCCCTCTGAATCCATCCCCCCCCCCCCCATTCCCCCCCGCCTTCCGAATTCATTTTCCGTGTGCCTGTCGCTCCGGTTTTCATTTTTACCCAATAGATGGAGCAGTCACAGCCTGCTTGGCTCCAGCCTCTCTCACAGTTCCCTCTCTTACTGTGGAAGAGCTGCAAACGTGCAGCAAACCCCAGCTCGGCGGGGAGCTGTCCGCAGAACCCCGCTCCAGACCCTGGGGCAGCAGAGGAAAACACGTTGGAGGGAGGCTGAGGTTGTGCCCGCGGCTCCTGTGCTGGAGCTGGTGGCAGCAGGGGGTTGCACACACACATCCGTGGGGGATCGGCTTTAATACATCAGACGACTTCGACCCAGCCAGGCTGGGAAGCAGCTGCAAGGAGAAGGACCTGGGAGTGCTGGGGACAGCAAGGGCATCATGAGCCAGCACTGTGCCCTCGTGGCCAAGAGGGGCAATGGTCACCGGGGACGCATGAAGCAGAGTGTGGCCAGCAGGGAGACAGAGGTTGCCCTGCCCCCGCCCCTACTCTGTCCTAGAGAGGCCACGTTTGGAGTTCTGGGCCCCCCAGTTCAGGAGAGACAGGGAACTACTGGAGAGAGTCCAGTGGAGGGGCTTGGAGCATCTCTGAGAGGAGCAAAGGTTGAGAGCCCCTGGGGCTGTTGAGCCTGGAAAAGAGCAGCCCCAGAGGGGATCTAAGCAATGCTCAGCAAGAGCTAAAGGAGCTGTGGGGTGCAAAGGCTGGGGCCAGACTCTGCTCAGTGGTGCCCAGGGACAGCACAAGGGGCAAGGGGCACAAACCCAGGAGGTTCCATCTGAGCAGGAGGAGAAAGTTGTTTGGTGTGAGGGTGCTGGAGGCCTGAAGCAGGCTGCCCAGAGAGGTTGAGGAGTCCCTCTGGAGAGCTTCCAACCCCCCCTGGGCATGGTGCTGTTTGGGCAAGCTGCTGTGGGTGCCCCTGCTCTGGCAGGGGGCTTGGACTGGATGATCCTCAGAGGTCCCTTCCAACCCTCATGATGGTGGGATTCTCTGATCCCTGGTCACAGAGCCCTCGTGTCCACACTCTGCAGCTTTACCACTTTTTCTCACTGCTCCACAGTGTCAGATCCTTCTCAAGCCCCCAAGGGTGGCCACGAAGCCGGGAAGGGAAGCGACCCGAAGTCACTCCGCTGCTGTGTAACATGGTAGCTAGCAGCTCCCACCCAAGCCTCAGCCTGCTTTCCAAGCCGGGCTCAGCTTTTCTCCTCCCACCTGTTGCTCTCAGTGGGAGTTTTTCCCTTTGCCTCCCTCACAGGATAATAAACCTCCAAACTGCTTCACCACCAGGCGCGCTGAGATTGTTCCACCCATGATATATTGCCGCAAACCCACGGAAATCAACGGGGACCGACTATAAACAGCCTCAAACATTCCCTCCCCCGGCGAACCTCATCGCCGTCTTGCAGCAAAGACGATCCTGGACAGCTCCAGGTCCTCTGGAGGTGCCAGGGCTTTGAGTTGTGGCCGGCTGGAGGAACACAGGACAGCCTTGGCCTTTGTTGCTTAATTTCAACCTCTTCCCCATCTCTAAAGCATGAAAACAAAGTATTTGGGGGGGGGGGGGGGGGGGGGGGGGTAGCTCGGCAAAGGGGGATTGCAAAGCAAAGAACAGCAGGTTTGTGTGAAAAGCTGCTGCATGGTTGGGTTTTTTCCCCCTCTGAAATGCACCCACTCCAAATGATCTGCTCAACTATTCCCTCTTTGATGACTGGGGGAGTAGCTTGTCTCAATTAGATAACCCCCAGCCCTCGGTAGATGGGAGGGGGATGGTCAAGAGCAGCCTCGCCCTGAGCTGGGCTTGAAAAGCTTCCCCCACTGTGAAGACAGAACTTGGGTGTCAAGAGGATGGGGCCAGACTCTTCTCAGCAGCAAGACAAAGGCTTGGAGCAGCTCTGGGAGGAGCAAAAGTTGAGAGCCCCTGGGGCTGAGAGCCTGCAGAAGAACAGCCCCAGAGGGGAGCTGAGCAATGCTCAGCAAGAGCTAAAGGACCTGTGGGGGGCAAGAGCCTGGGGCCAGACTCTGCTCAGTGGTGCCCAGGGACAGGCCAAGGGGCAAGGGGCACAAAGTGGCACCCAGGAGGTTCCACCTGAACAGCAGAAGAAACTTCTTTGGTGTGAGGGTTCTGAAGCCCTGGAGCAGGCTGCCCAGAGAGGCTGTGGAGAGTTTCCAATCCCCCCTTGGCCGCTGTGATCCTGGGCAAGCTGCTGTGGGTGCTCCTGCTTTAGGAGTGGGGTTGGACTGGATCATCCCCCTTCCCACCCCCTCCATGCTGGGATTCTGTGTAACACAATGGAAAGCATCACCAGAAGGTCTGCATCTTGCCCTGCACAGCCATCCCCCTGGGGAAAGCATTGCCATTTTCCCAGTGATCCAAGCAAGCAGCTCCTGCTTCCTGCCCCCTCCCCCTCTGGGCTGGCTTCAGCAGCGTCCTCATTAATTCTTTACACAGCCAGAGCAGCTCAAAAGCTTATTGAGCTTAATACATGGAGAGAATAATAGAGCTAGAATCAATAAATATTGCTTATTAATCAACAACTCACTCCTAAGTGATCCCTGGGTAGAGGAAGTGTGGGGGGGGATGGGGGTGGGGGTGGGTAGAGTGAGTTTGCTGCTCCTGTTGGAGGGCAGAGTTTGGATGGAAAGAAAACTCCACAGGAGAAATTCAGGAGATCATTTTGGGTTGATCTTCCCATTCTCCTTCCCCCCTTCCCCCCCTAAGATGTGACCTGTGTGCCCCTGAAAGGAGCAGAAAACAGCAAGAGCCCCACGTTTTCCTCACCCCAAAGCATCTCTGCCCTTGGAAACTTCCTTCTCCCTTCAAGCATCAGCTCAGGTTAAGACAAGAAGGGATTAAACAAAAGCTTTAAAAGCCCTGCAAAGTAAATCACGAACTTTGTTCCTGCTGCACCCTCTCATTGTTCTTCTTGAACTGATCCCAAACTGGAGCAAAGGGAATGAAAGCTCAACCCCAAATGCTTTGCCCTCCGGACTCAAGGCGTGACTGGGAAGCTGAAAACCCACCCAACCTCAGCCTGCCAGAGCCCTGCACCCACCAGGACACAGAGATGCTGCTCAGAATCATAGACCCACAGCACTGGTTTGCTTGGAAAAGACTCTAAGGGCATGGAGTCCAACCACTGACCCAACACCACCGTGGCCATGAAACCATCACCACCACCACGGCCATGAAACCATCAACGCCACCATGGCCATTGAACCAGCACCAGCACCATGACCATTGAACCATCACCACCACCATGACCATTGAATCATCACCACCACCATGACCATGAAACTATCAACACCACCATGGCCATGAAAACCATCACCAGCACCATGACCACTGAACCATAACCACCACCATGACCATGAAACTATCACCACCACCATGACCATGAAACTATCAACACCACCATGGCCATGAAACCATCACCACCACCATGTCCATTAAACCATCACCAGCACCATGACCATTGAACCATCACCACCACCATGGCCATGAAACCATCACCACCACCATTGAACTATCACTACCACCATGACCATTATACCATCACCACCACCATGACCATTGAACCATCACCAGCACCATGGCCATTAAACCATCACCACCACCATGACCATTAAACCATCAACACCACCATGGCCATTAAACCACATCCCCAAGTGCCATGGCCACAGGTTTCTGGAACACCTCCAGGCATGGGGACTCCACCACCTCCCTGGGCAGCCTGTGCCAACCCCTGACCACTCTTGCAGCAAAGAAATTGTTCCTCATCTCCAACCTCAGCCTCCCCTGGCACAATCTCAGGCCATTTCCTCTCATCCTATCACCTGATCCTAGGGAGAGGAGCCCAACCCCCACCTCACTTCAGCCACCTTTCAGGGAGCAATGAGGTCTCCCCTCAGCCTCCTCTTCTCCAGGCTGAACACCCTCAGCTCCCTCAGCTGCTCCTCCCCAGCCCTTTTCTCCAGACCCTTCCCCAGCTTGGTTGCCCTTCTCTGGACCTGCTCCAGCCTCTCAATGTCCATCTTGGAGTGAGGTGCCCAAAACTGCCCCCAGGATGTGAGGTGTGGCCTCAGCAGTGCCCAGGCCAGGGGCACCATCACTTCCCTGCCCCTGCTGGTCTCACTGCTCCTGTTGCAGGCCAGGATGCTGGTGGCCTTCTTGGCCATGTGAGCACATTCCTGGGTCATATTCAGATGGCTGTCAACCAAGCTCAGGTCCATCCACACCAGTCTGAGTCCCTGGGGTTTCCAGGAGGCTTGGCTCCAGCATGCCCTCGATCCTGTCAGTGTATCCCAGAGAGATTCAGGCCTTTCATCCACTCCCCAGCTCTGCAGAGCAGTTCTTGATGGGTTAGCAGGCAGCAGAGCTATCCCCAGATCAGTGCCATGAGGAGTTCTGGGGTGGTAGTAACCTCCTGAGTGCATCCAGGACAGGGATCAGCTTTGCAAAAGCTGGCAATCATCTGGTTTAGAGCAGCTTTACTCCCTAAAAGCAGGAGGTGAGATTACAGGGCTGGGATCAAAGGCAGCAGGGCTCTGATCTCCACTGTGCTGCAAAAGCCCCTGACAAAAAATTGACAGGCTTGATTTTAGCTCTCAGGAGAAGCCAAGGAGAAGAGGGTCAGACACCAGAAGGGTGGTTGGCCCCAGGCAGGAGGTTGGTCAGGAGAAGGACCCCTTTGCCTGCACAGAAGCATCCCCTGGTGCCACTGGAGGTGTTGGTGCAGAAAGCAAAGGCTGAGCCCAGCTGGGCACCACTGCATGGTGGCACAGGTGTAAAGCTGTTGGCTTTGCTGGGGGATGCTGGAGCACAGCAAGCTCCCCTTGAGCCAGCAATGAAGGCAAATGGTCTCCCAGCCTTCATCCAGGAGAGTGTGAGCATCAGGCCAAGGGAGGTTCTCCTGCCCCTCTGCTCCGCCCTGGGGAGGCCACATCTGGAGTGCTGGGTCCAGTTCTGGGCTCTCCAGTTCAGGAGAGACAGAGAACTAGTGGAGAGAGTCCATTCTGAGGGGCTTGGAGCATCTCTGAGAGGAGCAAAGGTTGAGAGCCCCTGGGGCTGTTGAGCCTGGAGAAGAGCAGCCCCAGAGGGGAGCTGAGCAATGCTCAGCAAGAGCTAAAGGACCTGTGGGGGGCAAGAGGCTGGGGCCAGACTCTGCTCAGTGGTGCCCAGGGACAGGCCAGGGGGCACGGGGCACAAAGTGGCAGCCAGGAGGTTGGATCTGAACAGGAGGAGAAAGTTGTTTGGTGTGAGGCTGCTGGAGGCCTGGAGCAGGCTGCCCACAGTGGTTGTGGAGTCTCCTTGTGTGGAGAGCTTCCAACCCCCCCTGGGCATTGTGCTGCTGGGCAAGCTGCTGGGGGAGCTCTGCTGCAGCAGGGGCTTGGACTGGGTGATCTCCAGAGGTCCCTTCCAAGCCTCCCCATGCTGGGGTTCTAGGATTCAGGCACCCTCCAGGACACCCCAGCAGGACAGATCTGATGTTGCAGCCCAGCAGGTTGCTGTATGTCAGAGCAGCACCAGCACACTCCTGTCCCAGCACAGACACCACTCCTTCTGCAATCATTCCCTGCCTCACCTAAACCACTTCAAAACCACCCCAGTTCCTGCTGAAGCCACCACGCTATGAGAAAGCCACAAACCACTTGGAAATCAGGGTTTCCATGGAAGCTGCCATCTCAGCTTCACTCTTTTACTGCTGCCTCCCATCCCCTAGCACCTGCCAAACCCACCCCAGCTCAATCTGAGACCAGCCCAGCTCTGGGGGAACCTACAGGATGGCTGCCACCCCATCCCCACCCCCCCCCACCCCCCCCTGTGCCATTTGCCTTCTTGCCCACCAGGGAACATTGCTGGCTCATGGGGAGCCTCACACCAAAGAAGTTTCTCCTTCTGCTCAGATGGAACCTCCTGGGTTCCAGTCTGTTCCCATTACCCCTTGTGCTGTCCCTGGGCACCACTGAGCAGAGTCTGGCCCCAGCCTCTTGCCCCTCAGCCTTTAGCTCTTGCTGAGCATTGCTCAGCTCCCCTCTGGGGCTGCTCTTCTGCAGGCTCTCAGCCCCAGGGCTCTCAGCTTTTGCTCTTCACAGAGCTACTCCAGGCCCCTCAGCCTCCTCTGGACTCCCTCCAGTGGTTCTCTGTCTCTCCTGAACTGGAGAGCCCAGAACTGGACCCAGCACTCCAGATGTGGCCTCCCCAGGGCAGAGCAGAGGGGCAGGAGAACCTCCCTTGGCCTGATGCTCACACTCTCCTGGATGAAGGCTGGGAGACCATTTGCCTTCATTGCTGGCTCATGGGGAGCTTGCTGAGCTCCAGCATTCCCAGGTCCTGCATCCCCCAGCAAAGCCAACAGCTTTACACCTGTGCCACCATGCAGTGGTGCCCAGCTGGGCTCAGCCTTTGCTTTCTGCACCAACACCTCCAGTGGCATCAGGTTGGAAAAGAGCTCAGAGATCATCAAGTCCAACCTATTACCCAATACCCAACACCTCCTGACAACCAAACCATGGCTCCAAGTGCCACATCCAATCCCCTCTTGAACACCTCCAGGGATGGGGACTCCACCACCTCCCTGGGCAGCACATCCCAGTGGCCAATCTCTCTTGCTGGGAAGAACTTTCTCCTCACCTCCAGCCTAAGCCTCCCCTGGCACAGCTTGAGACTGTGTCCTCTTGTTGTGGTGCTGCTTGCCTGGGAGAAGAGCCCAACCCCCACCTGGCTACAACCTCCCTGCAGGGAGCTGGAGAGAGTAAGAAGGTCTCCCCTGAGCCTCCTCTTCTCCAGGCTGAACAACCCCAGCTCCCTCAGCCTCTCCTCACAGGGCTTCTAGCCCTAAGGTTGGTTTTTGACCTCTGTCTTGGAGCTGTGATGGAAGAGGTGAGGACAAGAACCCAGAGCCCAGAATTTCCTGACCAACAGCAGAGCTGTTTTCCATCCTTTGCAAGTCAATTATGAAGCTTCCAAGCTTTGAATCTCTCTGAGTGGATTGAGGATTCTCTGAGCAGAGCCCTCCTAGGTGCAGCTCTGCTCTCCATCTGTCCCAGGGTCTGCAGTGGCTGGGGGGCTGTGCGTGGTGGTGTGTGGATGGAGGGAGGTGAACTGCTTGATCCGTGGCCAAGCACTGAGGGCACACAAACAACTTTGTCAGTGTTCCTTGTTCTGCTGCATCCATTCCAGCAGCAGTGCTGAAGTGAAAGAAACAAATGGTTTGTGTTTTCCAGCTCTGCTTTCAGAGCCAGCGCCAGGGACACTTTTCATCTCTCATTTGCCTTGCCTCTGTGTAAGGGGATGGGGGTGGGGGAAGAACACAACTGAAGAGAGATCAAACAAATGCCCAAGAGAGCCAAGATGCTGCAGCTCTTTGGGGGACTGCTTCTGGGCCTTGCCTGTGTGTGAAAAGCAAATGAAGAGGTTTGGTTTTCTTCTCCTAGGGTTATGCAGGAGGCTGCTGAGAATTCCACCAGCATCCTGCCCTGGAGTAGCAGCAGTGTGGGCAGCAGGAGCAGGGCAGTGACTGTCTAGAAGGTTCAGAATGAATCAGGTTGGAAAAGACCTCAGAGATTATCCAGTCCAACCACTCACCCAGCACCACCTGATCAACTCAACCATGGCACCAAGTGTCTCATCCAGGCTCTTCCTAAACACCTCCAGGGATGGGGACTCCACCACCTCCCTGGGCAGCACATTCCCATAGCCAATCTCTCTGGGAAGAATTTCTTCCTAACATCCAGCCTGAACCTGAACCAGGTTGCACAGGATGGTGTCCAGGTGGGTTTGGAATGACTGCAGAGAAGGAGACTCCAGCACCTCCCTGGGCAGCCTGCTCCAGGGCTCCAGCAGCCTCAATCTTAAGTTTCTCCTCACGTTTAGGTGTAACTTCCTATGTTCAAATTGCTGTCTCTTGCCTCTTGTCCTGTCCCTGGCCAATCTTTCTTGCTGGGAAGAACTTTCTCCTCACCTCCAACCTAAAATTCCTCTGGCACAGCTTGAGACTGTGTCCTCTTGTTCTGCTGCTGCTTGCCTGGTAGAAGAGACCAACCCCCACCTGGCTCCAACCTCCCTGCAGGGAGTTGCAGAGAGCAAGAAGGTCTCCCCTGAGCCTCCTCTTCTGCAGGCTAAGCAACCCCAGCTCCCTCAGCCTCTCCTCCCAGGGCTGTGCTCCAGACCCCTCCCCAGCTTTCTTGCCCTTCTCTGGACACCTTCAAGTCTCTCAATGTCCTTCTTGAACTGAGGGGCACATCTACACCTGTTTTTCTTCTGCAGGTAGAAGAGAGGAATAATTTCCATCTATTTTAAGCTCCTCAGCTGGCATCCTCCCAATTAGCCTTTTTTTTTCCTTCTTCTTCTCCCCTGTTTTCCATTTCACCACTGAAGGGAAGAGGAGAGAGAGTGAAACAGCTGAAAACACCTCTGGATTGCTGAAGAACTAATTTTAACCAGAATTCTTCTCAGCAAAACTGGAGGAGCAAAGTTCTTCCAGCCTCCTAGTGTCAGTCAGCTCCTTCTCTGCTGCACTCCACATCTGCCATCGAGCATCTTCTGCCCGCTGCTCCCCTGGTCACAAAGGACCACAGGAGACAGGGACCACCCACCAGGGCTCTCCACTCCTTTTGGTGGCACTGCTTAGGCCACACCTTGAGTCCTGTGTCCAGCTCTGGGCTCCTCAGGTTAAGAAGGACATTGAGAGACTTGAAGGTGTCCAGAGAAGGGCAAGAAAGCTGGGGAGGGGTCTGGAGCACAGCCCTGGGAGGAGAGGCTGAGGGAGCTGGGGTTGCTTAGCCTGCAGAAGAGGAGGCTCAGGGGAGACCTTCTTGCTCTCTCCAACTGCCTGCAGGGAGGTTGGAGCCAGGTGGGGGTTGGTCTCTTCTGCCAGGCAAGCAGCAGCAGAACAAGAGGACACAGTCTCAAGCTGTGCCAGGGGAGGTTTAGGCTGGAGGTGAGGAGAAAGTTCTTCCCAGAGAGAGTTGTTAGCCTTTGGAATGTGCTGCCCAGGGAGGTGGTGGAGTCCCCATCCCTGGAGGTGTTCAAGAGGGGATTGGATGTGGCAGTTGGTGCCATGGTTTAGTCATGAGGTCTGTGGTGCCAGCTTGGACTTGATGATCCTTGAGGTCTCTTCCAACCTTGGTGGTTCTGTGTTTCTCTGTGTGATTCTGTGTCCCTGCCCATGGCAGGGGGCTTGGAACTGGACGGTCTTGAAGGTCCCTTCCAACCTGACCCAATCTGTGATGTTGAAGAAGAGCCCTTGCAAGACTGCAGGGAAAGGAGGGGTTGCAGGAGAGATGGCCAGAGGCTGAAGAAATGGTTCCACCTTCAGGAGGACCAAAAGGAAAGTGACATATTAGCTCCTCTTATGGTGAGCGAGCCTGAACCTCGCAGCCCTGGGCTGGCTCTCGCTGGAGCGCTGCTGCAGCTGGGGGTGGGGTGTGGGGTGTTCTCTTTCCTTTTCTTTTGGTCTTTTGTATTTGTGTGTGCCTTAACTTCCCTCTGGATCCTAAGGGCTGAGGTTTGCCTGGCCTTGTGCTGGGTGAGCTCCTGCTCCTTCAGCTCCTGCCTCTGCTGCTGCGCGGGAGCGGGGCCGGCGCTGCCGCCGCTCCGCTTGGGTTGTTTAATCACGCTCCAGAGCTCTCTGTGCACTGCCACAGGAGATCTTCTGCCTTAATTAACACAGAATACAGGCAAAGGGAAGAGAGCAAACCCAACCAGCAAACAAAAAGCAACCCCCCCCTGTAAGCTTTACTCTTAACTCTGGCTTTACTCTTTCTCTCTCTGTAACGGCAGTGCTTTGGTCCCGGGCTGTGTGAGCTGATCTCTGTGGGGGTGACAGAAGCTGGAACAGAGCCTTCAGGATCATAGAATCACAGAATGGCCTGGTTGGAAAAGACCTTGAGGTCATCAGGTCCAAGCAGAACCTAACCTCCCCCTTTACAGAGCTGTTAGGCCATGCCCATAAGCTCCTCATGGCAGCATCTCTGAAACGCCTCCAGGGATGGGGACTCCACCTCTGGGCTGGGGCAGCCTGGGCCAAGCCTTGAAGACCCTTTCAGTGAAGAATTTTTTCTTCATCTCCAACCTCCCCCTCCCCTGGTACAACCTGAGGCCACTTCCTCTCATTCTATCCCCTGAGACTAGGGAGAAGAGACCGAAGAGCCCAACCCCCACCTCACTGCTGCTCCTCTCAGGGAGCTGCAGAGAGCAATGAGGTCTCCCTCAGCCTCCTCTCCTCCAGGCTCAACACCCCCAGCTCCCTCAGCTGCTCCTCCCCAGCCCTGTTCTCCAGACCCTTCCCCAGCTTGGTTGCCCTTCTCTGGCCCTGCTCCAGCCTCTCAATGTCCAAAACTGAACTCAAGTTTTGAGATGTGGCCTCTCCAGTGCCCAGTCCAGGGGCACCATCACCTCCTTACTGCTGCTGCCCACACCATTGCTGATCCAGGCCAGGATGCTGGTAGCCTTCTTGGCCACCTGAGCACACTGCTGCCTTATGTTCAGTCAGCTGTTGACCAGTACCCCCAGACCCCTCTCTGCCAAGCTGCTTGCAATTCCAACCATTGTATAACTCTCCCAGGGTCACTACTACACAGTATCACAGTATCACAGTAACTAAGGTTGGAAGAGACCCCAAGGATCATCAAGTCCAACCTGTTCCAACAGACCTCACACCATAGCCTTGAGGATGAGTCCTCACCTACAACCTTCATGAGGGGTGGTGGGATGCAACAGTGGGAAGTGTGGGAAGGATAATTCAGGATGCTTTGCAGGCATAGCCCTGGAGTGTGAAGATGGCTCTGGAGGCTCTCCTGGACCTCATGCAGCCCCAAAAGTCAGGAGTGGCAGCACCTGCAAATGGGAACCTGGAGGTTCCTGCTGGACACAGGGACAGGCTGGAGTCCCCATCCCTGGAGGTGCTCAGGAAAGGTGTGGCCCTGGCATTTGGAGCCATGGCTTGGTGCCCATGGTGGAGCTGGGTTGGTGGTTGGACTGGGTGATCCCAGAGGGCTTTTCCAAGCCAAACAATTCCATGGTTCTTCTCTTCCATGGTTCCCTGCTTTGGGGCTGAATGTGGCTCCAGCACGCCAGCCCCTGCAGTGCCTCCAGGGCCAGCAGGAACCCTGGGGAATATTTCATGTCACCTCCTCTGTCTGGAGAGACAATCCATCTGCTGCCTTCATTCCACCCTCCCTGCCTCTGCTGAGCCCTTTCCTCTCCCCTCAAATTTACTGGACCTGGGAAATGCAGAGGACAGCTGCTTTGTGTTTAAATGCTGCAAGGGACCGAAAATTATATCCCTCCCAGGGAGTGTTGCCTCTAAATCAAGTTAAGGGAGCAATTCCTGCAGTTAATGTTTATTCTTTGTCTTTCCCTGGTATTTGAAGGCTCTTCTGGGAGCCAGGTGGGAAATGGCCCTTTCTCCTCTTCAACCTGTTGCTGTTATTTCAACTGCCAGCCACAAGCAAAGGGGGGGGTGGAAAAAAAAGGCTGCCCCAGCCCTGCTCTTTAGAGCAGCAGGGAGGGAAGCAGGAAGAGGCCACGCTCCAAGCACTGGAATGTGAGCACAGCTTGGCAGGGATCAGAGCTGCTCACCTCCAGCACGAAGCCCACATCATCCTTTCAACCTCCAGCCCCGTGGCCATGTGCAGAGGCTGCTTTGTTGGCTGCTTGAAGCTCAGCTGCTGCAGAGCAAATGCCTCACTTGCTGGGCCAAGGCTGGGCTCTCCCCGCAGAGGCTTTGGAGTTTTAAAGGATTAAGCAGCTTTGGAGCAGTCCCACTGCCAGGGTTTGACCCAAAAGCTGCCACTGAAACCTCCCCACCCCCTCCCCACCCCCCTCCCCAGACATATTTGCTGCTGGCAATGGTTTGTGGCACAAAAAGAACTGCAGGAGAATTTACAGCTGCCAGAATCCTCCTGGAGGGTTTTTATTCTCTTTCCTCCCTGTGTGAGCAATTTGCTCTGCACAGGGAGCAGGCATCAGAGAGCCACAGCAGCAGCAGTGACCTGGGGACAGGTGCCTGGAGGACAGGAGAGAGGGGCAGGGGTTCAGGCTGCTGTTTGGGAAGGGCTTGTGTCCCTCCTGGAGGAGAGGAGAGAGGGGCAGGGGCTCAGGCTGCTGTTTGGGAAGGGCTTGTGTCCCACCTGGAGGACAGGAGAGAGGGGCAGGGGCTCAGGCTGCTGTTTGGGAAGGGTTTGTGTCCCTCCTGGAGGAGAGGAGAGAGGGGCAGGGGCTCAGGCTGCTGTTTGGGAAGGGCTTGTGTCCCTCCTGGAGGAGAGGAGAGAGGGGCAGGGGCTCAGGCTGCTGTTTGGGAAGGGCTTGTGTCCCTCCTGGAGGAGAGGAGAGAGGGGCAGGGGCTCAGGCTGCTGTTTGGGAAGGGCTTGTGTCCCTCCTGGAGGAGAGGAGAGAGGGGCAGGGGCTCAGGCTGCTGTTTGGGAAGGGCTTGTGTCCCACCTGGAGGAGAGGAGAGAGGGGCAGGGGCTCAGGCTGCTGTTTGGGAAGGGCTTGTGTCCCACCTGGAGGAGAGGAGAGAGGGGCAGGGGCACAGGCTGCTGTTTGGGAAGGGCTTGTGTCCCTCCTGGAGGAGAGGAGAGAGGGGCAGGGGCTCAGGCTGCTGTTTGGGAAGGGCTTGTGTCCCACCTGGAGGAGAGGAGAGAGGGGCAGGGGCTCAGGCTGCTGTTTGGGAAGGGCTTGTGTCCCACCTGGAGGAGAGGAGAGAGGGGCAGGGGCTCAGGCTGCTGTTTGGGAAGGGCTTGTGTCCCTCCTGGAGGACAGGAGAGAGGGGCAGGGGCTCAGGCTGCTGTTTGGGAGGGCTGCACACCAGGGCAAGGCTCCAGCAGATCCAGCTTCGAGCAGCCCTGTGGGGAAGGAGCTGGGAGTGCTGGTGGGCAGCAAGTTCTGCATGGGACAGTCCTGGGCTGCACTCAGAGGAGTGTGGCCAGCAGAGCCAGGGAGGTTCTCCTCCCCCTCTACTACGTCCTGGTGAGGATTGCATCCAGCTCTGGGGTCCCCAGCTCAGGAGGGACAGGGATCTGATGGAGAGAGTCCAAGGGAGGGCTGCAAGGATGCTGCAGGGACTGCAGCACTGCCTGGGGAGGAGAGGCTGAGAGCCCTGGGGCTGGTCAGTGTGGAGAGAAGACTGAGAGGGATCTGATCAATGGGTATCAATAGCTGAGGGCTGGGGGTCAGGAAGGAAGGGACAGGGACAGCCTCTGCTCACTTGTGTCCTGTGACAGGACAAAGGGCAATGGATATAACCTTCAGCACAGGGGTTCCAGCTCAACCTGAGGAGGAACTTCTGCACTGTGAGGCTCCCAGAGTCCTGGAGCAGGCTGCCCAGAGAGGTTGTGGAGTCTCCTGCTCTGGAGCCTTCCCAGCCCTGCCTGGATGTGTTGCTGTGGGACCTGTGCTGGATTCTCTGCTCCTGCTCTGGCAGGGGGCTTGGACTGGATGATCTCCAGGGGTCTCTTCCAACCCCTAACATGCTGTGAGCCTGTGGGGCTGTGACCTACCTCTGCTCCCAGCCTGTTCACCCTGCAGCACAGCAGAGCAAAGGCACATGGAGACCCCTGGGGTGACAGCAGCTCCTTGCAAGTCTTGGGGAGACTTCAAATGATAATCCCCAAGGGAACCCAACCCTTTCTGCAGAAGGAAAAGAGTCTCTCTCTCTCTCTCTCTCTGTCAAAAGCAATCCTGGATCCCTCTCAAAAAGAATTGCAGATGAAAACTTTTGACAGCCCCCAAGTCGCTCCAAATCCTTTCAAACTCAAAGGGATATTGCAGGGTATTCCAGCACAGGCTCCTCAGGGCAATTCCCACCTGTAGAATCACAGAGTCACAGCCTGGGAGGGGTTGGAAGGGACCTCTGGAGATCAGCCAGTCCAAATCCCTTCCCAGAGCAGGGGTACCCAGGGCAGGTGACACAGGAACACAGCCAGAAGGGTTTTGAAAGGTTCCAGTGAAGGAGGCTCCACAGCCTCTCTGGGCAGCCTGCTCCTGGCCTCCAGCACCCTCACACCAAAGAGTTTTCTCCTCATGTTGAGGAGGAACTTCCTGTGTTGCAGTTTGTGCCCACTGCCCCTTGTCCTACCCCAGGACACCACAGAAAAGAGCCTGGCCCCTGCTTCGTGACACCCACCCTCCAAATACTTACAGACACTGACCTGACCCCCTCTGGGGCTGCTCCTCTCCAGGCTACACAGCCCCAGGGCTCTCAGCCCTTCCTCAGCAGAGAGATGCTGCAGACCCCTCAGCATCTCTGTGACCCTCCAAATACTTATAGACACTGACCAGACCCTCTGGGGCTGCTCCTCTCCAGGCTACACAGCCCCAGGTCTCTCAGCCCTTCCTCAGCAGAGAGATGCTGCAGACCCCTCAGCATCTCTGTGACCCTCCAAATACTTACAGACACTGACCAGATGCCCTCTGGGGCTGCTCCTCTCCAGGCTACACAGCCCCAGGGCTCTCAGCCCTTCCTCAGCAGAGAGATGCTGCAGACCCCTCAGCATCTCTGTGACCCTCCACTGGATTCTCCCCAGTATTTCCCTGCCCTCTTGAACAGGAGAGCCCAGAACTGGAGCCAGGTCTCACCAGGTCACTGCAAACTCTCCTCTCATCCTCTGCAGAAGGAGAGTTTGGGGGATCTCACCCTCTCTGTGGGATTTGGCCGTGGGTGGGTGCTGAAGGACTGCCCCCAGTGCCCTTGGTGTGGGCAAAGCCCATCCACAGGGCTGTGGGGCAGGCCAGGAGGAGGGGCTGGCTGGTGGGGCAGGTAAGTGGTACCTGCTGAGCTGCCACAGAGGAATGCTGCATGGATTGCTTCCCTGGCAGGCTAATGGGTGACAGCAGTTGTGTGGGAAGGCTAATGGAGAAAAGGGTTGATAAAATAGAAGCACCAATCCCAGGGCTTTCAGATGCTTCTCTGCAGTTATGCAATTGTGAACTGACATTGATGTGGGGGAAAAAACCACCCTCAACAAAACAAAAACCCCACAACAGAGCCAGCTCTGGGAAACTGAGAACCACAGAATCATCAATGAGGTTGGAAAAGACCTCAGAGCTCAGCAAGTCCAACCTGGCACCCAGCACCTCCTGACAACCAAACCATGGCTCCAAGGGCCACATCCAAGCCCCTCTTGAACACCTCCAGGGATGGGGACTCCACCACCTCCCTGGGCAGCACATCCCAGTGCCTAACAACTCTCTCTGGGAAGAACTTTCTCCTCACCTCCAGCATAAACCTCCCCTGGCACAGCTTGAGGCTGTGTCCTCTTGTTCTGCTGCTGCTTGCCTGGCAGAAGAGACCAACCCCCACCTGGCTCCAACCTCCCTGCAGGGAGTTGCAGAGAGCAAGAAGGTCTCCCCTGAGCCTCCTCTTCTGCAGGCTAAGCAACCCCAGCTCCCTCAGCCTCTCCTCCCAGGGCTGTGCCCCAGACCCCTCCCCAGCTTTCTTGCCCTTCTCTGGACACCTTCCAGCAGCTCAACCTCTTTCCTGACCTGAGGAGCCCAGAGCTGGACACAGGACTCCAGGTGTGGCCTCAGCAGTGCTGAGCACAGGGCACAAGGACTTCCCTGCTCCTGCTGGCCACACTCTTCCTGCTGCAGGCCAGGATGCCCTTGGCCCTCTTGACCCCTGGGCACACTGCAGGCTCCTGTTCAGCTGCTGTCCACCAGCACCCCCAGGTCCCTCTCTGCCTGGCTGCTCTCAGCCACTCTGCCCCCAGCCTGCAGCACTGCCTGGGGTTGCTGTGGCCATACTTGGAACACTTGGGGCTGGGTTCTGCTCTGGATGCCAGCAGATAATTTTTGGGACCTGCCCTGTGAATCATAGAACCATAGCAAGCACCAGGTTAGATGGGACCCTCCAAGGTCACCTTGTCCAATCCCCCTGCCCCCAGCAGGGACAGCTTCAACTAGAGCAGGCTGAGAGAGCTGGGGCTGTCCAGCCTGGAGAAGAGAAGGCTCCAGGGAGACCTTAGAGCAGCCTTCCAGTACCTGAAGGAGACCTGCAGGCAGGCTGGGGAGGGACTGTTCAGGAGGGGCTGTGGGGATAGGATGAGAGGCAATGGTTTGAAAGTGGAGCAGGGCAGAGTTAGGTTGGACATCAGGAGGGAGTTCTGCACAGTGAGGGTGGGGAGACCCTGGAACAGGCTGCACAGGGATGTGGTTGACCTGTCCCTGGGTACATGGACACAGTCTCAAGCTGTGCCAGGGGAGGTTCAGGCTGGATGTTAGGAAGAAGTTCTTCCCAGCAAGAGAGATTGGCCATGGGAATGTGCTGCCCAGGGAGGTGGTGGAGTCCCCATCCCTGGAGGTGTTCAGGAAGAGCCTGGATGGGGAGCTTGGTGCCATGGTTGAGTTGATCAGATGGTGTTGGGTGATAGGTTGATAGGATAGGATAGGATAGGATAGGGTAGGGTAGGATAGGATAGGATAGGATAGGATAGGGTAGGGTAGGATAGGATAGGATAGGATAGGATAGGATAGGATAGGATAGGATAGGATAGGGTAGGGCAGGGTAGGGTAGGATAGGATAGGATAGGATAGGGTAGGATAGGGTAGGGTAGGATAGGATAGGATAGGATAGGATAGGATAGGATAGGATAGGATAGGATAGGATAGGATAGGATAGGATGATCTCTGAGGTCTCTTCCAACTTTGTTAATGGTATTGTATTGTGTTCTATTCTATTCTATTCTATTCTATTCTATTCTATTCTATTCTATTCTATTCTATTCTATTCCTATTCTAATTTACTCCTATTCTATTTTACTTCTAGTCTAGTCTGTTCAAGGTCAGACTCAATGTGTCCCTGGGCAAGCTGATCTGGTTGGATCTGTCCCTGCTGCGTGCAGGGGGGTTGGACAAGATGCCCTTGGAAGATCCCTTCCAACCTGTTGCAATCTGGGGATGCCTGAGATGGACAAAAGGAGCCTGAGCTGAGGCCTCTCTCTGTGGCCACTGCCAAGCTTCCCCTGTGTTCCTCACAGTGAGTGCTATTCATGGCAGTTGGGTTTCTTCCCTCACGTGCCTTGAGACCCCAGGGTGCAGGAAGGCCCTGGGGAACTGTTTCCAGGCCAGTTGCACCAGACAAAGCACCACCAGCTCCAACTGATTTGCTCCAGGGAAGGCAATGTGGTGCTTCTGGCAGGTAATTGGAACTGCCTGCTGCTGACCTCGGAGAGAGAAGGAAGCATTCAAAATACTGCTCTGCAGAGCTGGCTTCAAGGTGGGGAAATGGCATCCTGTGCCTGCAAAGCTTGTCCCAGCACAGTCTGCATTGCTACCCACAAGCCCTTGTGCAGAGACCCAGCTTCTGGGCAGCAAAGTACAGAGTCATGGAGCCACAGAGCTGCTTCAAGTCGAAGAGACCTCTGAGTCCAACATCAGCCCAAGCCCACCGTGGCCACCAAACCATGGCCCCCAGTGCCGTGGCCACAGGTTCCTGGAACACCTGCACAGGGCTGGGGACTCCACCACCTCCCTGGGCAGCCTGTGCCAACCCCTGACCACTCCTGCAGCAAAGGAATTGTTGCTCATCTCCAACCTAAGCCTCCCCTGGGGTAACTTGATGCCATTTCCTCTTGTCATATTGCTTAAACCAACCCCCACCTCCCTTCAATGTCCTCTCAGGGGGCTGCAGAGAGCACTGAGGTCTCCCCCAGACTCCTCTTCTCCAGGCTGAACACCCCCAGCTCCCTCAGCTGCTCCTCCCCAGCCCTGTTCTGCGCAGGGATGTGGTGCAGGGATGCAGGGCAGGGATGTGGTGCAGAGATGCAGGGCAGGGATGTGGTGCAGGGATGCAGGGCAGGGATGTGGTGCAGAGATGCAGGGCAGGGATGTGGTGCAGGGATGAGGTGCAGGGATGTGGTGCAGGGATGCAGGGCAGGGATGTGGTGCAGGGATGCAGGGCAGGGATGTGGTGCAGGGATGTGGTGCAGGGATGTGGTGCAGGGATGAGGTGCAGGGATGTGGTGCAGGGATGTGGTGCAGGGATGCAGGGCAGGGATGTGGTGCAGGGATGCAGGGCAGGGATGCAGGGCAGGGATGCGGTGCAGGGATGAGGTGCAGGGATGAGGTGCAGGGATGTGGTGCAGGGATGCAGGGCAGGGATGTGGTGCAGGGATGCGGGGCAGGGATGTGATGCAGGGATGTGGTGCAGGGATGCAGCGCAGGGATGCTGCGCAGGGATGCAGTGCTCAGTCCAGTCTCATGCTGTTGGATCTCCTCACACAGGTCCCTTCAGGCCTGCCTGGCAGTATAAAGGAGACTGTAAAGGTAGCACCTGCCTGGAGCTGTGAGAGCTGGCCTCAGCATGCCCCCAGGATGATCTCATCTCCACCAGGTTTCCCTGCTGGAGGTGTGGACCAGACTCATTGCACGCTGGTGGAAACCTCAGGCACCCACACGAGCTTGGTGGTGAAATTCAGACTGAGCACATGGCCTGGAGCTACTATCATGAGTAACAGCTTCCTGCATCTTAAAAAGGGACTGAATCAGCTACCAGAATAACTCTGGGGCTTCTATATCCAGGCAGCAGCAGCAGCACATCCGCCCCAGATTCCTCCACGCTTCCCAGGAGCTGGGGTTTGTGTGCTCACGCTGGGGCTGCCCTGCAGAGCTGTCAGCTCCTGCTTGTCTTACAAACAGCAGCTGCCTGAAGGGTGACAGCCTGAGCAAATCCCCCCCCTGTTTGTTGAGGAGACAACCTGGGCTGCTTAGAGGCTGAGGTCTGCCTGTTGATGAGCTGGAGAAAAGAGCCTGAATGGTCAGCTGGGGGAAGAGAGTGCTCAGAAGAAAGGTTTGGCTTTAATATGACCATGGAGTTGTAGAATGGTTTGGGTTAGAAAGGGCCCACTGGTTCCAACCCCCCTGCTGTGGGCAGTGGCACCTCTCACACCCCAGCTGGCCTCATGGAATCATAGAATCAATAAGGTTGGAAAAGACCTCAAAGAGCATCAAGTCCAACCTGGCACCCAGCACCATCTGATCAACTCAACCATGGCTCCAAGTGCCTCACCCAGGCTCTCCCTAAACACCTCCAGGGATGGGGACTCCACCACCTCCCTGGGCAGCACATTCCAGTGGCCAATCTCTCTTTCTATGAAGAACTTTCTCCTCACCTCCAGCCTAAACCTCCCCTGGCACAGCTTAAGACTGTGTCCTCTTGTTCTGGTGCTGCTTGCCTGGCAGAAGGGACCAACCCCCACCTGGCTCCAACCTCCCTGCAGGAGTTGCAGAGAGCAAGAAGGTCTCCCCTGAGCCTCCTCTTCTGCAGGCTAAGCAACCCCAGCTCCCTCAGCCTCTCCTCCCAGGGCTGTGCCCCAGACCCCTCCCCAGCTTTCTTGCCCTTCTCTGGACACCTTCCAGCAGCTCAACCTCTTTCCTAACCTGAGGAGCCCAGACCTGGACACAGGACTCCAGGTGTGGCCTCAGCAGTGCAGTGTACAGGGGCAGAATGATCAGTGGAGCTGACTGCTCCTACCCCAACCAGCTCCTGGCTGGGCTTCTACAATGGACTCATTTTACCCTCTCTGCCTCATCCTCCTTTTCCAGGGAGCTCTGCCTGCTCCCAGGCAGGGCAGGGCAGGACAGGGCAGGGCAGGGCAAGACAGGGCAGGATAGGGCAGGACAAGGAAGTGCAGGACAAGGCAGGGCAAGGCAGGGCAAGGCAGGGCAAGGCAGGATAGGGCAGGACAGAGCATCCCACTGAGCATTTCAGGGGGATATGATCTCTGTGCCTCCCCTTCCCCATTCAGGCCCAGCACCCAACCCATTCCTGCTTCTGCGGCAGCCCCTCCTTGTCTAACGCTGTGCAGCTCTGTGAGCCTGCAGCCACTTTCATGTGCTGAGACATCAGTGCATGGTGGGAAGCAGCTGACTTTTAAGCTGGATGAGATGTTCAGGTATTTGATCTTGCTGTTTGATTTCCCAGTGCCAGAGCTGTCTCTCTTTTCCCACTCTTGATCAGGAAACACCAATCTAGCCCATGCCAGCCTTGTCCCTCAGCAGGGGTTCCTTGCTGCAAGGCAGAGTGCATGCAGATGGAAGAGAGTGCTACAGAAGTTTGCATTTCAGAAGATTTACATCCCTGGCTTTAAATTGTTTGAACTGGAAAGCACTTGTGGAGCTAATGGTTATTTAGGAGCACGTGTCACACCCTCCTCAAGTGCTGAGGGGCTCTAAGCAAACACAGGGAGAGCGTCAGGCAAACAAGGCAATGACAGAGAGGCAGCAAGGAAAGGAAAGCCGCAGTTTCCCTTCACCTCATTTCCACCTCCAGCCTCCTGGGGGTAAGCAGCAAACTGCTCCTAGAAGCTGCTGCGCTGATGGCAAAGGTCTGGCAGCAGAAGGGGCTCCGGGAGATGCCTGGCTCCAGGAGCCCTGCCCAAGGGACTGATCCTGCCTGAATGCCAGCCCCTGCCACCACCTCCTGCTCTGGATGAGGAGGGGACTCGGACATCTGCCTTGCAAAGAAAGGCTGAAGGGCTTGGGGCTGATCCGTGATGAGGAATACCTAAAGGATGGCTGTCAGGAGGGTGGGGCCAGGCTGTTTGCAGCGGTGCCCCCCCAGGGATAGGACAAGGGGTGGCAATACTGCAGGTGTGCCCTCAGCAGAGCTGCCCTGCCAGGCTGTGCCCACCGCCGGCCTCTGCTCTACGTGGCGCAGCCCAGTGAGGCTGGGAAGCGAGTCAGATGCCCCAGACAGGAGTGAGAGGGAGGCTCAGGCAGTTTCTCCACCCAGCCCAAGCTGCCTCGGGCCAGGGCTGTCCGGGCAGCCCAGAGAAGCAGCTCTTTGTTTCAGCCGCTCTCGCTGCAGGACTCGATGACGGACTCCCGGCGCAAAGCGGCGGAGGTGGCCTGAAGGCAGACAGTGACAAAGCAATCTCTGCAGCAGAGGCAGCTCAGTCTCCCAGCCACTTGGGGAAGGGCTTTGTTTAATTTAGTGCCGGGTGGCTGCATTAAATATTTCTTGGCCTTATTAAAGCCGGGATTTACTCCCCACTCCCATCACTCACGGGGCTGCAGGGGAAGTCGCAGCCGGTCGGAGCGGAGTGAGCAGGGAGTTATTTACCCACGGGGAGAAGCTGCGGCCAGGAGCAAGCAAGCAGAGCGGCCGGGGCCTCCCCTGGGGGGTCCCAGGGGTGGGATGGCTGCACGGCAGGACCCGTGGGGGCAGCAGCTCCGCCAACAAGAGGGATGGTGCCTTCCGCGGCGGGCGGCAGGAGCAGCTCATCCGAGCGGCGAACACGCCGAGTGTCAGCGTGATTCACTGAGTAATTACAGAGTAATGCAGTGTAAACTATTAGGAGATAATAACCATCAGTCAAGATTGACTTGTCTCCTTTAACACTTCAGCCTGCCTCACCGGTTATTTGTTAGCTCTCGAAGCCTGCTGCACGCATGAGAGGAGAGCTGAAGGGGGCTGGGAGCTTGTGCCAGCGCTGCCTTCCGCAGGGCTCTGACACCTCTGGAGGTGGAGAGCATAAATCAGAGAATTTATTAAGGTTGGCACAGAACTCTAAGACTAGCAAGTCCAACCATCAAGCCCAACCCCACCGTGGCCACCAAACCATGGCCCCCAAGTGCCAGGGCCACAGGTTTCTGGAACACCTCCAGGGATGGGGACTCCACCACCTCCCTGGGCAGCCTGTGCCAACCCCTGACCACTCTTGAAGCAGAGAAATTGTTCCTCATGTCCATCCTAACCCTCCCCTGGCACAATTTCAGGACATTTCCTCCCATTCTGCCACCTGATCCTAGGGAGAAGAGACCAACCCCCATCTGGCTCCAACCTCCTTTTAGGGAGCTGCAGAGAGCAATGAGGTCTCCTCTCAGCCTCCTCTCTCCAGGCTGAACACCCCCAGCTCCCTCAGCTGCTCCTCCCCAGCTCTGTTCTCCAGACCCTTCCCCCAGTTTCATTACCCTTCTCTGGACCTACTTCAGCTCTTCAATGTCCTTCTTGGAGTGAGGTCCCCAAAACTGACCCCAGGAAGTGAGGAGTCCCTACTGGGGACTCCACCACCTCCCTGTGCAGCCTGTGCCAATCCCTGACCACTCTTGCAGCAGAGAAATTCTTCCTAATTTCCAGCTTAAACCTCCCCTGGTGCAACTTGAGGCTGTTTCCTCTCGTTTCATCACTTCATACCAGGGAGAAAAAACACCAACCACCACCCTCCCAATTTCAGAAGATGTTCTGAAACAGTCATGCCAGCAGGGCACGGGTGGTGACTGAGTCCAGCCTCTGGTTTGGTTTGTTTAGCAACCCCAGCTCCCTCAGCCTCTCCTCCCAGGGCTGTGCTCCAGACCCCTCCCCAGCTTTCTTGCCCTTCTCTGGACACCTTCCAGCACCTCAACATCTTTCCTAAACTGAGGAGCCCAGAGCTGGACACAGGACTCCAGGTGTGGCCTCAGCAGTGCTGAGCACAGGGCACAAGGACTTCCCTGCTCCTGCTGGCCACACTCTTCCTGCTACAGGCCAGGATGCCCTTGGCCTTCTTGGCCCCCTGGGCACACTGCTAGCTCATGTTCAGCCCCTGGAGAAGAGGAGGCTCAGGGGAGACCTTCTTGCTCTCTCCAACTCCCTGAAGGGAGGTTGTAGCCAGGTGGGGGTTGGGCTCTTCTCCCAGGCAAGCAGCAGCAGAACAAGAGGACATAGTCTCAAGCTGTGCCAGGGGAGGTTTAGGCTGGAGGTGAGGAGAAAGTTCTTCCCAGCAAGAGAGATTGGCCACTGGGATGTGCTGCCCAGGGAGGTGGTGGAGTCCCCATCCCTGGAGGTGTTTAGGGAGAGCCAGGATGAGGCACTGGGTGCACTGGGTGAGAGGTTGGACTTGGTCATCTCTGAGGTCTTTTCCAACCTGGTTAATTCTGCATTCTGTGAATAGCCACAGGTGATGCCTGGCAGGTGGTTCTGGGTACCACACATCCCCTCTGGGAGAGGCTCAGCTGGCAACAGCCTGGAGGCTGGCAGAAGGAGGCTGGCAGCACCTTATTGCTGTGCTGGAGAGCCCCCTGTCAGCACCCAGCCCATCACTCCTGGCTCTTTATCAGGACAGGGCAGCAAGCAGCAGGAGTGACTGTGCTGCACCACTGGTCAGGAGGTGACCCAGCAGGAGCAGCTGCCCATCAGTCTGGAACTCAATTATCCACAGCTCAGCTCTCCTCTGTACAGGTGTGATCAGCTCCTTGCACATCACATCATGCTCTCACCTACTGCTTCTCACCCTCTGCCAGGCACATTCCAGGCAGTTCATTACTTAGGCACACCTTGAGCTGATATCCTTTCCCTGGCTGGCACCTGCCTTGCTCCTGATGGATGCCAACCCCTTTCCCTGCACTGCTGGGCCTCCTATGGACAGGGAAGCAACTGGAGCTGCTCCTGTAAGGACCTGGCAAGAAAATGGCAGCATGGAAACACAGAACTGTTGAGGCTGGAAGAGGTCTTTGAGATGATCAAGTCCAACCTCTCACTCAGAGCCCACAATCCCACCACTGCTGCTTAGCCCCTGCACAGCCCTCAGCACCACTTCCATGCATCTTTAAAACACCTCCAGGGGTGGTGACTCCAGCACCTCCCTGGGCAGCCTGGGACAGTGCCTGAGAGCCCTTGCTGGGAAGAAGTTTTTCCTACCAACCAACCAGAACCTGGCACAGCTTGAGGCTGTTTCCTCTTGTCCTGTTCACTTGATGCATGTGAGAAGAGACCAAGCCCCACCTCACTCCAGCCTCCTTTGAGGGAGTTGTAGAGAGCTAGAGGGTTTCCCCTCACCCTCCTCTTCTGAAGGCTAAACAATCCCAGCTCCCTCAGCCATTCCTCATAAAACTGGTGTGCAGAGCCCTTCACCAGCTTGGTTGCTCTCCTTTGGACCTGCTCCACCACCTCCAAGTCCTAAAGGACCTCAATGTCCTACACAAACTTTGGAGAAACCCTACAAAAATTGAAACCTTTGGGTATAGAATCAGGGAATTGTCAGGATTGGAAAGGACCTCAAGGCTCAGCCAGCTCCAACCCCCTGCCATGGCCAGGGACACCTCACACCACAGCAGCTTGCTCACAGCCACCTCCAGCCTGGCTGCAAACACCTCCAGCCAGGAGGCTTCCACCACCTCCCTGGGCAGCCTGTGCCAGGCTCTCACCACCCTCCTGGGCAACAACTTCTTCCTCACAGCCAATCTCAATCTCCCCACTTCTAGTTTTGCTCCATCCCCCCCAGTCCTATCCCTCCCTGACACCCTCAAAAGTCCCTCCCCAGCTTTCTTGGAGCCCCCTGCAGATCCTGGAAGGCCACAATGAGGTCTCCTGGGAGCCTTCTCCTCTCCAGCCTGCACAACCCCAACTCTCTTAGGCTGTCTCCAGAGCAGAGCAGCTCCAGCCCTCTGCTCCTCCTCCTGGCCCTGCTCTGGACACCTTCCAGCCCCTCCAGATCCTTCCTGGCACAGAGGCTCCAGAACTGGCCCCAGAGCTCCAGCTGTGGTCTCAGCAGAGTGGAGCAGAGGGGCAGAATCCCCTCCCTGCCCTGCTGGCCACACTTCTCTTGCTGCAGCCCAGGCTCTGCTTGGCTCTCTGGGCTGCAAGTGCTCCCTGCTGGCTCCTGCTGAGCTTCTCCTCCCCCAGCACTCCCAAGGCCTTTCCTTTGGGGCTGCTCTCAAGCCAGCCCCTGCCTAGCCTATATCTGTGCCTGGGATAGAATCCTCTGGGCTCTGTGATGGAGACCTGGAGGCTCTGCTCTGCACTCAGCACTTCTAAACCTGGGAAGGGGGGGGGGGGGGGGGGGAAGAAAAAGAAACTAGACATGACCTGCTCATTTTTTTTTCCAGTGCCATGAAATTTCCAGGAATATGACTCCAGGCAAGTTTGCAGCTTGTATTCACAGCTGAATTCTTTGGTGGCAAGAGCAATGAGCAATGATTTTTGCTCTCTGGGCTTCAATACTCATAACATTTCCATTTTTATGGCCTTTGCTTATGTAGTAAGACATTTAAGATGCATTTATAACATTAACCTCTCCCAGAGAAGGAAAAAAGAGGCCAGCTCTGCCTGGCCCTCCTTAAAATGCAGCTCTGGCTTGGTGTCTGCAGCTTGGGGTGGGCTGAGCTGATGAATCAAAGCTCTCAAATGAGGGAAGAAGAATAGAAATTAACCAAAAAAAGAAGAAATGTGTATGTGTATATACAAAAACCAACCCAAACCCACTGGGGGGGGAGGGGAGGGGGGAAGAAAACCCCTTCTGTGCTGCCAAAGGACCTGTGCTGGAGCCTCAGCCACTGCCTCATCTCTCACAGCAAGGCAGTTCTGCTCCGCTGCACCCACAGGGCTGAGCTGCAAAGCTGAGCCTGCTTGGAGGCTTTGGCATCTTCTGACACCCTGGTGGGGGCACACACACACACACACACACACACACACACATAGAGACACACATAGAGACACACACACACACATAGAGACACACATAGAGACACACACACACACAGACACACACACACACAAAGACACATGGACACACGCAGACAGACAGACACAGAGGCACAGACACAGACACATAGGCACACAGATACAGACACACAGACACAGATACTGACACACAGATACAGACACACAGATACAGAGACACAGATACAGAGACACAGACAGACACACAGACACACAGATACTGACACAGACACACAGACACAGATACAGACACACATACAGAGACATAGAGACACAGACAGATACACAGACACAGATACACAGACACACAGACACAGACACACAGACACAGACACACAGACACAGAGACAGACACACATACAGAGACACAGACACACAGATACAGACAGATACACAGACACAGACAGACACAGACACACAGACACACAGACACACATACAGAGACATAGAGACACAGACAGATACACAGACACAGACAGACACAGACACACAGACACACAGACACAGACAGATACACAGACACAGAGACAGACACAGACACACAGACACACAGACACAGACACACATACAGAGACATAGAGACACAGACAGATACACAGACACAGACAGACACAGACACACAGACACACAGACACAGACAGATACACAGACACAGAGACAGACACAGACACACAGACACACAGACACAGACACACATACAGAGACATAGAGACACAGACAGATACACAGACACAGAGACAGACACAGAGACACAGACACACAGACACACAGATACAGACACACACAGATACAGACACAGACAGATACAGACACACAGCTACAGACACAGACACAGACACAGAGACAGGGATACACAGACACAGACAGACACACAGATACAGACACACAGACACAGAAACACAGATACAGTCAGACACACAGATACACAGACACAGATACCGACACAGATAGAGACACAGACAGACACAGAGACACAGATACACACACATGCACAGACACACAGACACACACAGAGCCAGAGACACTCAAACACACAGACCCCCACACAGACAACCCCCAGGCACAGAGACTCACAGACACACAGACAGACATGCACAGACACCACACACAGAGACAGACACACAGACACAGGCACAGACACACACACAGAGACACACACAGAGCCAGAGACACTCAAACACACAGACCCCCACACAGACAACCCCCAGGCACAGAGACTCACAGACACACAGACAGACATACATGCACAGACACCACACACAGAGACAGACACACAGACACAGGCACAGACACACACAGACACATAGACACACAGACAGACACACAGAGACACACAGAGCCATAGACACTCAAACACACAGACCCCCACACAGACAACCCCCCAGACACAGAGACTCACAGACACACAGACATATGTGCACACTCACATGCACAGACACCACACACAGACACAGACACACAGACACAGACACACAGACACAGACACACAGACACACAGACACACACACAGAGACACACAGAGCCAGAGACACTCAAACACACAGACCCCCACACAGACAACCCCCCAGACACAGAGACTCACAGACACACAGACAGACATATGTGCACACTCACATGCACAGACACCACACACAGACACACAGACACAGACACAGACAGACACACAGAGACACACGGAGCCATAGACACTCAAACACACAGACCCCCACACAGACAACCCCCCAGACACAGAGACTCACAGACACACAGACATATGTGCACACTCACATGCACAGACACCACACACAGACACAGACACACAGACACAGACACACAGACACACAGACACACACACAGAGACACACAGAGCCAGAGACACTCAAACACACAGACCCCCACACAGACAACCCCCAGACACAGAGACTCACAGACACACAGACAGACATATGTGCACACTCACATGCACAGACACCACACACAGACACACAGACACACAGACACACACACAGAGACACACAGAGCCAGAGACACTCAAACACACAGACCCCCACACAGACAACCCCCCAGACACAGAGACTCACAGACACACAGACAGACAGACATGCACAGACACCACACACAGACACAGACACACAGACACAGGCACAGACACACACACAGAGACACACAGAGCCAGAGACACTCAAACACACAGACCCCCACACAGACAACCCCCCAGACACAGAGACTCACAGACACACAGACAGACATGCACAGACACCACACACAGAGACAGACACACAGACACAGGCACAGACAGACACACAGACACAGACACACAGACACACACACAGAGACACACGGAGCCAGAGACACTCAAACACACAGACCCCCACACAGACAACCCCCAGACACAGAGACTCACAGACACACAGACAGACATACATGCACAGACACACACACAGCACACACACAGCCACACACACACAAAGTGACTCAGTGCTCCTGCTGCTGCCACGCAGCTGCTGGGAGCTGGGCTGCCTGCCCTGGGCTTCTCCAGGCAGCAGGAGGCTATGCAGAGGTGAGGATCCCAGCACCATGCTCTAGGAAAGGTTTGGAGAGGTGGCAAGAAGAGGGATCACAGGGATCACAGTGATCTACCGGGGAGAGTCCAGTGGAGGGCTGTGAGGATGCTGAAGGGACTGGAGCACTGCTTGGTGGGGAGAGCCAGAACAAGTCCTAGAACTCCAGATGTGGCTTTGCTCTCACAGAGAGGGTGCTGGAGGCCTGGAGCAGGCTGCCCAGAGAGGTTGTGGAGTCTCCTTGTGTGGAAAGCACCCAGCCCCCCCTCGGGCATTGTGCTCCTGGGCAAGCTGCTGTGGGTGCCCCTGCAGGGGGGTTGGACTGGAGGATCTCCAGAGGCCCCTTCCAACCCCTACCATGTTGGGGTTGTCACAGTGTCACAGTCTCACAGTGTCACTAAGGTTGGAAGGGACCTCGAGGATCATCGAGTCCAAGCTGTGGGATTCTGTTGGATGCAGAAGCTGAGTTCTGAGTCCATCAATTTAAGAAGGACATTGAGAGACTTGAAGGTGTCCAGAGAAGGGCAAGAAAGCTGGGGAGGGGTCTGGAGCACAGCCCTGGGAGGAGAGGCTGAGGGAGCTGGGGTTGCTTAGCCTGCAGAAGAGGAGGCTCAGGGGAGACCTTCTTGCTCTCTGCAACTCCCTGCAGGGAGGTTGGAGCCAGGTGGGGGTTGGTCTCTTCTGCCAGGCAAGCAGCGGCAGAACAAGAGGACACAGTCTCAAGCTGTGCCAGGGGAGGTTTCAGGTGGATGTTAGGAAGAAATTCTTCCCAGCAAGAGAGATTGGCCACTGGGATGTGCTGCCCAGGGAGGTGGTGGAGTCCCCATCCCTGGAGGTGTTCAAGAGTGGCTTGGATGTGGCACTTGGAGCCATGGTTTAGTTAGTCAGGAGGTGTTGGGTGCCAGCTTGGACTTACTGATCCCTGAGGTCTTTCCCAACCTGGCTGGTTCTAGGATGCTCTGTGGCTCCAGCTGTGACGCTGGAGGGCCCTGGAGGCTGTTGCCCCCCTGCTGGTGGAGCCGCTCTGGGCTGGCTGCTGGTAGCTCCCGTGTGTGTTATTTGCAGGCAGGGCATGGAGCTCAGGGTATGTACACTGTAATTACTTGGAGTTGCTGCCTGCTCTTTTATTTTAATTTGCTTGCTAACTATGGTTACAGAATCTTAACTCAGTTGTTCCCATTAATCTTCAATTAATTATAAGGTAGTCCATACTAATTTAACACCAGGGCTCTTTCTATCTTTCTCCCCCCCCCCCCTTTTAATCACATGATTTTAGGCTTGCTGCTGATGTGCTAGAAACACTTCCCACAACTCCACAATCCCAGAATCCCAACCAGTCCAACCCCCCCTGCTCCAGCAGGGCACCCCCAGCAGCTTGCCCAGCAGCACAGTGCCCAGAGGGGGTTGGAAGCTCTCCACACCAGGAGACTCCACAACCTCTCTGGGCAGCCTGCTCCAGGCCTCCAGCAGCCTCACAACAAACAACTTTCTCCTCCTGCTCAGATGGAGCCTCCTGGGTGCCACTTTGTGCCCCTTGCCCCTTGTGCTGTCCCTGGGCAGCACAGAGCAGAGCCTGGCCCCAGCCTCTTGCCCCCCAGCCTTTAGCTCTTGCTGAGCATTGCTCAGCTCCCCTCTGGGGCTGCTCTTCTGCAGGCTCTCAGCCCCAGGGCTCTCAGCCTTTGCTCCTCCCAGAGCTGCTCCAGGCCCCTCAGCATCCCTGGACTCTCTCCATCAGTTTCCTGTCTCTCTTGAGCTGGGGAGCTCAGTTGTATTGGAGGAGCAGGCTGAACACAGCTGCAGCCTTGGGGGTGTCCTCTTCTGTACAGGGATTCAGGACTGAGCAGGCTGCTTCCCTCTCTTCTCCCTGCTCCAAGCAGAGAAGACCTTAATTTCCTCAGCTGTCAGGTGGCCCAAGTCTTTTGGCACAAGCCTGCTGGATGATGAGCCTCAGGAGGTGTGGACTGAGCCTCAGGAGGTGAGGACTACACCTCAGCAGAATTGGGCTCCCACCAGCCAGAGGTTCCCTTGCAAATCTCCTTCTCACTTAAGCATCATTCAGTGGTGCAGGAGCACAAGAGGAATTGCCAGCCTGATGGTCTTGGGGCACTACAGGGAGGAAAAAGTTGGCTTCTAATGGGTCTACATCCTGGGGGAAAGGATGCTCACCAGGGCTCCAAGGAGATGCATTTCTGTTCCTGGTTAGATGTTAAGGGACCAATATGAAGGGCTGAGAGAGTTTGGCTTGTTCAGCCAGGGGCAGAGAAGGCTCCAGAGAGACCTTCTGGTGGCCTTGCAGTGGTTCAAGGCACCTGCAAGGAAGCTGGGGACAGACTGCCCAAGCCCTCATACAGCCTGGAATTGAACACCTCCAGGGAGGGGGCAGCCACAGCCTCCCTGGGCAACCTCTGCCAGAGTCTCCCCAGCCTGACTAGGAAGAATTTCTTCCTCCTCTCCAGTCTCAGTCTCTCCTCTCCCAGCTCAAAGCCATTGTTCCTCAGCCTGCCACTCCCAGCCCTTGTCCAAAGTCCCTCCCCAGCTCTCCCGGGGCCCTTCAGGTACTGGAAGGCTGCTCTGAGGTCTCCCTGGAGCATTCTCCAGGCAGAACTGCCCCAGCTCTCCCAGCCTGTCCCCACAGTGGAGCTTCTCCAGCCCTCTGATCACTTTGTGCTTCTTTGTCATGTTGTGGCTTTATGTCTCATGGCAGAAAATCTCTTTGTTATGCTGGGGGGGAGAAATGCCAAGGCCCTCCTGCCCAGCAACATCCCTGACCCCAACCCCGGTTCCATGGCCCAGCAGGCAGGTTGGTGGCTTGCAGCAGCAGAGAGGCATTTTGAGGAGCTGATAATGTACATAGAAACATAGAGTCATAGAATCACAGAATCAATAAGGTTGGAAAAGACCTCAGAGATCATCAAGTCCAACCTAGCACCCAACACCTCCTGGCAACTAAACCATGGCTCCAAGTGCCACATCCAATCCCCTCTTGAACACCTCCAGGGATGGGGACTCCACCACCTCCCTGGGCAGCACATCCCAGTGGCCAATCTCTCTTGCTGGGAAGAACTTTCTCCTCACCTCCAGCCTAACCCTCCCCTGGCACAGCTTGAGACTGTGTCCTCTTGTTCTGGTGCTGCTTGCTTGTCAGAAGAGACCAACCCCCACCTGGTTACAGCCTCCCTGCAGGGAGTTGCAGAGAGCAAGAAGGTCTCCCCTGAGCCTCCTCTTCTGCAGGCTAAGCAACCCCAGCTCCCTCAGCCTCTCCTCCCAGGGCTGTGCCCCAGACCCCTCCCCAGCCTTATTGCCCTTCTCTGGACACCTTCCAGCAGCTCAACCTCTTTCACAGTATCACAGTCTCACAGTATAACTAAGGTTGGAAGAGACCCCAAGGATCATCAAGTCCAACCTGTCCCAACAGACCTCACAACTAGACCATGGCACTAAGTGCCACATCCAATCTCCCCTTGAACACCTCCAGGGACGGTGACTCCACCACCTCCCTGGGCAGCCCTAACCTGAGGAGCCCAGAGCTGGACACAGGACTCCAGGTGCGGCCTCAGCAGTGCTGAGCACAGGGCACAAGGACTTCCCTGCTCCTGCTGGCCACACTCTTCCTGCTGCAGGCCAGGATGCCCTTGGCCTTCTTGGCCCCCTGGGCACACTGCAGGCTCATGTTCATCTGCTGTCCACCACTCCCCCCAGGTCCCTTTCTGTTTGGGAGCTCTCAGCCACTCTGCCCCCAGCCTGCAGCACTGCCTGGGGTTGCTGTGGCCAAAGTGCAGCACCCAGCACTTGGGCTTGTTGACTGCCATCCTGTTGGCCTCTGCCCACCTTGCTGAGAGCTGGGGAAGCCAGCTGTGACAACTTGCTGCAGGCCTGCTGTGAAGCTGCAGTGCTTCCCTCTTTAAAACCCTCCCCTGGCTCCAGAGAGTTGTTTCATTATAAAGCTGCCCAGCCACAAATTCAGTGGCCAGCTGTGTTTCCTGCAGGGTTTTGCTGAGAGCTACAAATCCATCAGGGGAAACACCACATGCCTCATCTGCAATGTTTCTCTCTTTATCCCTGAAGTCCTCAGAGTGCCTCCAAACCTCTGGGGCCAATATTTTGTCAGCATCCCCCTCTGAAGGTGGGACAAAAAGCTCAGCTGTTAAAACCACTCACCTAGGCTCTGCTGGGAATGGCCTCACCCTCTGTAAGTGTCTGGTGGTAAGTGCAGGGACAAGCACTCTGCTTAGCAGAGCCAGCTGGGATCTACCAAGTGCTTCAGAGGGCTGGAGCACCTCTCCTATGCAGGCAGGCTGGGAGAGCTGGGGCTGCTCAGCCTGGAGAAGAGAAAGCTCCAGGGAGACCTCAGAGTAGCCTCCCAGCACCTGGAGAGTGCTACAGGAGAGCTGGAGAGGGACTTGTGACAAGGGCTGGGAGTGATAGGGCAATGGCTTTGAGCTGGGAGAGGGGAGATTGAGGCTGGAGGTGAGGAAGATATCCATGAGAGTGAGGAGACACTGGCACAGGGTGCCTAAGGAGGCTGTGGATGTCTCCCCCCTGGAGGTGTTCAGTTCCAGGCTGGATGAGGCCTTGAGCAGGCTGGGCTGGTGGAGGTGTCCCTGCCCATGGCAGGGGTGTTGGAACTCAATGATCTTCAAGGTCCCTTCCAACCCAACCCATTCTGTGGTTCTGTGTGGGGCTGGTGGCATTTCCAAGTGGATCCTCTGGGCACATCAGGCATGGGAAATGTTTTTTCCAGAGGAAAAAACATCTGGTGGGAAGAGTTAGCAAGGAAAGCAGTGGCACTGAGGCACATCAAGCCAACCACAATGTGGCCAAAGAATCTCTTTGCTTTGAGTTAGTCCTCACTTGGAGCTGCATTTTGGGTATAACACCAAACCATTCTGTGTTTCATGTAGAATAAATAAGAGGCTGTGGCAATCCAACTGTGCTGGGGGAGGAGAAGCTCAAGAAGAGCCAGCAGGGAGCACTTGCAGCCCAGAGAGCCAAGCAGAGCCTGGGCTGCAGCAAGAGAAGTGTGGCCAGCAGGGCCAGGGAGGGGATTCTGCCCCTCTGCTCCACTCTGCTGAGACCACAGCTGGAGCTCTGGGGCCAGCTCTGGAGCCTCTGTGCCAGGAAGGATCTGGAGGGGCTGGAAGGTGTCCAGAGAAGGGCCACAGGGAGGAGCAGAGGGCTGGAGCTGCTCTGCTGTGAGCACAGCCTGAGGGAGCTGGGGTTGTGCAGGCTGGAGAGGAGAAGGCTCCCAGGAGACCTCATTGTGGCCTTCCAGGATCTGCAGGGGGCTGCAGGAAAGCTGGGGAGGGACTTTTAAGGGTGCCAGGGAGGGATAGGACTGGGAGGGGGGGATGGAGCAGCACTCGAAGTGGGGAGCTGGAGATTGGCTGTGAGGAAGAAGTTGTTGCCCATGAGGGTGGTGAGAGCCTGGCACAGGCTGCCCAGGGAGGTGATGGAAGCCTCCTGCCTGGAGGTGTTTGCAGCCAGGCTGGAGGTGGCTGTGAGCAACCTGCTGCAGTGTGAGGTGTCCCTGCCCATGGCAGGGGGGTTGGAGCTGGCTGAGCCTTGAGGTCCCTTCCAACCCTGACAATTCTGTGATTCTAACATGCAAGGCTTGTGCAGGAGCCTCAAGCTGTGCAGGAGCCTCAAGCCCTGCAGCCTGGGGCTGTGCCAGGGCTGGAGCAGTGACACACACTGTGAGCAGCCCATAAAACCCCCCTTGCTTTCTCCAGCTGCCAATGCACAGGATGCAAATCACCCCACCTGGGAGTGCTGCAGCATAAATAGAGGCTGAAGGAGATTCATGCCTCTTGCCACCGGCTAAAGCGTCCCTCAGGAAGCTCTCAATTAGCCTCCTGTCTCCCAGCCCCTGCTCGATCCAGCCCTTGTGAAGGGACACTGCAGGGCTGTGGGGGGCTTAGACAGAAAGAGAGGGGGAATTAAAACCCAGGGCTGGTTGTAAGCTGTGCTGCTGGGGCAAGAGGAGAGGCTGAGCAGGCAGGAAGGGCACTGGGCAGGGGGATTTGGAACAGGGTGAGCTTGAAGGTCCCTTCCAACCCCAACCATCCCAGGATTCTATGGCTGTTGAGTCCAACCAGCAACTCAACAGCACCATGGCCACTAAACCATGTGCCCAAGGGCCATGTGAGGGACTTCTGAGGGTGTCAGGGAGGGATAGGACTTGGGGGGATGGAGCAGTACTAGAAGTGGGGAGATTGAGATTGGCTGTGAGGAAGAAGTTGTTGCCCATGAGGGTGGCACAGGCTGCCCAGGGAGGTGGTGGAAGCCTCCTGCCTGGAGGGTTTTGCAGCCAGGCTGGAGGTGGCTGTGAGCAACCTGCTGTAGTGTGAGGTGTCCCTGCCCATGGCAGGGGGGTTGGAACTGGCTGAGCCTTGAGCTCCCTTCCAACCCTGACAGTTCTGTGACTCTATCTTCACAGATGATCTAAACACCTCCAGGGATATGGACTCCACCACCTCCCTTGGGCAGCCTGCTCCAATCCCTGACCACTCTTTCCAGCAAAGAACTTCTTCCTCACCTCCAACCTAAAGCTCTGATGGCACAGTTTGCACCCAGCCCCTCCAAAGCCATTCCAGAGCCCATTCTTTGGGGGCCTTTTCTCTCCCTTCCCACCACTACCTGCGCTGGCTTCTAAGCCTCCCCGAGCTGCCTGGGTGTGTTTGTGCCCATCTCTGTGTTGTGCTGGGGGGGTGTGTTTGACTCAGACAGTGTCTCTGGGTGCTCTTCTAAAGCAAACAATAATAAATAAGCCTGCACCATGCTGTGCTAATTAGGGAGCCTGGCTGACAGCATGTTGGACGCCCTCGTTTCAAGACAGCCTGAGATGAGGCCACTCCGCAGCTCCTGTCTATAATGGGAATCCACCAGGCCATGAGTCTGGGCTAAAAATAGCCCTCATAATTAAGAAGAGGATCCAAGGCTCCAGCAGAGGTATCACAGGCAGATGTATCTCCTTGTAAATACCATATTTAAACACCTCATAAGCATTCAGCGTATCACCGAGCAAGAGGAAGGCAGGAGAAGGTCAATCCTCCTGCTGGCAGTCATGCAGGGAAACACAGAGCATTTCATTTCTGCAGGCTAGGGCAGATCTGCAATGGGACTTCCATTTATCTGGCATGTCAGCCCCTGGCTTGGAGGGGAGCACACTGCATTGGGTTAGGAACTGGCTGGGAGGCTGAGCCCAGAGAGTGGTGGTGAATGGTGCCACAGCCAGCTGGCAGCCAGGCACCAGTGGGGTGCCCCAGGGAGCAGTGCTGGGCCTCAGCCTCTTTAATATCCTTATTGATGATCTGGATGAGGGCATTGAGTCCATCAGCAGCAAATTTGCAGCTGACACCAAGCTGGGGGCAGGAGTTGATCTGTTAGAGGGCAGGAGAGCTCTGCAGAGGGACCTCGACAGGCTGGGCAGATGGGCAGAGGCCAAGGGCAGGAGATTGAACACATCCAAGTGCCAGGGGCTGCACATTGGCCACAGCAACCCCAGGCAGTGCTACAGGCTGGGGGCAGAGTGGCTGAGAGCAGCCAGGCAGAGAGGGACCAGGGGGTAGTGGCTGACAGTAGGCTGAACATGAGCTAGCAGTGTGCCCAGGGGGCCAAGAAGGCCAGGGGCATCCTGGCCTGCATCAGGAAGAGTGTGGCCAGCAGGAGCAGGGAAGTCCTTGTGCCCTGTGCTCAGCACTGCTGAGGCCACAGCTGGAGTCCTGTGTCCAGCTCTGGGCTCCTCAGGTTAGGAAAGAGGTTGAGCTGCTGGAAGGTGTCCAGAGAAGGGCAAGAAAGCTGGGGAGGGGTCTGGAGCACAGCCCTGGGAGGAGAGGCTGAGGGAGCTGGGGTTGCTTAGCCTGCAGAAGAGGAGGCTCAGGGGAGACCTTCTTGATCTCTCCAACTCCCTGCAGGGAGGTTGTAGCCAGGTGGGGGTTGGTCTCTTCTGCCAGGCAAGCAACACCAGAACAAGAGGACACAGTCTGAAGCTGTGCCAGGGGAGGTTTAGCCTGGAGGTTAGGAAGAAGTTCTACACAGAGAGAGTGATTGCCCATTGGAATGTGCTACCTGGGGAGGTGGTGGAGTCCCCATCCCTGGAGGTGTTTAGGAAGAGCCTGGACGTGGCACTTGGAACCATGGTTTAGTTGTCAGGAGGTGTTGGGTGATAGGTTGGACTTGATGATCTCTGAGGTCTCTTCCAAACTGGTTAATTCTATTCTATTCTATTCTATTGTATTCTATTCTATTCTAAGCATCCAGAGAAGGACCTGGGGGTTGACAGAGGCTGAAGATGAACCAGCAGTGCCCAGGTGGCCAGGAAGGCCACCAGCTGCCTGGCCTGGAGCAGCAATGGTGTGGGCAGCAGGAGCAGGGCAGGGATTGAGCCTCTGTACTCAGCCCTGCTGAGGCCACACCTTGAAACTTGGGTTCAGTTTGGGGCTTCTCACTCCAAGAAGGATATTGAGAGGCTGGAGCAGGGCCAGAGAAGGGCAACCAAGCTGGGGAAGGGTCTGGAGAAGAGGGCTGGGGAGGAGCAGCTGAGGGAGTTGGGGGTGCTCAGCCTGGAGAGGAGGAGGCTGAGGGAGACCTCATTGCTCTCTACAGCTCCCTGAAGGGAGGTTGGAGTCAGGTGGGGGTTGGGCTCTTCTCCCATGGAACAAGTGATAGAATGAGAGGAAATGGCCTGAAATTGTGCCAGGGGAGGTTTAGGTTGGAGATGAGGAACAATTTCTTTGCTGCAGGAGTGGTCAGGGGTTGGCACAGGCTGCCCAGGGAGGTGGTGGAGTCCCCAGCCCTGGAGGGCGTCAGGAAAAGTGTTCAGGAATTGTGTGGCACTTGGGGCTGTGGTTTGGTGGCCATGGTGGGGTTGGGTTGCTGGTTGGACTGGGTGACCTTAGAGAGCTTTTCCAACCCAAACAATTCGATGGTGCTGTGATGCCTTCCCCTGCCTCCAGCCCCTGCACCCCAGCTCTGCACGCAGCCAGCTGCAGCAAGCAATGAAACGCTTCCAGGCTGGGCACGACATCGATCCAGTGATCCAGGCACACGGCCCCAGCCTTGCACACCAAGGACAAGACATGGAAATGGAGCCAGGGCCTGAGGTCCAGGGAGATATTTACTAGAAGTCTCTCTGCTGCTGGACTTCTCCCAAGCTGATATTACTCATTTCCAGACTCATTTGTGCCGGGGTCTAATCACTATGCACCAGGCTGCCCTGCAAACGAGCTGGCTTCAGATCTGCAGAGGAGATGCTGCCCAGAGCAGGATCCTTTGGGTCTGGAGTGTTCACTTTTTCCTGCTCTCCAACTGAAGGAGTGACCTTGACACTGCAGGGATTCAGTAGGGGAAAAAAACAAACCACTCCTTTGGTTCTTGAGCAGATTGTCCTGCCCTGGCTGAGCTCATAGGAAAACCTCAAAGCGCTTCTCTTGCTCTGGGGGTCATGGTGAAAAAGGCAGAACTGCTGCTTTGCTGCCCACAGCCCAGGTGCAGGCAGTGCTGGGACAGAGAGAGGCTGCTGAAAGAGCACAAGGTTCTGCCCAGGTGAATCTACTGACTGGAAAGGCCAAAAAATGATCTCCAAGTGCATGGTGCCAGAGCTGTCACCCTGGGATGGAGGTAGCCTGGGGCCCTTAGCACTGTCCAGACCATGACAGTGGAGTGGTTTAGAGTAGAGTAGAGTAGAGTAGAGCAGAGTGGAATAGAATAGAATAGAATAGAATGGAATGGAATAGAATAGAATGGAATAGAATAGAATAGAATAGAATAGAATAGAATAGAATAGAATAGAATAGAATAGAATTAACCAGGTTGGAAGAGACCATCAAGATCATCAAGTCCAAGCTATCACCCAACACCATTTGATCAACTAAACCATGGCACCAAGTGCCTCGAGGATCCAGGCTCTTCCTAAACACCTCCAGCGATGGGGACTCCACCACCTCCCTGGGCAGCACATCCCAGTGGCCAATCTCTCTTGCTGGGAAGAACTTTCTCCTCACCTCCAGCCTGAACCTCCTCTGGCACAGCTTGAGACTGTGTCCTCTTGTCCTGGTGCTGCTTGCCTGGGAGAAGAGACCAACCCCCACCTGGCTACACTCTTCCTGATGCAGGCCAGGATGCCCTTGGCCTTCTTGGCTGCCTGGGCACACTGCTGGCTCATGTTCAGCCTACTGTCAGCCACTACCCCCAGATCCCTCTCTGCCTGGCTGCTCTCAGCCACTCTGCCCCCAGCCTGTAGCTCTGCCGGAGGTTGTTGTGGCCAATGTGCAGAACCTGGCACTTGGATGTGTTCAATCTCCTGCCCTTGGCCTCTGTCCATCTGTCCAGCCTGGCCAGGTCCCTCTGTAGAGCTCTCCTACCCTCTAACAGACCAACTCCTACCCCCAGCTTGCTGTCATCTCAACGTCTTTCCTAAACTGCTTTCCACCTCACCCCTGCTACTCCCTGACTCAGGCTGTGGCTCCCCAGCTCATTAACGAATTGCTCTGGGTGGATTTGGGACTCATTTAAAGGCAAGGAGAGAGAGGCCATGGACTGAAGTGGGTGGAGAGCACAGCAGAGGTGCTGGTCCTGGCCCACTGTGCCCATGGCTTCATGTCTTCATCAAAGTGACATTTCTCAGTGCTCGCCCAGGGAGCAGCTATTAGCTCGCTGCCTGCTGCTAATGAACTGCGCCGCAGCGAGCAAAGCCCTGCGCCGGGCACGACTGGAGCTGCTCATGCCAATTAAAGATGCACAATTAACATCCTCCCTCTGTCCTCTCCAGCACCAGGGCTGTCAGAAAAACCTCCATCCCCCCCAGCCTTTCAGTCACAGCTGGCCCTTGCGCCGGCCCTTATCCCCCTGCCTGGCGTGTCGCTGTCTGCCTGCTGGTTGGCGCAGGGCGGGCTGGGCCACCCTCCCCTGGCAGGCTGGGTGGGAGGATAGGATAGGATAGGATAGGATAGGATAGGATAGGATAGGATGGAATGGAATGGAATGGAATGGAATGGAATGGAATGGAATGGAAAAGGATAGGATAGGATAGGATAGGGTAGGATAGGATAGGATAGGATAGGATAGGATGGAATGGAATGGAATGGAATGGAATGGAATGGAATGGAATGGAATGGAATGGAATGGAAAAGGATAGGATAGGATAGGATAGGATAGGGTAGGATAGGATAGGATAGGATAGGATAGGATAGGATAGGATGGAATGGAATGGAATGGAATGGAATGGAATGGAATGGAATGGAATGGAAAAGGATAGGATAGGATAGGATAGGATAGGATAGGATAGGATAGGATAGGATAGGATGGAATGGAATGGAATGGAATGGAATGGAATGGAAAAGGACAGGATAGGATAGGATAGAATAGAATGGAATGGAATGGAAAAGGATAGGATAGGATAGGATAGGATAGGATAGGATAGGATAGGATAGGATGGAATGGAATGGAATGGAATGGAATGGAAAAGGATAGGATAGGATAGGATAGGATAGGATAGGATAGGATAGGATAGGATAGGATAGGATAGGATAGAATAGAATAGAATAGAATAGAATAGAATAGAATAGAATAGAATTAACCAGGTTGGAAGAGACCTTCAAGATCATCCAGCCCAACCTATCATCCAGCACCACCTATTCAACTAAACCATGGCACCAAGCACCCTATCAAGTCTCCTCCTAAAGACCTCCAGGGATGGGGACTCCACCACCTCCCTGGGCAGCACATCCCAGTGGCCAATGTGCTCTTGTGGCCAGGAAGGCCGATGCCATTCTGGGGTGGATTAGAAGGGCTGTGACCAGTAGGTCGAGAGAGGTTCTCCTCTCCCTCTGCTCTGCACTGATGAAGCTGCATCTGGAATCCTGTGTCCAGTTCTGTGCCCCTCAGTACAAGACAGTGAGCTGCTTGAGAGAGCCCAGCACAGAGCCATGAGGATGCTGCAGGCAGTGGAACATCTTCCTTAGGAGGAGAGCCTGAGGGGGCTGAGGGCTCTGCAGCTTGGAGCAGAGGAGCCTGAGAGGTAACCTCATTGCTGTTGATGAAGATGAGCAGGGTGATGCCCAGAGGCTGGAGCCAGGCTCTGCTGGGTGATGCCCAATGCCAGCACAAGGCAATGGTGGAAGCTGAGGCAGAGGAAGCTCCATGGAAACAGGAGGAAGCATTATTTCCCTGTGAGGGTGACAGAGCCCTGGAGCAGGCTGCCCAGGGGGGTTGTAGATTCTCCCTCTCTGGAGGTATTCAAGCCCCACCTGGATGTGTTCCTGTGTGACCTGCTGGAGGTGATGCTGCTCTGGCAGGGGGGGTGGACTGGATGAGCTTTCAAGGTCCCTTCCAGCCCCTGAAATTCTGTGGTTCTGTGACTCTGTGGTCCTGTGATTCTGTGACTGAGTCATTCAAACCCCACCTGGCCACCATCCTGTGCAGCCTGCTCTGGGTGACCCTGCTCTGGCAGGGGGGTTGGACTGGATGAGCTCCAGAGGTCCCTTCTGAACCCACCACGCTGGCATTGTGGGCTTCTGGGACATGGATGCTGTCAGGCTGCCCCTGCTAAGCCTGGGAGTTAAAGAACCTGCAAAGAAGCAGAGCCAGGGTGACAGCCAAATGAATAATACAGAGAGATAAAGAGGGAGAGGGGGGGCCCTGGTGTGGTGGGAACACACAGCCAGGCAACCTGCACAGACAAGGAAGAGGGAGCAAAGGTTCAGAGTCCTTGAGAGATGTGTTTTGTCTGTGAAAGCAGGCAGGGGAGCCTGCTGCTGCTGCTGCTGCTGCTGCTGCAGCTCCACTCTCTCTGTAACCTGAAATGAAATGTCTCCTTCAATCAGAATCACCCACAGCTGCCTGGCTGTGTTTCTGTGTGTGCTGAGAGGAAGAGCAGGGTTGGATGAGGCCTTGGGTGACCAAGTCTTGCTGGGAGGTGTCCCTGTCCATGCCAGGGGAGGTTGGAGTGGAAGATGGGTGTCAGGTAATGATAGACCTGGGGGGGATGGAACAGAACTAGAAGTGGGGAGATTGAGATTGGATGTGAGGAAGAAGTTGTTGGCCATGAAGGTGGTGAGAGCCTGGCACAGGCTGCCCAGGGAGGTGGTGGAATCCCCATCCCTGGAGGTGTTCAAAAGGGATTTGGAAGTGGCACTTGAAGCCATAGTTAGTCAGGAGGTGTTGGGTGTTAGGTTGGACTTGATGATCTCTGAGGTCTTTTCCAACCTTGTTGATTCTGTGAATCACTTCAGATTTCAGAATGATACCTGGGCAGTGGTGGAAGCCTCAGCCCTGGAGGGTTTTGCAGCCAGGCTGGAGAGTAAGAAGGTCTCCCCTGAGCCTCCTCTTCTGCAGGCTAAGCAACCACAGCTCCCTCAGCCTCTCCTCCCAGGGCTGTGCTCCAGACCCCTCACCAACTTTGTTGCCCTTCTCTGGACTCGTTCCACCAAGTCAACCTCCTTCCTAACCTGAGGGCCCAGAACTGGACACAGGACTCCAGGTGTGGCCTAACCAGTGCAGTGTACAGGGGCAGAATGACCTCCCTGCTCCTGCTGGCCACACTCTTCCTGATGCAGGCCAGGATGCCATTGGCCCTACTGGCTGCCTGGGCACACTGCAGGCTCATGTTCAGCCTACCATCTATCAGTACCCCTAGGTCCCTCTCTGCCTGGCTGCTCTCAGCCACTCTGCCCCCAGCCTGCAGCACTGCCTGGGGTTGCTGTGGCCAAAGTGCAGAACCTGGCACTTGGATGTGTTCAGTCTCCTGCCGTTGGCCTCTGCCCATCTGCCCAGCCTGTCCAGGTCCCTCTGCAGAGCCTCTCTGCCCTCCAGCAGATCAACTCCTGCCCCCAGCTTGGTGTCAGCTGCACATTTACTGCTGATGGACTCAATGCCCTCATCCAGCTCATCAATGAAGATGTTAAAGAGCACAGGACCCAGCACTGCTCCCTGGGGCACACCACTGGTGCCTGGCTGCCAGCTGGCTGTGGCACCATTCACCACCACTCTCTGGGCTCAGCCTCCAGCCAGTTCCTAACCCAGCTCAGTGTGCTCCCATCCAAGCCAGGGGCTGACAGCTTGGCCAGGAGTTTGCTGTGGGGGATGGTGTCAAAGGCCTTGCTGAAGTCCAGGCAGACTCCATCCACAGCCTGCCCACATCCCCCAGGCAATCACCTGGGCATAGAAGGAGATCAGGTTGGTCAGGCAGGACCTGCCCTTCCTAAACCCATGGTTTCCACTGGGTGCAGCATGAGAAGAGCTCCTTGGCTGGCAGAGGGAATGGGGAGAAATCCTGCAATAACAGCTCAAAAGGACACTTGCAAAGCAAAGCTGAGATTGATTTTAGAGAGCAGGAGCAAAAGTGCCATTTGCAAAGGGCAGAGCAGCTCCAGGGAAAAGTGGAGAACGTTATGGATAGCTGGGGGAGCTTGGAAGGCACTCAACAGGAGATTGTTTGATAATGAGGCAGGGAATGCTCAATTAGCACAAGCCAATAAACCCTCCCATGAGCCACTGCAGATGGCCCAGACATGGTAAAGTCAAACAGAAGACTCAGAAGATCACAAGACAGCTTCCTCTGCCCCCAGACATCACAATGCTGCCATCAGATGTGCATTTACAGCTGCAAGCATTCCTTCCTTTTTCATCTGGCTTCTGAACCTTGGGGGATGTCAGCAGATGACATCTGGATGTGTTCCTGTGGGACCCAGGCTGGATTCTCTGGTCCTGCCCTGGCAGGGGGGTTAGAATTGATGGGCTTCAGAGGTCCCTCCCAACCCCTAACATCCTGTGAGCCCATGATTTGCACAACACAGAGGCTCAGAGGCTTAACACAGAAGAAGAAGAAACAGCAAGAGGTCCTCTCCCAGCACCTGGCTCCAGCAGGCAGGGATGGATGCAGCTGACACGCTGTGGAGCTGCAGGGACATGGAAAGGGGAGAGCAGGGAGCACTGCAGAGCTTGGGGGATGCCTCCACTGCTTGGCCTGCTGGGTCAGTGCCCTGTCTGGCCAGCTGAGGCTTTCTGGTTCATGTCATGGGCACCACCAAAGCTGATGTCTGCTCTGCTGGGGCAGCAGTGCATCATCATCAAAGAAGGCTCTGAGGTGACCTTATTGTGGCCTTCCAGGATCTGCAGGGGGCTCCAAGAAGGCTGGGGAGGGACTGCTCAGGATCTCAGGCAGTGATAGGACTTGGGGGGAATGGAATGAAGCTGGAGGTGGGGAGATTCAGGCTGGAGGGGAGGAGGAAGTTCTTCCCCATGAGAGTGGTGAAGCCCTGGGATGGGTTGTCCAGGGAGGTGGTTGGGGCCCCAGCCCTGGAGGTGTTCAAGACCAGGCTGGATGAGGCTCTGGCCAGGCTGATCCAGTGTGAGGTGTCCCTGCCCATGGCAGGGGGGTTGGAACTGGATGATCCTTGTGCTCCCTTCCAACCCTGACTGATTCCATGATTCTATGATCACCTCCCTGCAGAGAGCCTGTGGGCAGCTGCCCAGGGCAGTGGGTGATGGCTACTTGGGCACGTGGGTGTTGAGTGCTCCAGTGAAGCTGCTGATGCCCTGCCTCTCTCTCTGGTTTTGTGCCCACCATCAGCCTGGGAGACAGCTGGCAGGACCCTTCCCCCTGCTGACCCTTCCCCCTGCAGCCTGCTGCTCTGCAGGGAGGGAGCAGGGCAGCCTTAGCGGAGCAGCCATCCATTCCTCACCCCTCCGCAGCAAGAGCTTTCACATTGCGGGCTCCACCTGGCAATTACACTCCTGTGCTGACCTTTCAATCACATCTGCTCCCCCTGGAAAGCCCCTGAGCTGGGAGGTCACTGCTGCACGCTGGGCACACGGGGAGGTGCCTGACATTTGGGGAGGGAACACAAAGGCGATTGCAGGCTCCCGGTAGCTCCGAGGCGCTGCTGAAATAATTCAACGTGAAATAACATCTCTTCAAGGCCCAGCTGCAGCTGCTTGGTAATGGGAATGTGGGAGAGAGATTGTTCCAAGGAGTGGCCCAAGACCTTAGGTGAGAGGCTTGTTAAGTCCAATCTTAACGAGTTTGTCCCCCGGGGGCAGAGCCCTTTCTTGCCTGCAGACAGCAGAGACGTGGGATGGATGCAGGATGCTGCAGCTCCTGGCACGGGCTGTCTGCTCACCAAACACAGCCAGCATGGGAGCCCACCATTAGAGGAGACAACCCAGGACAGTCCTGGCCTCCAGCAAGGTGTGGATGTGTCCTGAGAAGGCTCCACTCAAAGTGACACTTGGGCATAGCGCCGGATCTGTTTTGGGCGTTCGGTGCAGCCAGAGCCCATGGCTGGGGTTCAGCCACCAGCGCTTGGCTGTGGGCTCAGCAAGGTCACCACAGAACCATAGAGTGTTAGAGGTTGGAAGGGACCTCTAGAGGTCAGAGAATCATAGAATCAATAAGGTTGGAAAAGAGCTCAGAGATCATCAAAGCCAACCTGTCACCCAACTCCTCCTGACTACTAAACCATGGCTCCAAGTGCCACATCCAAGCCCCTCTGGAACACCTCCAGGGATGGGGACTCCACCATCTCCCTGGGCAGCACATCCCAAGGGCCAATCTCTCTTTCTCCTCACCTCGAGCCTAAACATCCCCTGGCACAGCTTGAGACTGTGTCCTCTTGTTCCAGTGCTGCTTGACTGGCAGAAGAGACCAATCCCCACCTGGCTACAACCTCCTTTCAAGTAGCTGTAGACAGCAAGAAGGTCTCCCCTGAGCCTCCTCTTCTCCAGGCTAAGCAACCCCAGCTCCCTCAGCCTCTCCTCCCAGGGCTGTGCCCCAGACCCCTCCTCAGCCTCATTGCCCTTCTCTGGACACCTTCAAGTCTCTCAATGTCCTTCTTAACCTGAGGGGCACAGAACTGGACACAGGACTCCAGGTGTGGCCTCAGCAGTGCTGAGCACAGGGCACAAGGACTTCCCTGCTCCTGCTGGCCACACTCTTCCTGCTGCAGGCCAGGATGCCCTTGGCCTTCTTGGCCACCCAGTCCAACAACTCCTGCCCTACAGGAAGGCTGCAAAGGGACTTTTCATGAGGGTGTCTAGAGACAGGATAAGGGAGAATGGTTTGAAGCTGAGGCAGGGCAGGGTTAGACTGGAGCTGAGGAAGGTCTTCAGTACAAGCTTGGTGATACCCTGGGACAGGCTGCCCAGGGAGGCTGTGGCTGCCTCCTCCCTGGGGGTGTTCAAGGCCAGGTTGGATGAGGTCTTTAGCAGCTGAGTCAGGCTGAGAGCTGTCCCTTTCTCCTGGAGACAAACAAAAAGATTTGGCACAAAAAGTTTCAGCCAGGTGAAGCTGCAGCTCTCTAAGGACCTTTCCTCTCGTGCTCCCAAAGCACTTTTAGCCACTAGGCTTGGGGGGGGGGGATTAAAATGTTTGCTGTACCTGTGAGCAGAGGAGGTGGAACCTGCCCTGGGCAGGAAGCCAGCAGAGGAGCTATTTGTGGCTGAGCTGGGATGGAGGTAATGGGAAGCTTCATCTTCCTCTTGCTGGAAAGGCCTTAGAGTGCAATACAGAGATTTTGTGCAGCTTCAGCTTCACTGGAAGGACTCCTGGAGGACCTGGATTGAATGACTGACTTCAGCAATGTTGTAAAACCAAAGCTAAAGCCCCAAGCTTTGTGATCCAGGCCCTGTGATCTCTGCAACTCATTTTTTTAGGGGGGGTAGAAACATCCCTTGTGCAGGGGTGGTTCTGATCTTTATGCTTGTTCTCCAGCTTGATGGTGCCAAGAGCTGTCAAGGGCTTGGAGTGATAGGAGGAGGGAGAATGGCTTTGAGCTGGGAGGGGAGAGATGAGACTGGAGATTAGGAGGGGATTCTTTAGAGTGAGGGTAGGGAGACACTGGAATAGGTTGCCCAGGGAGGCTGTGGATGTCCCCTCCCTGAAAGAGTTCAAGCCAGGCTGGATAGAGTCTTGAGCAACCTGGGCTGGAGGGAGGTGTCCCTGCCCATGGCTGGGGGTTGGAATGGATGAGCTTTGAGATCCCTTCCAACCCAAACCTTCCAATGAATCCATGAATTTATGACTTTGCACACACCAGTGCACTCCCACCCAGGGCAGATGAGCTTTAAGGTCCCTTCTGACCCAAACCATTCACATTGGCCACAACAACCCCAGGCAGTGCTACAGGCTGGGGGCAGAGTGGCTGAGAGCAGCCAGGCAGAGAGGGACCTGGGGGTGCTGATTGACAGCTGCCTAAACATGAGCCAGCAGTGTGCCCAGGTGGCCAAGAAGGCCAAGGGCATCCTGGCCTGCAGCAGGAAGAGTGTGGCCAGCAGGAGCAGGGAAGTCCTTGTGCCCTGTGCTCAGCACTGCAGAGGCCACACCTTGAGTCCTGTGTCCAGCTCTGGGCTCCTCAGGTCAGGAAAGAGGTTGAGCTGCTGGAAGGTGTCCAGAGAAGGGCAAGAAAGCTGGGGAGGGGTCTGGGGCACAGCCCTGGGAGGAGAGGCTGAGGGAGCTGGGGTTGCTTAGCCTGCAGAAGAGGAGGCTCAGGGGAGACCTTCTTGCTCTCTGCAACTCCCTGCAGGGAGGTTGGAGCCAGGTGGGGGTTGGTCTCTTCTGCCAGGCAAGCAGCAGCAGAACAAGAGGACACAGTCTCAAGCTGTGCCAGGAGAGGTTTAGGATGGATGTTAGGAAGATGTTAGGTGGTGGAGTCCCCATCCCTGGAGGTGTTCAAGAAGAGCCTGGATGAGGCACTTGGTGACATGGTTTAGTTGATCAGATGGTGTTGAGTGATAGGTTGGACTTGATGATCTCAAAGGACTTTTCCAACCTGGTTAATTCTATTCTCTTCCATTCCATTCCATTCCATTCCATTCCATTCCATCCTATCCTAACCTATCCTATCCTATCCTATCCTAACCTATCCTATCCTATCCTATCCTATCCTATCCTATCCTATCCTATCCTATCCTATCCCATTGCATTGCATTGCATTCCATTCCATTCCATTCTATCCTATCCTATCCTATCCTATCCTATCCTATCCTATCCTATCCTATCCTATCCTATCCTATCCCATTCCATTCTTCCATGACTCTGTGATTCCATGAAGGCAGCAAACTGGGGCTGAGCTTCCTGATGGCCATGCCAAGGTTGGTTGGGCTTGATGACCCTTAAATGTTTTGCCTGGGTTTGTGGTTTTTTTCCCCCAGACTCAAGGATTCTGTGCCTCTCTCTCTCTGAACCCAAGAGCCCTGCCTGGTTGCATGTTCCTTGGAAACCACACTTGCAGGGAGATCTGAGTGCCATTACATCAGCCCTTGTTTCTAAGCACTAGATACAAATCTTCCCCACAGGGACAAACAGCAGAGATTAGCAGAAAGAGAGAAATGCAGATGCAAGAAAGGAGCTGACAGCCCAGAATGAACCAAACCCCTTCATCCTTTCTGTGCCTGGCTCCCTCCAGCTGGAGCCTGCGTGAGCCTGAGAGGCGCAGATCCTATCGCAGCCTTTGCAGACAGCTCAGCCGGCGCTACCTGCACGCCAGAGTCACCAACCCCACAAAATCCTCTCCTCTGAACCCTGCCTGCCAGCAGCCTGACTAATTGCTTTGCAGATTAATGAGTCTTTCACTAAAAGTTCTAATTGCATAATGAGAACCTCACAGCTCACTTCTAACTGCTGAGCTGCTCCCAAATTACCCCGGCGCCGCACACGCGCGCCCGCCGCAACCTGGAGCCAGGCTGATTTGCATCGGGTAATTACCAGTGGTTGGCTTTACAAGTGGCACTCTGCTCTCTCCTACCCACTGTTTGTCTCTGCTCCAGCAAATCCTGCTCTTGGATGTGTGTCTGGTGGTGGAATGGTGAGTGGTGAGGAGCCTGCTGGTGCCGTTTGGAGCTCCCTCCCAGCCGGAGCTGCGCTGTCGTCGTGCCCTGCCAGCTGGCTGTGTGGGATGTGACCACCAGCTCCTTCTCCTTATTTGAAGGCAACAAACCCCATTACCCAAGCTGGAAAAGCTTTTCCCTCACACCTTGGGCCCATTTTGCCAGGGGCTTGTAGTGATAGAGTGGCTTTGAGCTGGAAGAGGGCAGATTGAGGCTGGAGATGAGGAAGGAATTCTTGAGAGTGAGGGTGGGGAGGGACTGGAACAGGCTGCCCAGGGAGGCTGGGGATCACAGAATCAATAAGGTTGGAAAAGACCTCAGAGATCATCAAGTCCAACCTATCACCCAACACCTCATGACTACTAGACCATGGCTCCAAGAGCCACATCCAAGCCTTTTTTGAACACCTCCAGGGATGGGGACTCCACCACCTCCCTGGGCAGCACATTCCCATGGCCAATCTCTCTTGCTGGGAAGAACTTTCTCCTCACCTCCAGCCTAAACCTCCCCTGGCACAGCTTGAGACTGTGTCCTCTTGTTCTGCTGCTGCTGGCCTGGCAGAAGAGACCAACCCCCACCTGGCTACAACCTCCCTGCAGGGAGTTGGAGAGATCAAGAAGGTCTCCCCTGAGCCTCCTCTTCTGCAGGCTAAGCAACCCCAGCTCCCTCAGCCACTCCACCCAGGGCTGTGCTCCAGACCCCTCCCCAGCCTCGTTGTCCTTCTCTGGACATGTTGAAGTGTCCAGATGTCCTCTCCCTGGAGGTGTTCAAGGCCAGGTTGGATGAGGCCTTGAGCAACCTGGGCTGGTGGGAGGTGTCCCTGCCCATGGCAGGGGCTTTGGAAGTGGATCATCTTGAAGGTCCCTTCCAACCCAACCCATTCTGTGATTCTATGATCACAGAATCATTGAGGTTGGAAAAGCCCTCTAAGGCCATCAAGTCCAACTGTCAACCCAACAGCACTCTGCCCACACCATCATGACCTGAAGTGCCATGTCCACATGTGCTCTGAACACCTCCAGGGATGGGCACTGCTGCGAACCCAGACGCTGTCTGCCAGCCCTCTACGCACTGAGCTCCCTCAGGAGACCCCCGCTGGCAGAGCAGCTCAGTTCTCTAAAGCACTGCACTTACTCTTTCTTCATTCACTAGGAAGCCTGGAGAGGAGAGGCAGAGGTCACCAAGGGCTACTGAGGCATCCATCACTGCATCTGCTTCTCCTCCATGGGCATCACCTGGTTGCCAAGCCGAGCCGAACCGTGGCTGTGCCTTCCCTAGCTCCCTCTCTCAGCCCCGCTGGCAGCAGAGCAGATGCCTCTCTCTTGCCCTTCACCATCAGAGGCCTTTTCCCTACTCCAGAATAATTATTTTGGCTTGTCTCAGCTGCTCCTCTCCTTGGCCTGGTGCTGTGGCTGATTGATCACTGTTTTCCTCCTGGTCTGCCTCATCGATGCAGGGAAGTCATTTGATGCCGCAGATAAAGAGCTCAGGTTTGTTCCCTGGCCAGGCTGTAACTTCAAGGACTCCTTGCTTCAGAGAGACACAAATTAGGGCTCTTTCCAGAGGTGCTGGAGCTGCTGATGGCCTTGCAGGTGACCACTGCAGCTCCTTGTTGTGCAGCCTCAGCTCCTCCTTGTGCACCAAGGCCTCATTCTGCTCCTAAGGTAGTTTCTCATCTTTAACACCAGATTTTTCTGCCTTCCTCCACTTGCACTAAAGCTCAGCTTGGAAGGGCTCTCCTGAGTCCTCTCTGTTCCTTAGCTCATTTTGCTTCTCTTCTTCTCAGCCCTGTTGCCAGCCTGGTTGGCAGAGTGTCATCGTGTCCTGGATATATGAAACCAACCCACAGCAGTCCTATGTCCTGCCCAAGACCAGCTTCCACCTTGTGCTTGGCCCAGCAAAACCTCTCTCCTGCCCCTCTGCAACCTCTCCATGAGCCAGATCATAGAATCACAGAATGGTTGGGGTTGGGAGGGACCTCTGGAGCTCATTCAGTCCAACCCCCCCTTGCAGGAGCACTTAGGGCAGGACACATAGGAATGTGTGCAGGCAGAGAAGGAGACTCCACAACCTCTCTGGGCAGCCTGCTCCAGGGCTCTGTCACACTCACAGCAAAGTGTTCCTCATGTTGAGGTGGGTGACCCATCTCACCAAGCTCCTGTGCCTCATCACCCACTGGGCATCACCTGGGGGAATCCACTCTCCTTAAAACCAGAAGGACAACTTTGTGCCACCCCCACCCCACATCCTGACTTGATCTGAGAGGTACAAAGTGCCCTGGTCAGGCTCCTCTGGGAAAAGACTAAGAATCTCTGACCATTGCTGAGACACAAAGAGATCCCTGCCAGCACCACAGGGAAAAGAGCAGGTCCAGAGAAGGGCAATGAAGCTGGGGAAGGGTCTGGAGAACAGGGCTGGGGAGGAGCAGCTGAGGGAGCTGGGGGTGTTCAGCATGGAGAAGAGGAGGCTGAGGGAGACCTCAGTGCTCTCTGCAGCTCCCTGAGAGGAGGCTGCAGTGAGGTGGGGGTTGGGCTCTGCTCCCTAGTCTCAGGTGACAGAACAGAAGAAATGTCCTGAAACTGTGCCAGGGGAGGCTGAGGTTGGAGATGAGGAAAAATGTCTTTGCTGCAAGAGTGGTCAGGGACTGGCACAGGCTGCCCAGGGAGGTGGAGGAGTTCCCATCCCTGGAGGGGGTCAAGAAACCTGTGGCCATGGCCCTTGGGGCTGTGGTTTAGTGGCCATGGTGGGGTTGGCTTGCTGGCCAACCTATCACCCAACACCTCCTGACAACTAAACCATGGCTCCAAGTGCCACATCCAGGCTCTTCCTAAACACCTCCAGGGATGGGGACTCCACCACCTCCCTGGGCAGCACATCCCAGAGGCCAATCTCTCTTGCTGGGAAGAACTTCTTCCTCACCTCCAGCCTGAACCTCCCCCTGGCACAGCTTGAGACTGTGTCCTCTTGTTCTGGTGCTGCTTGCCTGGCGGAAGAGCCCAACCCCCAGACATCCACAGGAGCTCCCTGGCTGTGGTTTGGGACTGGAGGATTTCTTTGCTGCTCCTCAGCAGCTTAGCCTGGAGAAGAGGAGGCTCAGGGGAGACCTTCTTGCTCTCTGCAACTCCCTGCAGGGAGGTTGGAGCCAGGTGGGAGTTGGTCTCTTCTGCCAGGCAAGCAGCCCCAGAACAAGAGGACACAGTCTCCAGCTGTGCCAGGGGAGGTTCAGGCTGGAGGTGAGGAGAAAGTTCTTCCCAGAGAGAGCTGTTAGCCATTGGAATGTGCTGCCCAGGGAGGTGGTGGAGTCCCCATCCCTGGAGGTGTTCAAGAGGGGCTTGGATGTGACACTTGTAGCCATGGTTTAGTCAGGAGGTCTGTGGTGCCAGGTTGGACTTGATGACCTTTGAGGTCTCTTCCAACCTTGGTGATTCTGTGATGCTGTGATACTGTGGAAAGCTCCTCAAGTCACTCAGAGCTTCGGGGTGACTGAACACCTCGGGGGACTCATTGCTGGGTAAACACAGCAAAACAAGCCTTGTTTCCCCCTCAGGAGGCTGTCCCTTCCTCTGGAGACGTGGGGGATGCTGCTGACGCTCTCCTGCTTTAACTCAGGAGCTGTGGCTGGCAGCTGGGGTCAAATTGCTCTGCCTTTGCAGCCAGAGTTTGGCACAGAGGGATCCCAGCACAGCTCTGCAAGTGGGTTTTGTTACTTCTCTGGCTGCCTGTCTATCACTCTGCCCCAAAGGGGGATTTCCACTCCTCCTAAGCGAGCTCCAGCAAGATTACAGAGAATAAAACCTCTCATTTATCCTTTACAGACACAGCTTGGCACTTGCAGCCCCTGGGAGGCGTATTTGGCTTTGTACACCTCGAGACAGAGCTCAGACACCTTTGGATTTCAGTCAGCTGAAAATCCCTGGGCTGGTTTGCTCTCTGAGAAGAGCTGACAGGGGGAAAGCTCACCTCCATTCAGGAAGGACTTCACAGCACTGAAAGCTTACTGGTGAAGCACAGGTGGGCCACAGAGTCATGGAATTGTTTGGGTTGGAAAAGGTCTCTAAGGTCAGCCAGTCCAACCAGCAACCCAACCATGGCTACTAAACCACAGCCCCAAGGGCCATGGCCACACATTTCCTGAACACCTCCAAGGATGGGGACTCTACCACCTCCCTGGGCAGCCTGTGCTAACCCCTGACCACTCTGGCAGCAAAGAAATTGTTCCTCATCTCCAACCTAAGCCTCCCCTGGCACAATTTCAGGCCATTTCCTCTCATTCTATCACTTGTTCCATGGGAGAAGAGCCCAACCCCCACCTGACTCCAACCTCCTCTCAGGGAGCTGTAGAGGGCAATGAGGTCTCCCTCAGCCTCCTCTTCTCCAGACTCAACACCCCCAGCTCCCTCAGCTGCTCCTCCCTAGCCCTCTTCTCCAGACCCTTCCCCAGCTTGGTTGCCCTTCTCTGGCCCTGCTCCAGCCTCTCAATATCCTTCTTGGAAAGAGGAGCCCAAAACTGAACCCAGGTTTCAAGGTGTGGCCTCAGCAGGGCTGAGTACAGAGACACAATCCCTGCCCTGCTCCTGCTGCCCACACCATTGCTGCTCCAGGCCAGGCAGCTGGTGTCCTTCTTGGCCACCTGGGCACTGCTGGTTCATCTTCAGCCTCTGTCAACCAGCACCTCCAGGTCCTTTTCCACCAGGCAGCTTCCAAGCACTCTGCCCCAAACCTGGAGCAGTCATGGGGTTGTTGTGACCCAAGTGTGAGCAGTTAAACCTGCCAGCCCCAGTGCCCCAGGGCACTCAAGCAATTCACTCCTGCAGCTTGATCTGGCAGCTTGATCTGGCAGCAACATTTACCTGAAGGCTGGGAAAACTGAGCCCTGGGACCATAGAGGGATAGAGCTGAGCAGCAAGGATTGATGTGCTGGAGGAGAAGCCCAGTCAAGGGACAGCACTGGGGCAGACACTGTTCAGACAGCAGCAGGCACAAGGATGCACAGGATGGAATTAGTGGAATTAGGCCACACCTTGAGTCCTGTGTCCAGTTCTGGGCTCCTCAGCTTAGGAAAGAGGTTGAGCTGCTGGAAGGTGTCCAGAGAAGGGCAAGAAAGCTGGGGAGGGGTCTGGAGCACAGCCCTGGGAGGAGAGGCTGAGGGAGCTGGGGTTGCTTAGCCTGCAGAAGAGGAGGCTCAGGGGAGACCTTCTTGCTCTCTGCAACTCCCTGCAGGGAGGTTGGAGCCAGCTGGGGGTTGGTCTCTTCTGCCAGGCAAACAGCAGCAGAACAAGAGGACACAGTCTCAAGCTGTGCCAGGGGAGGTTTAGGCTGGAGGTGAGGAGAAAATTCTTCCCAGCAAGAGAGATTGGCCACTGGGATGTGCTGCCCAGGGAGGTGGTGGAGTCCCCATCCCTGGAGGTGTTTAGGAAGAGACTGGATGGGGTGCTTGGTGCCATGGTTTAGTTGATCAGATGGTGCTGGGTGAGAGGTTGGACTGGATGATCTCTGAGGTCTTTTCCAACCTGGTTTATTCTATTCTATTCTATTCTATTCTATTCTATTCTATTCTATTCTATTCTATTCTATTCTATTCTATTCTACTCTACTCTACTCTACTCTACTCTACTCTGTTCTTTCTATTCTATCCAGAGGATTTCAGGGGTTGCCACTTTGCCCCAAGTCCATGGAGTGACATGTTTTACACCACTGCTCAGGAGCTGCGCCTGGGTTTCCCTCCTTCCTGTGTCATGTTTTAACCTCTCAGCCTGAGCAGCCTTTATTGCAGCTGAAGGAAAGCAGCTGCCAGGTGCAAGGATAAAACCCTGCTTTCTGCCAGAGTGAGCACAGTGTGTGTGTCACACTGAAGTGACAGCTGCCCCTTGGACACAGGCAGAAAAAAAGGCTCTGGAAATGCACAGCAGGAACCAGAACAAAACCTGCAGCAGGTTTCAGAGCTGTCTACAGCCTGGGATGGTTTTTTTGTGGGCACTTCTGCTGCGTCTCACCGACAGCTTGCTTCATCCAAACGTGGGCATGAGGAACTCAGGCATCACAGCCTGCCTTCATCTCCCCACCCTGGGATGGCACTTGGGTTGTATGGAGAAGAGAAGGCTCCAGGCAGACCTCAGAGCAGCCTTCCAGCACCTGAAGGGGCTACAGGAGAGCTGGGGAGGGACTTGTGACAAAGGGCTGGGAGTGCCAGGATGAGGAACAATGGCTTTGAGCTGGGAGAGGAGAGACTGAGAGTGGAGAGGAGGAAGAAATTCTTGGCAGTGAGGGTGGGGAGGCACTGGAACAGGTTGCCCAGGGAGGCTGTGGATGTCCCCTCAAGGCCTGGAGGTGTTCAGTTCCAGGCTGGATGAGGCCTTGAGCAAGCTGGGCTGGTGGGAGGTGTCCCTGCCCATGGCAGGGGGCTAGAACTGGGTGATCTTGACCGTCCCTTCCAACCCAACCCATACCATGAATCTGTGAAATCTGCAGATTAAGAGCAGAACTCTATAACATTTGGGCTGGAAACCTTCTGGTTTGGCAGTTCTGAAGCTCCTCTCAGCCCACAAGAACTTTCCCTGCAGTTTGAGCCACGGGATGCAGCATGAAGCAATCCCAGGGAGCTGATTCCGGGCTCCTCGGAGAGGCTCTGTGGCAATCATGTGCCTACAGAGCAAAGCCTCAGCTGTATTAAGATCACCTATTGCTAATTCTTCTCAGTTTAGAGGGAACAGACCATTAGATACAGGCTGCCAGGCTGATTGCAGCCTGATCAGCAGCAGCATTATTAATGGAAGTGTTTGTTTTCCTCCTTGCTGCACTTACTCCGAGTCCGCTGCTGCTGTCTGCTCGCAGACAGATTTAGTTGTCTCTCCAGATCTGTGCTCTGAACTCCTTGCCTTGGCTTGTGGAATCACAAAGCAGAGAATGGGCTGGCTTGGAAGAGACCCTTAAAACCTCCTGCCACCTCTTTGCTGTGAGGAGGGACCAAGGACCTCTGCGGCTCGAGCAGGCTGCTCGGAGCCCCAAGCAGCCTGGCCTGGAATGGTTTCAGGGTCAGGGCATCTCCCACCTCTCTGGGTAACCTGGGGCAGGGTCTCACCACCCTCAGGGTAGCAAATATTCCTTCTGCATAACCTCAGTCTCCTCTCTTTTAATTGCAAACTATCACCCCTCATCCCCTCACTGCATGCCCTGCTGAAAAGTCCCTCTGCAGCGCTCCTGGAGCCCCCTTCAGGTGCTGGGAGGCTGCTCTAAGGTCTCCCTGGAGCCCCCTTCAGGCACTGGGAGGCTGCTCTAAGGTCTCCCTGGAGCCTTCTTTTCTCCTCTCCAGGCTGAACACCCCCTGGAGCCTGCTTTTCTCTTCTCCAACCTGAACAACCCTTGGAGCCTTCTCTTCTCCAGGCTGAACAACCCCTGGAACCTTCTTTTCTCCTCTCCAGGCTGAACAACCCCTGGAGCCTTCTCTTCTCCTCTCCAGGCTGAACAACCCCTGGAGCCTTCTCTTCTCCTCTCCAGGCTGAACAACCCCTGGAGCCTTCTCTTCTCCTCTCCAGGCTGAACAACCCCTGGAGCCTTCTCTTCTCCTCTCCAGGCTGAACAACCCCTGGAGCCTTCTCTTCTCCTCTCCAGGCTGAACAACCCCTGGAGCCTTCTCTGCTCCTCTCCAGGCTGAACAACCCCTGGAGCCTTCTCTTCTCCTCTCCAGGCTGAACAACCCCTGGAGCCTTCTCTTCTCCTCTCCAGGCTGAACAACCCCTGGAGCCTTCTCTTCTCTTCTCCAGGCTGAACAACCCCTGGAGCCTTCTTTTCTCCAGGCTGAACAGCCCCAACTCTCCCAGCCTGTCCTCACAGCAGAGAGATTCCAACCCCTCAGATCATTCTTGTGGCCTCTTCTGAACCCATTGCAACAGGTCCATGCCTCCCCTGCCCCTAGCCTAACACCGCAGGCTGCCTGCACCCTCCCTCCGCAGGGCAGCCTCCTGCAGAGGCTCAGTGCTGGGACTGGAGCCCATCAGGCAAGGAGAACTCAGCAGATCACTTAGAGGCATGTGTAACCAGCTAAGAATGTTCCAGCTTCTGCTGGATAATTCACCCCTGAGCTGCTTTAAAGGTTGACCTGAGTCTCCCCAGACGCTCCTGCTTTTGTTAGCGAGTCATTTGTGTAGTCAATTACCTACTCAGACGTCTTCAGGAGCAGGTCCTAGCAGGGAGCACAGTAAGCCCTGCACACACTCTTGTCTATTCAAGGCTTCTAATTGCAAGGCATGGACAAAAAATGTTATGTAACTCAGACGTGGGGAGCAATTTCCTGCACCAGCAGCCTGGCTGGACTGAGGCACAGAGGGTAACAGAGGTGCAGAAGCAACAGCTCAGACAGGCCTGAGGGGGAGGCTTGGAAGTGGTGACAAAGACATTACTCAGAAGTGGAGCTGCTGCTCTCAGTGCTGCACAAGCACAGAGGGAAAGGGTCCTAGAGCCGAGCACAGGGATGGGAACAGGCTGCCCAAGGGGGTGGTGGAGTCCCCACCCCTGGAGGTGGTCAAGAAACCTGTGGCCATGGCACTTGGGGCCGTGGTTTAGTGGCCGTGGTGGGGTTGGGTTGATGGTTGGCACAGGAAGGCTGCTTGAAGGACTGCCAGCAGGAGCAGGGAAGTCCTTGTGCCCCTGTACTCTGCACTGCTGAGGCCACACCTCGAGTCCTGGGTCCAGTTCTGGGCTCCTCAGGATAGGAAAGAGGTTGAGCTGCTGGAAGGTGTCCAGAGAAGGGCAAGAAAGCTGGGGAGGGGTCTGGAGCACAGCCCTGGGAGCAGAGGCTGAGGGAGCTGGGGTTGCTTAGCCTGCAGAAGAGGAGGCTCAGGGGAGACCTTCTTGCTCTCTGCAGCTCCCTGCAGGGAGGTTGGAGCCAGCTGGGGGTTGGTCTCTTCTGCCAGGCAAGCAGCAGCAGAACAAGAGGACACAGTCTCAAGCTGTGCCAGGGGAGGTTTAGGCTGGAGGTGAGAAGAAATTTGCTCTCAGAGAGAGTTGTTAGCCACTGGAATGTGCTGCCCAGGGAGGTGGTGGAGTCCCCATCCCTGGAGGTGTTCAAGAGGGGTTTGGATGTGGCACTTGGAGCCAGGGTTTAGTTGTCAGGAGGTGTTGGGTGACAGCTTGGACTTGATGATCTCTGAGCTCTTTTCCAACCTTATTCATTCTACAATTCTATGATCCTCTCTCAGCCTTCTCCAGACTGCACACCCCCAGGGCTCTCAGCCTCTCATCACAGCAGAGCTGTTCCAGTCCCTCCAGCAGCAGCTGCTGAACACACAAGAGCTGCTTCCAACACAGCCACTCCTGTTGTTAACAGCCATGAGTGATGGCATCTTTATAGCTTCTTGGAGCCCAGTCATGGACCAGGATCCTGCTGCAGAAGTCACTCTGCAGGAGCCAAGCAACAGGCAACTTCAGCTGCAAGAAAGATGGAGTCCTGCAATTAATCCCTGCTCACACCAAGCCATTATGCAGTGCTAAGTGACCAAGCACTCTCTTAAATGACTCCTGGGGGCTCAGGGTTCTTTTCTTTTCACTGGATTTCAGAAGCCCTCAGATCAGAGGAGACACTCCAGGGTAATCTCCCTAAGCCAGGTATTGATTGGGCAGTCAGTGGAGACTGGAAGCAAAACACAGCTCAAAGATGCCTTGTCCCAGCAGCAGCAGCTCCGTGTGAGTGATCCACCTGGGATGGACCCACTGCTGCCCTGGGATGGCTGCTGCCTGCTTGCTCCTCTTCAGCTTCATGGAATCACAGAATGGTTCAGGCTGGAAGAGACCTCCAAAGGCCATCCAGTCCAAGCCCCCCTGCAGTCAGCAGGGACATCCTCCCCTAGATCAGCTTGAACCTCACCTTGAATGACTCCAGGGATGGGGCCTCAACCACCTCCCTGGGGCAACCTGTTCCAGTGCTCCAGCACCCTCATAGTGCAGAACTTGTTCCTCACATCCAGCCTAACTCTGCTCTTCTCTAGCTGGAGCCATTGCCACTGGTCCTATCACCACAGACCTTTGCAAACAGTCTCTCTCCACCCTTCTTGTAGCCCTCTTCAGGTACTGGAAGGTCTCTTTCAGGTCTCCCTGCAGCCTCCTCTCCTCTCCTCTCCTCTCCTCTCCGAACCTCTCTGAACCTCTCCGAACCTCTCCAAACCTCTCCGAACCTCTCCTCTCCGAACCTCTCCTCTCCGAACCTCTCCTCTCCGAACCTCTCCGAACCTCTCCGAACCTCTCCTCTTCTCAGCAAGAGAGATTGGCCACTGGGATGTGCTGCCCAGGGAGGTGGTGGAGTCCCCATCCCTGGAGGTGTTTAGGAAGAGCCTGGATGAGGCCCTTGGAGCCATGGTTTAGTAGTCAGGAGGTGTTGGCTGACAGCTTGGACTTGATGACCTCGGAGGTCTTTTCCAACCTTATTGATTCTCTGATTCTGTGTGTGGAAGGTCACCACCAGCCTGCTGAGCTGGGTTGCCTGACTCCTCCACCTGTCCACAGGACTGGGATCTGGGGAGGTGAAGTGGCCAGAGCCAGAGCCAGCCTGTGATGCAACCCAGTGCCAAGGGACAAGGACACCATGGCTGCTGCCATGTGTTCTGTATCCTCTGGACAGCTAAAAGCAGCTGCAGACAGTGTCACTCTTCCTCCCTGCTCACCCACATCCTCCATATGCTGCTTTCCCTCCTCCACACTTCCTGCTCCTGGCTGGGCACCGTCTGTCCTCCCCCTGCCTTCCCTGAGGACACCTCCTGTCCTCCTCCTGCCTTCCCTGAAGACATCTCCTGTCCTCCTGTGCCTGGCACCCTTCTTGGCATCACCTTCACCCAGGTTTCCTCAGGCAATAGACCCTTCCCTAGGCTCTGCTCTGCTTTTGATCCATCACTGCTGGCATCTCTGACACTTCAGCTGGGACTGAAGGGGGACATCCCCTCCCTGCATGTGTGATTGCTCCTTGCTGCTGGGCAAGAGGTCAGGGAGGAAATAAGAGGTAAGAATAGCAAGAGTCATGGAGTCATGAAGTGGTTTGGGTGGGAAAGGGACACTTCAAAGTCATCTAATCCCCACTCCCTGCAGCCAGAAGGGACAGCCCCAGCCCCAGCAGGCTGCTCACAGCCCCAACCAACCTCCCCTGCACTGCTGCCAGCCATGGGGCAGCTCCCAGCTCTCTGGGCAGCCTGGGCCAGGCTCTCCCCACCCTCAGTGCCTCAGTGGATGTGTTCAATCTCCTTCCCTTGGACTCTGCCCATCTGTCCAGCCTGGCAGGCAGCTGGCTGATCATCATTCCAGGAGCACCACTCCTGAGCCTCACAAGTCTCTCTGAAGCCATTTCTAAGGAGGCTTTTTCTTGGGCACTGTTTAAGGCAGCTCCAACTTCTCCGGGTTGAAGCAGCCAGAACATGAAAAGCATCTTGCTGACCCTTTGCAAACAAGCAGGAGAGAAGGCAGAGAAGCTCTCTCATTAAAAATCACAGAATCACAGGAGCACCAAGGTTGGAAGAGACCTCAAAGATCATCGAGTCCAAGCTGTCACCACAGACCTCATGACTAAACCATGGCACCAAGTGCCACATCCAAGCCCCTCTTGAACACCTCCAGGGATGGGGACTCCACCACCTCCCTGGGCAGCACATCCCAGTGGCTAACAACTCTATCTGGGAAGAACTTTCTCCTCACCTCCAGCCTAATCTTCCCCTGGTACAGCTTGAGACTGTGTCCTCTTGTTCTGGTGCTGCTTGCCTGGGAGAAGAGGCCAACCCCCACCTGGCTACAACCTCCTTTTCAGGGAGCTGTAGAGAGCAATGAGGTCTCCCTCAGCCTCCTCTTCTCCAGGCTCAACCCTCCCAGCTCCCTCAGCTGCTCCTCCCCAGCCCTCTTCTCCAGACCCTTCCCCAGCTTGGTTGCCCTTCTCTGGCCCTGCTCCAGCCTCTCAATATCCTTCTTGGAGTGAGAAGCCCCAAACTGAACCCAGGTTTCAAGGTGTGGCCTCAGCAGGGCTGAGTACAGAGGCTCAATCCCTGCCCTGCTCCTGCTGCCCACACCATTGCTGCTCCAGGCCAGGCAGCTGGTGGCCTTCCTGGCCACCTGGGCACTGCTGGTTCATTTTCAGCCTCTGTCAACCCCCAGGTCCTTCTCTGGATGCTTTGCTTTCCACCTCACCCCTGCTACTCCCTGACTCAGCCTGTGGCTCCCCAGCTCACTAACGAATTGCTCTGGGTGGATTTGGGACTCATTTAAAGGCAGTGAGAGAGAGGCCATCGACTGACGTGGGTGGAGAGCACTGCAGAGGTGCTGGTCCTGGCCCACTGTGCCCAGCCTGGACTTTCCCTGGCACAGCTTCAGGACATTTCCTCTCCTTCTATCACCTGATGTTAGGGAGAAGGGACCATGCCCTGGCTGGCCATCCCAGCTGGCCTCGAGGAGGCTCAGGGGAGACCTTATTGCTGTCTACCACTCCCTGCAGGGAGGTTGGAGCCAGGTGGGGCTTGGGCTCTTCTCCCAGGCAAGCAGCAGCAGAACAAGAGGACACAGTCTCAAGCTGTGCCAGGGGAGGTTTAGGCTGGAGGTGAGGAGAAAGTTCTTCCCAGCAAGAGTTATTGACCACTGGGATGTGCTGCCCAGGGAGGTGGTGGAGTCCCCATCCCTGGAGGTGTTCAAGAGGGGCTTGGATGTGGCACTTGGAGCCATGGTTTAGTCATGAGGTCTGTGGTGACAGCTTGGACTCGATGATCTTTGAGGTCTCTTCCAACCTTGGTGATGCTGTGACTCTGTGATCCCCAGCCTGCTTTCAGGGAGCTGGAGAGAGCAACTCCTTTATCTCCAGGCTTTCCTCTTCGAGGGAGGAGAGAAGAGTTACATCAAAACAATGCACTGCAGCAGCTGCCTGTTTCCATTAGCCTCTCCTCATTTTGCAAGCTGAAGCTCCTGTCAAGGTAACAGAGTGAGGGAATATAAAGAAATCATTTTCCTGGGGCTCTGATTTGATTCTTTCTCCCTACTCCCCTGCTGCCTACTGCAGCCCAAACCTGCTTTGGGCATTAAGATGCTTGGAAGGCTGCAGGAGGCTGGGGTGAGGAGAGGGGTCAGGGAGGGAACATCAGTAATGCCTGGTGGAAATGACAAGAACTTTAGCCTGGGCTTTTCTTTTTTCCCTTCCTCAGGATTAGTGTCAGGTGCTGGCTGGTTGAGGAGCTCTGAGGAGGAAGGGAGGGAATCCGTGGCTGAGTTTTCACCAGCTGGAGCCCAGGCTCTGCTTATGGAGGTCAGGGAGGTCTCCAGGGCCAGCAGGGAGGTGCAGGATGCTGTGCTGCATTTTGCTGAGATTCTTGCCAGCCTCTGCCAAGGCAGAAATCCTGCACCTTGCAGGCTCACAGCACATTGGTCTGCTCTGCCTGGCACACCTCCTGAGGCCAGGTGCTACACATTGGCCACAACAACCCCAGGCAGGGCTACAGGCTGGGCTCAGAGTGGCTGAGAGCAGCCAGGCAGAAAGGGACCTGAGGGGAGTGGTGGACAGCAGCTGAACAGGAGGCAGCAGTGTGCCCAGGGGGTCAAGAAGGCCAAGGGCATCCTGGCCTGCAGCAGGAGAAGGGAAGTCATTGTGCCCTGTGCTTAGCACTGCTTAGGCCACACCTTGAGTCCTGTGTCCAGTTCTGGGCTCCTCAGTTTAAGAAGGACATTGAGAGACTTGAAGGTGTCCAGAGAAGGGCAAGAAAGCTGGGGAGGGGTCTGGGGCACAGCCCTGGGAGGAGAGGCTGAGGGAGCTGGGGTTGCTTAGCCTGGAGAAGAGGAGGCTCAGGGGAGACCTTCTTGCTCTCTCCAACTGCCTGCAGGGAGGTTGGAGCCAGGTGGGGGTTGGTCATTGCTCAAATGCCCTGCAGGCAACACCTGCCAGGGCAGCAGCCCCCAGCTCTGGGGGAGCTTTGCCTCCTCCCCAGCACCTCCAGTGATGGAGGGTTGGGGTTTTTTTTTCGAGTTTCCTCTGAGAAATTAATTTATGGAAATAGAGTTCCCTGTCAAGCAATTCTCCCTGGTGTTCAGTGCAGATCTTTCCCTTTCTTAGCATTATTGCATTAGCCTCACTTAGAGCTCCCTGAATTGGCTTCCCCCTTCCCTCCTGGCAGCGCACGGGCTTTGCATACTGATGAAAAAATGAGGGCTGTAATTAAGTGGCAACTGAGCCTGTCCCCCAAGCATCAGGCTCCAGCTCTATGTTGTTTAGTGTGGTTTGGGTTTGGTTTGGTTTCCCCCCCCCAATTAATCCTCACTCCTGGTTCCTGCTAACCCCAGCTTAGGTGGAGCCTCGACCAGCGTTACCACAGGGATCATCCCCAGGCTCCTTCAAGGGATTCCTGCTCCTACCACCCTGTCCCCCAAGCATCAGGCTCCAGCTCTCTGTTGGTTATTGTGGTTTGGGTTTGGGTTTGTTGTGGTTTTCCACCACCCTTCCCAATTAATCCTCACTCCTGGTTCCTGCTAACCCCAGTTTAGGTGGAGCCTTGATCAGTGTTATCACAGGGATCACCCCCAAGGCTCCTTCAAGGGATTCTTGCTCCTACCACCCTGTCCCCCAAGCATCAGGCTCCAGCTCTCTGTTGTTTAGTGTGGTTTGGGTTTGGTTTTGTTGTGTTTCCCCCACCCCCACCCCAGTTAATCCTCACTCCTGGTTCCTGCTAACCCCAGCTTAGGTGGAGCCTCGACTGGCGTTACCACAGGGACCATCCCAAGGCTCCTTCAAGGGATTCCTGCTCCTACCAGCTTGTCCCCCAAGCATCAGGCTCCAGCTCTCTGTTGGTTTGTTTATTGTGGTTTGGGTTTGGGTTTGTTGTGGTTTTTCCACCCCTCCCAATTAATCCTCACTCCTGGTTTCTGCTAACCCCAGCTTAGGTGGAGCCTTGATCAGTGTTACCACAGGGATCACCCCCAGGCTCCTTCAAGGGATTCCTGCTCCTGCCAGCTTGATAGAATACCTCTTGGCTTGGGGGATGTCCTTCTTCCCTGAGCTCAAGGAGGGACATGGACCTGATGGAGGGGTTAAAAAAGGAAGGCCAAAAAGGCAAGCAGTGCCAGAACAAGAGGACACAGTCTCAAGCTGTGCCAGGGAGGTTTAGGCTGGAGGGGAGGAGAAAGTTCCTCCCTGAGAGAGAGATTGGCCATGGGAATGTGCTGCCCAGGGAGGTGGTGGACTCTCCTTCCCTGGAGGTGTTCAAGAGGGGATTGGATGTGGCACTTGGAGCCGTGGTTTAGTGATCATGAGGTGTTGGGTGAGAGGTTGGACTTGATGATTGTTGAGGTCTCTTCCAATCTGGTTGATTCTATTCTATTCCATTCTATTCCATTCCATTCCATTCCATTCCATTCCATTCCATTCCAACTGCCTTGCCTGTAGGCAGAGATGAGATTACCTTCCCCTCAGCCCAGCCCTGCTCCTCTAAGCAGCCCTTCTATCACCTCCTTTAAGCCCTCCTTACTTTCCCAAACCCCTAAACAGCTGAAGCTGTTGTTGTGCTTGCTGCCACTGAAGGCAGGCTCAGCTGCCAATAGATTCCTGCCTCAATTAGGGAGTCAGTAATTGCTACCAGTCAGAGCTGCTGGGGGCTGGAAATATGTCACTTTTTTTTTTCAGAGCTGTTAGCCTCAGAACCCTCAGAAATGCTGGGAACAGCCAGAGGGGAACCCAGTCTGTTGTGCACACACCAGTCAAACATGTTTGTGTAAGAGCAGATTTGTTTGTTTAGAGCTTTTTTATTCCTCCCCCCCATCCCCCCCTCCCCCTGCATATGCTTTGCTATTTTGGGTGAGCTGAGGCAAGATTGCTGCCTCTAGACTTTGGCTGCTCTCTCCTTGGTACCTACACTGACTGGAGGTGTTTCAGGAGCACCATGAGACAGGAGCTGATCTGGGAGAGAGGAGCTGGCACTTGGTGTTTCACAGGTTCACAGAATGGGTTGGCTTGGAAGGGACCTTCAAGATCAGTTCCAACCCCCCTGCCACAGGCAGGGACACCTCCCACCAGCCCAGGCTGCTCGAGGCTTCATCCAGCCTGCCATTGAACAGAGTGTCCAGCTGGCCAAGAAGGCCAAGGGCATCCTGGCCTGCATTAGGGATAGTGTGGCCAGCAGGAGCAGGGAAGTCCTTGTGCCCTGTGCTCAGCACTGCTGAGGCCACATCTTGAGTCCTGTGTCCAGGTCTGGGCTCCTCAGTTTAAGAAGGACATTGAGAGACTTGAAGGTGTCCAGAGAAGGGCAACAAGGCTGGGGAGGGGTCTGGAGCACAGCCCTGGGAGGAGAGGCTGAGGGAGCTGGGGTTGCTTAGCCTGCAGAAGAGGAGGCTCAGGGGAGACCTTCTTGCTCTTTGCAACTGCCTGAAGGGAGGTTGTTGCCAGGTGGGGGTTGGTCTCTTCTGCCGGACAAGCAGCAGCAGAACAAGAGGACACAGTCTCAAGCTGTGCCAGGGGAGGTTTAAGCTGGAGGTGAGGAGAAAGTTCTTCCCAGCAAGAGAGATTGGCCACTGGGATGTGCTGCCCAGGGAGGTGGTGGAGTCCCCATCCCTGGAGGTGTTCAAGGGGGGCTTGGATGTGGCACTTGGAGCCATGGTTTAGTTGTCAGGAGGTGTTGGGTGTTAGGTACTAGGTTGGACCTGATGATCTGTGAGGTCTTTTCCAGCCTGCTTGCTGCTGTGTGATTCTGTGCAAAGGGGAACCTAAAGAGGCTCAACATGAATAAATGTAGAGTCCTACAGCTGGGGAGGAACAACCTCATGAACCAGTACAAGGCAGGGGCTGACCTGCTGGAAAGCAGCTCCATCACAAAGGACCTTAGGGTCCTGGTGGAGAAGTAGCTGTCCATGGGACAGCAAAGTGCCAAGAAGGCCCCTGGGGTGCATTCAGAGAAGTGTGGCCAGCAGGTCAAGGGAAGTTGTTCTCCTCCACTCTGCCCTGGTGAGGCCACACCTGGAGGAGGATTGTGTCCAGTTCTGCACTCCCCAGTTCAAGAGGGACAGGGAACTACTGGGGAGAGTCCAGTGGAGGCTACAAGGATGATGAAGGGTTGCAACATCTGTGTGATGAGGAAAGGCTGAGAGCCCTGAGGGTGGTTAGCCTTGAAAAGAGCAGCCTGAGAGGGGATCTGTTTACAAACATCTGAGGAATGGCTGTCAAGAAGCAGGGGCCAGGCTCTTCTCAGTGGTGCCCTGGGACAGGACAAGGGGCAATGGACACAAACTGGAACCCAGAAGTTCCACCTCAACATGAGGAAAAACTTCTTTGGTGTGAGGATGTCAGAGGCCTGGAGCAGGCTGCCCAGAGAGGTTGTGGATTCTCCTCCTCTGGAGACTTTCACCACCCACCTGGACAGTGCAGTGCTGATGGAGGCAAACCTGCTTCAGCAGGGAGGTTGAACTGGAGGATCTCCAGAGGTCCCTTCCAACCCCTTCCCTTCTGTGATTGTGTGATGGTGGAGGGTGAGAGACTAAAAGCTCATCTCTCCCAGTGTGACTCAACAAAGATTAAATCCCTTGCTGCTTGCCCAGACAACAGCTGTTGTGTGTTGGGCAGAGCCACTGGAAGGACTCCTGGGAGGTGCAAAGCTAACATTGCTCACTGGACCACAGTTGGCCTCACAACAATGGACCCAGGCCACCTTTGGGAATATGCATAAGACAAGATAATCTCCACCCATCAAGTACCCTGGAAAGGGTGAGACAATGGCTTCACCACCTGTTTCCTGCTGTGTAATGAGTGTGTGGGCAGGTAGATGGAGAAGGAGGAGGCAGAGGCATCCCCCCCTCCATCCAGACCCCTGCCCAAACACACAGGAATGCACAGAAAGATTTCCTGGGGAATGACACCTGGATATTTACCTGAGGATGATTTCCTGGCCCCTGAATTCCTGAGGGACAATACTTGGACACACAGCTAAGGACTAAAAACTGGCTAAAAGACTGAAGCCACTACTGGCTTGGCAGAAGAAAAACAGAGAACCAAGAACACAGAAGGGAAACACAGATGAAGGAAAACACAGGAGAAGGACAATGCCACTGAGGAAGCAAGCAGGAGAGAAGGGAAAGCCCAGGACAAGGCTGCTCTGAAGAAAAGAGGCCGTGGAGCCTGCAAGAAGCAGACTGAACCTTCTCTCTGTGTCCTAAGCTGCAACTCATGGAGCTGAAGAGGCTGCCCAGAGGACCACCTCTCTTCTCCAGCCAAAGCCTCAGCAGCCTTTCTCTACAAACCCAACATCTCCTGCAGCACCTTTCCTCCACAGACTCAAACTGTCTTGGGAGGTGGCAGGGTGAGGGGTGTGGTAATATAATTCCTCTTCACAGAATCACAGAATCACCAAGGTTGGAAGAGACCTCGAGGATCATAGAGTCCAACCTGGCACCACAGACCTCATGACCAGACCATGGCACCAAGTGCCACATCCAATCCCCTCTTGAACACCTCCAGGGATGGGGACTCCACCACCTCCCTGGGCAGCACATCCCAATGCCGAACGCCTCGCTCGGTGAAGAACTTCCTCCTCACCTCCAGCCTAAACCTCCCCTGGCACAGCTTGAGACTGTGTCCTCCTGTTCTGGTGCTGCTTGCCTGGTTGAAGAGACCAACCCCTTCCTGGCCACAACCACCTTTCAGGTAGTTGTAGAGAGCAATGAGGTCTCCCTGAGCCTCCTCTTCTCCAGGCTAAGCAACCCCAGCTCCCTCAGCCTCTCCTCACAGGGCTGTGCTCCAGACCCCTCCCCAGCCTCCTTGCCCTTCTCTGGACACCTTCAAGTCTCTCAATGTCCTTCTTAAACTGAGGGGCCCAGACCTGGACACAGGACTCCAGGTGTGGCCTAACTAGTGCTGAGTCCAGGGGCACAATGCCTTCCCTGCTCCTGCTGGCCACACTCTTCCTAAAGCAGTCTTCTCTATATATATATTTTCTCTCTCTCTCCTTCTGATCCATCCACTTTATTTGTGTAATAAATAGTCTAGCTGGTGATATTTTGGCCTCATTTGTGCCTCTCATTTCCCAGCAGGGGAATAGGCAAAAGAACTGAGGCTCTTTCCCTCTCCAGACTGAGACATGGAGGAGCAGCAGTGGGGCAGGTGGGGATGGGAAGGTTTGGCAAGCCCATGCTTGCTGGGCATGGCAGGCTGTGGGTATTCCTGCCCTTGGCTCAGGTCAGCTGTTCTCCTGAAAGCAGCTGCTCTGCTCCTCCTCTTGGCAGTCATCTGGAGGCTTTCAGGGATCTCTGCCTCCGGCATGCAGCTTTTCACTGTGAAGGAGCCTAATTCTGAGCTGGCTTTGCCTGGCTCTGAGATAACTCCACGGTAGGAAATGAAACGATTCAGGGACTAAACTGGTGATAAAAAGGTACTCAGTCAGTCTCCAGGGACTGCCTGGAACAGATCTTCCCAATAAAACAATGAATTGTTTGATAGAAGGATGCAAGGCAGTTAATTAAAGGCAGAAAGCAAGTTTCAAACCAGATACAGGATGCTGCTGGGCTCCAGAACTTTTGCCAAAGTAAATCCTAATTAAAGCCTCGTTAAATCCATTTGGTGGCCATGCCTGCCTCTGAATCAAGCACTCCCTCGGTTCTGCAGCTCTTCTCCCTTAATGAATGATGGGAGAGAAGCCTCTGCTCCCACAGCACTTGAAAAGGCTCCTTTGAAACCGAGAGCTGACTGAAAGCAAACAAACAGCAACCTGCCAAGCCAGCACATGCCAGCCACCGCTGGCACCCAGTCACAAAGCACTCTGGCTCCCAGTGAGCCCCAGGACCTGCTGCTGGAGAGCTAATGGCCACTTTCAAATGGGGCCTGGTTTGAGTATTGTGGCCAGATCTGGGCTCCTCAGGTTAGGAGGGATGTTGAGTTGCTGGAGAGTGTCCAGAGGAGGACAATGAGGCTGGGGAGAGGCCTCAAGCACAGCCCTGTGAGGAGAGGCTGAGGGAGCTGGGGTTGCTTAGCCTGCAGAAGAGGAGGCTCAGGGGAGACCTTCTTGCTCTCTCCAACTCCCTGAAGGGAGGTTGGAACCAGGTGGGGGTTGGCCTCTTCACCCAGGCAAGCAGCAGCAGAACAAGAGGACACAGTCTTAAGCTGTACCAGGGGAGGTTTAGACTGGAGGTGAGGAAGAAATTCTTCCCAGCAAGAGAGATTGGCCACTGGAATGTGCTGCCCAGGGAGGTGGTGGAGTCCCCATCCCTGGAGGTGTTCAAGAGGGGCTTGGATGTGGCACTTGGTGCCATGGTTTAGCCATGAGGTCTGTGGTGACAGCTTGGACTCGGTGATCTTTGAGGTCTCTTCCAACCTTGGTGCTCCTGCGATTCTGTGATTTTTAATGAGAGAGCTTCTCTGCCTTCTCTCCTGCTTGTTTGCAAAGGGTCAGCAAGATGCTTTTCATGTTCAGGCTGCTTCAACCCAGAGAAGTTGGAGCTGCCTTAAACAGTGCCCAAGAAAAAGCCTCCTTAGAAATGGCTTCAGAGAGACTTGTGAGGCTCAGGAGTGGTGCTCCTGGAATGCCTTCCTGGAGGTTTCCTAGGTGTGGCTGTCATTGATTCCCATGGCAGCTTTGCACCTCCAGCATCCCCTAGCCCTTCCCCCCAGGGCTGGTCACAGGAGGATGTGAAGGGCCACCTCAGGAGCTGACAGTGATGTCCCTGCTGGCAGTGATCCATTCCTGATTATTTCCCCCAACAGCTATCCTCAGACAAAGAACCAAAGCTCTGCCTTGCAGCTCAGCATGCACAGAGGATGGTCCCTGCATGGAGGGCAGGTGCTTGGGTGGCTCTAGAGCTGCTGCCTCACAGCTCAGCATGCACAGGGGATGGTCCCTGCATGGAGGGCAGGTGCTTGGGTGGCTCTAGAGCTGCTGCCTTGCAGCTCAGCATGCACAGAGGATGGTCCCTGCATGGAGGGCAGGTGCTTGTGTGGCTCTAGAGCTGCTGCCTTGCAGCTCAGCATGCACAGAGGATGGTCCCTGCATGGAGGGCAGGTGCTTGGGTGGCTCTAGAGCTGCTGCCTTGCAGCTCAGCATGCACAGGGGATGGTCCCTGCATGGAGGGCAGGTGCTTGGGTGGCTCTAGAGCTGCTGCCTCGCAGCTCAGCATGCACAGGGGATGGTCCCTGCATGGAGGGCAGGTACTTGGGTGGCTCTAGAGCTGCTGCCTCACAGCTCAGCATGCACAGGGGATGGTCCCTGCATGGAGGGCAGGTACTTGGGTGGGATTATAGCTGCTGCCTTGCAGCTCAGCATGCACAGAGGATGGTCCCTGCATGGAGGGCAGGTGCTTGGGTGGCTCTAGAGCTGCTGCCTCACAGCTCAGCATGCACAGAGGATGGTCCCTGCATGGAGGGCAGGTGCTTGGGTGGCTCTAGAGCTGCTGCCTCACAGCTCAGCATGCACAGAGGATGGTCCCTGCATGGAGGGCAGGTGCTTGGGTGGCTCTAGAGCTGCTGCCTCACAGCTCAGCATGCACAGGGGATGGTCCCTGCATGGAGGGCAGGTACTTGGGTGGGACTATAGCTGCTGCCTTGCAGCTCAGCATGCACAGGGGATGGTCCCTGCATGGAGGGCAGGTACTTGGGTGGGTGTAGGGCTGCTGCCTTGCAGCTCAGCATGCACAGGGGATGGTCCCTGCATGGAGGGCAGGTGCTTGGGTGGGTGTAGGGCTGCTGCCTCACAGCTCAGCATGCACAGAGGATGGTCCCTGCATGGAGGGCAGGTGCTTGGGTGGCTCTAGAGCTGCTGCCTCACAGCTCAGCATGCACAGAGGATGGTCCCTGCATGGAGGGCAGGTGCTTGGGTGGGTCTAATGCCTGCTTGAGGATCACCTGCCCCTGAGGCAGGGGCAGGAGCACGTGGCATCAGCAAACACAGCTCCTCACATTGAAGCTTGGGAGGGGAAGAGATTTGCTGCTCAGAGAGGATTAATTTTGTGAGTCATCAAGACCTCAATTGAGATGCAGGGGAAAGGACTGAAGAGAGAACATTGCAGGGAATGAGATTACAGGATGTGGAAATCTATCACAAGCTCCCTCAAAGGTCAGGAGCAGGTTCTTAATTCCTCTTTAATGGCACCATTCCTTGTGTCAATAGCTCAGTTAAAGACCATCCAGAGGCCTTGTCCATCTGCATGCTGAAAAAAAAGAGGGCTGGAAATGCTCTTCAGGGAAGCTCAGAGAGGCAGAACTCAACAATCTCTTGTTTAATTTCACCAGCAACAGTTTCAGGAGGAGAAGAAACCTCCTCCTGCCTAGTGGAAAACCCTGCAGGTGATCATAGACTCACAGAAGCACAGAATCAATAAGGTTGGAAAAGAGCTCAGAGATCATCAAGTCCAACCTCTCACCCAGCACCATCTGATCAAATAAACCATGGCACCAAGGGCCTCATCCAGGCTCTTCCTAAACACCTCCATGGATGGGGACTCCACCACCTCCCTGGGCAGCACATCCCAGTGGCCAATTACTCTTGCCGGGAAGAACTTTCTCCTCACCTCCAGCCTGAACCTCCCCTGGCACAGCTTGAGACTGTGTCCTCTTGTTCTGCTGCTGCTTGCCTGGGAGAAGAGACCAACCCCCACCTGGCTCCAACCTCCCTGCAGGGAGCTGCAGAGAGCAAGAAGGTCTCCCCTGAGCCTCCTCTTCTGCAGGCTAAGCAACCCCAGCTCCCTCAGCCTCTCCTCCCAGGGCTGTGCCCCAGACCCCTCCCCAGCTTTCTTGCCCTTCTCTGGACACCTTCCAGCAGCTCAACCTCTTTCCTAAGCTGAGGAGCCCAGAACTGGCCACAGGACTCCAGGTGTGGCCTCAGCAGTGCTGAGCACAGGGCACAAGGACTTCCCTGCTCCTGCTGGCCACACTCTTCCTGCTGCAGGCCAGGATGCCATTGGCCTCTTGGCTACCTGGGCACACTGCTGGCTCATGTTCAGCCTACTGTCAACCAGTACCCCTAGGACTCTTTCTGCCTGGCTGCTCTCAGCCACTCTGCCCCCAGCCTGTAGCTCTGCCTGGGGTTGTTGTAGCCAATGTGTAGAACCCAGCCCTTGGACTTGTTGTGTGCCATCCTGTTGGCCTCTGCCCATCTGCCCAGCCTGGCAAGGTCCCTCTGCAGAGCTATCCTACCCTCTAACAGATCAACTCCTGCCACCAGCTTGGTGTCTGTGTCTGTCCAAGAAAGATGCTCCCCAGATCTGGAACTGCCATCCTTCTCTCACCTCTTTCACACCTCCTGAGCTGCTGTTTATTCTTTCAGCTCAGTGCATGGAGCTAACAGCTCTGGGACCTGCAGGGACTGCAGAGGATCCCCAGCTTTGTTGTCCTTCCCTGGACACATTCAAGTGTGCAACTGGGGAGCCCAGGACTGGGTGATGAATGGCTTCATCTGCCAAACCATCCAGCCCCACTTTTGGGCACAGGGAACAGCTCCTCAAGCACAAGTTTTGTTTAGCCCAAGGCATGGAGAGCATCAGACACACAGCACAATCCCAGCCACCACGTCCCACCAGGCCCTGGAGCACAAGGAGTGCTCCCATTTTTCAAGGCAAATGCCCTTGGAAGTGTTACATTTCCTGACAAATGAAGCTTGGGGTCTCTCAGCATGAACTTCAGAACTGCTTGATTTAAGCTTTGCCAGGGCAGACTGCTCGTGAGAGACTCTTCATCACCGTGTCCTGAGGCTGCCTTTCTGCTGTGCCTGCTCTGAAGTCATCACTCTGCTCCTGCAGATGTTTTGCCACTTCCTTCCCTCTGCCAATTCCACTTCTCCCCAGCCCTGGCTGCTTCACTCTGAACCTGCCTGCCTATGAGCTTAGGGATGTGCAAGGAAACCTAACTGGAGGTGTTTAGGAAGGGACTGGATGGGGTGCCTGGTGGGGAAGGGTTTGGAGCACAGCCCTGGGAGGAGAGGCTGAGGGAGCTGGGGTTGCTTAGCCTGCAGAAGAGGAGGCTCAGGGGAAACCTTCTTGCTCTCTCCCACTGCCTGCAGGGAGGTTGTAGCCAGGTGGGGGTTGGTCTCTTCTCCCAGGCAAGCAGCAGCAGAACAAGAGGACACAGTCTCAAGCTGTGCCAAGGGAGGGTTAGGCTGGATGTTAGGAAGAAATTCTTCCCAGAGAGTGTGATTTACCACTGGGATGTGCTGCCCAGGGAGGTGGTGGAGTCCCCATCCCTGGAGGTGTTTAGGAAGAGCCTGGATGAGGCCCTTGGTGCCATGGTTTAGTTGATTAGGTGGTGCTGGGTGATATATAGAATAGAATAGAATAGAATAGAATAGAATAGAATAGAATAGAATAGAATAGAACAGAATAAACCAGGTTGGAAGAGATGTGATAGTTTGGACTGGATGATTTCTGAGGTCTTTTCCAACCTGGTTAATTCTATTCCATTCCATTCCATTCCAAGGGGAAAGGCCAGCTGTTCCAAGTTTGGGTCACCTCAAGGTTCAGATTGGATGTGAGGAAGAAGTTGTTCCCCATGAGGGTGGTGAGAGCCTGGCACAGGCTGCCCAGGGAGGTGGTGGAAGCCTCCTGCCTGGAGGTGTTTGCAGCCAGGCTGGAGGTGGCTGTGAGCAACCTGCTGTGGTGTGAGGTGTCCCTGCCCATGGCAGGGGGGTTGGAGCTGGCTGAGCCTTGAGCTCCCTTCCAACCCTGACAATTCAGTGATTCTAAGATCCTTCCTGTGGTAGCTGCTGAAGCCTTGATGCAGTGGCTACCACCAGTAAAGGACTCCAGAGCATCCCAGCCCAGGAAAGCAAAGAGATTTGTGGACACATCTGGCAGCAAAGAGCTTCAGCTCAGGGCTCCTTGGATGTGGTTTTGCCAGACAGAATCACAGAACTGTTGGGATTGCAAGAGACCTTTGAGATCATCAAGACCAAGCACTCACCCAGAGCTCCCAATGCTGCCACTGCTGCTAAGCCACTGCCACTGAGCCACATCCCTCAGCACCACTTCTAAATACCTAACCCCCCCTAAATGTTAGAGGCAGTGTGGTAGCTGAGGGGGAAATTCAACCCACCACAGGCAGAGAAGCCCTGGGAGACCAATCTGCACTCCCCCACATCTTAACAAGACCTAGGTTCCCATTTGAATCTTTCTCAAGCCCCAGGCTCCTGCTGCTCCCTCCTGGGAGAAGCCTCCGCAGTCTGGGAGCATTTTCAGCTTGCTGGAGGGCTCCCAGCTTGGTGAAACACTCTGAGATCCCACCTGGGATTTTCCAGCTTGATTATTCCAAGCTGAGAGTGTGCAAATCCTGCTGCTGGAGCCACTGGGTGCCCAGGATGTCTGGCAAGGAGGCCAACAGCATCCTGGGCTGTGTCAGCAGCAGTGGGACCAGCAGCACCAGCTGCTGTCCCCCCTGAACCTGGCACTGGGGAGGCCACCCCTTGAATCCTGGGTTCACTCATGGGACCCTCACTCCAAGAAGGACATTGAGAGGCTGGAGCAGGTCCAGGGAAGGTGAACCAAGCTGGGGAAGGGTTTGGAGAGCAGGGCTGGGGAGGAGCAGCTGAGGGAGCTGGGGGTGTTCAGCCTGGAGAGGAGGAGGCTGAGGGGAGGCCTCATTGCCCTCCACAGCTCCCTGAGAGGAGGCTGGAGCCAGGTGGGGTTGGTCTCTTCTGCCTGCTCTCAAGTGACAGGACAAGAGGCAATGACCTGAAGTTGCCCCAGAGGAGGTTTAGGTTGGACATTAGAAGAAATCTCTTCCCTGAAAGGGTTGTCAAAGCCTGGAGCAGCTGCCCAGGGAGGTTGAATCCCCACCCCTGGAAGCGTTTGAAAGCTGCAGAGCTGCGGTGCTGAGGGCCATGGCTTGGCACCAGCCTTGGTAGAGCTAGAGAATGGTTGGACTGGATGATCTGGACTGGATGATCATGTGAGTCCATGGTTCTATGACTCTCCTGCAAACAGCTGAGGGATCTGTTCTGGAAACCTTCCCAGCCCTTGAACTCTCACATCCTTCCAGGCAACGGAGCCAAGAACACTTCTGTATGCCCAGACTGGACACAGCTCTGCTCTGCAGTGCGAGGTTGGGCAGCTGATTCCCCTTCACAGGACAAACCCCTCTGGATCTGAAGCTACTGGGGCTGGAGATTACAGGGTCACAGGATCATAGGTCACAGGATGTTAGGGATTGGAAGGGACCCAAAGAGATCATTGTGTCCAACCCCCCACGCCAGAGCAGGAGCATGGAACCCAGCACAGGTCCCGCAGGAACACATCCAGACAGGGCTTCAAAGGCTCCAGAGGAGACTCCACAATCTCTCTGGGCAGCCTGCTCCAGGGCTCTGGGACCCTTACAGTGAAGAAGTTGCCCCTTGTGTTGAGGTGGAACCTCCTGTGCTGCAGCTTACATCCATTGCTCCTTGTCCTGTCCCAGGGAGCAAGTGAGCAGAGCCTGTGCCCTCCCTCCTGACCCCCAGCTCTCAGATCATAGAATCAGCCAGGTTGGAAAAGAGCTCAGAGATCATCAAGTCCAACCTATCACCCAACACCTCCTGACAACCAAACCATGGCTCCAAGTGCCACATCCAAGCCCCTCTTGAACACCTCCAGGGATGGGGACTCCACCACCCCCCTGGGCAGCACATTCCATCTGCATACTGAAAACAAAAGAAGGCTGGAAATGCTCGTTAGGGAAACTCAGAGAGGCAGAACTCAACAATCTCTTGTTTCATTTCACCAGCAGCAGTTTCAGGAGGAGAAGAAACCTCCTCCTGCCTAGTGGAAAACCCTGCAGGTGATCATAGACTCAGAGAAGCACAGAATCAATAAGGTTGGAAAAGAGCTCAGAGATCATCAGGTCCAACCTCTCACCCAGCACCATCTGATCAACTCAACCATGGCACCAAGGGCCTCATCCAGGCTCTTCCTGGGCTGGGGAATCCACCACCTCCCTGGGCAGCACATCCCAGTGGCAAATTAATCTTTCTGGGAAGAATTTTCTCCTCACCTCCATCCTGAACCTCCCCTGGCACAGCTTGAGACTGTGTCCTCTTGTTCTCCTGCTGCTTGCCTGGCAGAAGAGACCAACCCCCACCTGGCTCCAACCTCCCTGCAGGGAGTTGCAGAGAGCAAGAAGGTCTCCCCTGAGCCTCCTCTTCCCCAGGCTAAGCAACCCCAGCTCCCTCAGCCTCTCCTCCCAGGGCTGTGCTCCAGACCCCTCCCCAGCTTTCTTGCCCTTCTCTGGACACCTCCAAGTCTCTCAATGTCCTTCTTAAACTGAGGAGCCCAGAGCTGGACACAGGACTCCAGGTGTGGCCTCAGCAGTGCTGAGCACAGGGCACAATGACCTCCCTGCTCCTGCTGGCCACACTCTTCCTGCTGCAGGCCAGGATATTTATAAACATTCATTAAATCCCCTCTAAATCTTCTCTTCTCCAGACTCAACAGCCCCAGGGCCCTCAGCCTCTCCTCACCAGGCAGTGCTCCAGACTCCTAATCTTAAACACCCCTAAGGTGTTTAAGCCCAGGCTGGCTGAGGCTCTGGCCAGCCTGATCTAGTGTGAGGTGTCCCTGCCCACGGCAGGGGGGGTTGGAACTGGGTGATCCTTGTGGTCCCTTCCCACCCTGACTGCTTCTATGATTCTAATCATCCTCCTAGCCCTCCATGCCCCTCCCCTGGGTGCTGGTGATAAATCCATCCTCCGAAGGCAGCTCAATCCTGGTGGCAGGCTAAGAAACACACAGCTTGTGTTTACAGCCTGAGATCTGTGTTTGAGGCTGAGTACCTCTGGGGAAAGGTATCATTAAAGCCTCAGTGTTGGTGTTTTTGAAGAGGGAAGGGAAGGGATCTGTAATGGTGTGGCAACATTATGACAGCATCACAATGCACCTCTTCAGCTGCTCGCTTTGGAGTGCTCCTGCTTGGCTCTCCCATTGCACAGACAGACAGCAGGGAAAGAAGAGGATTAGCAGGAACTAAAGACAGCAGCAGCCAATTCTTAGGTCAATAGGAAGTGTTCAGCCCAATTCTGCTATGAAACCACTTTCAAAGCAGGTTTCCCCCACCACCACCACCTTTCTTTTGTGGTTCCTCTGAACTGTGGATAGCATTTGGTGCATTGGTTGCATTCAGCAGCTCCCCAGGAGCCAGCAGTGGCCTCCTGCAGCCAGCTGGGTGCTGGGCTGCAGCCAGAGCAGGGTGGGCAGCAGGGCAGCAGAGGGGATTCTGCTCCTTGGCTCTGCTCTGCTCGGACCTCACCTCCCATCCTGCCTCCAGCTCTGCTGTCCCCAGCAGAAGGAGGACACAGAGCTGCTGGAGGCCGCGAAGGTGATCCAAGGGCTGGAGCAGCTCTGCTGAGGACAGGCTGGGGGGGTTCAGCTTGGAGAATAGAAGGCTCCAAGGGGACCTTAGAGGATCCTGAAGGGATCCTACAGGAAGGCTGCAGAGGAACTTTCCCTGAGGGTGTCTGGAGACAGGGCAAGGAGGAATGGTTTGAAGCTGAGGCAGAGCAGCGTTAGACTGGAGCTGAGGAAGAAGTTCTTCAGTAGGAGGGTGGTGAGAGTCTGCAACAGGCTGCCCAGGGAGGCTGTGGATGCCTCCTTCCTGACCAGGTTCCAGGCCAGGTTGGATGAGACCTTGAGCAGCAGAGTCTGGTTGAGAGCTGTCCCTGCCCATGGTGGGGAGGTTGGAGTAGATCATCTCTGAGGTCCCTTCCAGCCTGTGCTTCATGGTGAGGTCTTGCATGTCTTGGCCTTGTCCTGCTCTGAGTGCTTCAGGACACTCTGTCCTCCTCTCTCCTGCCTCCTTGAGCTCCAAATCTCCACTCCCACAGGTTCCTCCCGAGCTGTGTGGCTGCTGGCACAAGTGGTGTCATCACACACAGGCCTGCCCAGCCTGGCTTGATGTCACCTCTCTCTGCCTTCAGACAGCTGAATCTGAGCCTCATCAGGACACATCAGCCTCTTCATTTGTCATCAGCTGCCTGTCCAAGCCCTGGCAGCATGGAATCTCCACAGAGTTCACAACCATTAACCAGCAGCTGGAAGTGAGCTGCAATTTCCTTCATACTGACCACGCAGAAGGCAATGAGAAGGAACATTCCCACTGATTGCTCTGAATGCCCAGATGATTGCCCCTTCCTTTTGGCCCTCCCAGTCCCCAGCCCTTCCCCACCTGCAAAGCCACAGCTGGGGTCAGGAGCTCTGAAGCCAGCAGAGGTCTTTTAGCAGGGTGGCTTGGCAGAAGGTGGCTCCAAGCCAAGAGCATTCTTCCAGCAGCTTTTGTCACCTCCACATGAATGGCTTAGCAGGGCCACCAGAGTCATTTGAGCCCCATGACTCTGCTGTGTTCATTTTGGATACAGACATCCAGCTGGGGATGTGATTTTGAGCAGAAGATGCCTGGACACAGCAAACTCTGCAGTGTGAGGTTAGGGGAGGAATGCAGCTTTGAGCTAGATGGTGCTGAAAGGTCCCTTCCAACCTAAAGCACTCTGTGACTCTGTACTTGGCTGTGGGAAAGAGCTCAGGTCAATGAGTTGCTGCCCATTCTCATTCTCATTCTCATTCTCATTCTCATTCTCATTCTCATTCCCATTCTCATTCTCACAGTCCCATTCTCATTCTCATTCCCATTCCCATTCTCATTCTCATTCCCATTCCCATTCTCTTCTTTCTCTTCTCATTGTCATTTCCATTCCCATTGGGGCTGTGCAGCCTGGAGAAGACAAAGCTCTGGGTGACCTCCAGTACCTGAAGGGATCCTACAGGAAGGCTGGAGAAGGGCTTTTCACAAGGGTGTCTGGAGAGAGGCCAAGGGGGAATGGTTTGAAGCAGAGGCAGAGCAGGGTTAGACTGGAGCTGAGGAAGAAGTTCTTCAGCAGGAGGTTGGTGAGCCTCTGGAACAGGCTGCCCAGGGAGGTTTTGGATGCCTCCTCCCTGGGGGTGTTCAAGAACAGGTTGGATGAGGCCTGGAGCAGCTGAGTCTGCTTGAGAGGTGTCCCTGCCCATGGAGGGGGTGTTGGAATAGATGATGTCTGAGGTTCCTTCCAACCTGTGATTCTAAGATTCCCATTCAATTCCCATTCCCATTCCTGGTCATCTACACACTCCAGGACATAGATCATAGAATCAATAAGGTTGGAAGAAATCTCAAAGATCATCAAGTCCAACCTATCACCCAACACCTCATGATTACTAAACCATGGCTCCAAGTGCCACATCCAAGCCCCTCTTGAACACCTCCAGGGATGGGGACTCCACCACCTCCCTGGGCAGCACATCCCAGTGGCCAATCTCTCTTGCTGGGAAGAACTTTCTCCTCACCTCCAGCCCGAACCTCCCCTGGCACAGCTTGAGACTGTGTCCTCTTGTTCTGCTGCTGCTTGCCTGGCAGAAGAGACCAGCCCCCAGCTGGCTCCAACCTCCCTGCAGGGAGTTGCAGAGAGCAAGAAGGTCTCCCCTGAGCCTCCTCTTCTGCAGGCTAAGCAACCCCAGCTCCCTCAGCCTCTCCTCCCAGGGCTGTGCTCCAGACCCCTCCCCAGCTTTCTTGCCCTTCTCTGGACACCTTCAGGAGTCTCAATGTCCTTCTTAAACTGAGGGGCCCAGAACTGGAAACATCAACTTCCTCAACAGAGAAAAGAGTCACAGAATCATTTAGATTTGAAAAGACAAAGGCCTTTTGGGGACTCTTTAAGCCCTGAACTCTAAGACATGCAAGCTCTTAAACCTATAACAATGGAGTTTGAAGTCATGGAGGAAGTAAGATCTTGCTCTGCTTGGACACCCAGGAGCACCCAATGAAGTTCTTCCCAGCAAGAGAGATTGGCCACTGGAATGTGCTGCCCAGGGAGGTGGTGGAGTCCCCATCCCTGGAGGTGCTTAGGAGAAGATTTGATAGGGTGCTTGGTGCCATGGTTTAGTTGATCAGATGGTGCTGGTTGAGAGGTTGGACTTCATGATCTCAAAGGTCTTTTCCAACCAGGTCAATTCAATTCAATTCAATTCAATTCAATTCAATTCAATTCAATTCAATTCAATTCAATTCTATTCTATTCTATTCTATTCTATTCTATTCTATTCTATTCTATTCTGTTCTGTTCTGTTCTGTTCTGTTCTGTTCTATGCAGCCCTGCCCTCAGAGCACTCCAATACCCCTGCGAGGAGGCAGTCATCTGGCTGGGTTGTGCTGTGCCTTGTTTTCATGCCCTGATATCAGAAAGGATCTCATCACAAGCTCTTGATTAAAGGCTGTCTGAAATGCAGGTAACATCTTGACAAGCAGGGATCAGCAGGCTGCATGCAGACATTGAGAGCACTTCTTGCTGCTGCAGAATCACTGCAGTGAGCATCTGAGCTATTTAGAAGCATAGAATCTCAGAACTGTCAGGGTTGGAAGGGACCTCAAGGCTCAGCCAGTTCCAACCCCCCTGCCATGGGCAGGGACACCTCACACCACAGCAGGTTGCTCACAGCCACCTCCAGCCTGGCTGCAAACACCTCCAGGCAGGAGGCCTCCACCACCTCCCTGGGCAACCTGTGCCAGGCTCTCACCACTCTCCTGGGGAACAACTTCTTCCTCACAGCCAATCTCAATCTCCCCACTTCTAGTTTTGCTCCATCCCCCTGAGTCCTTTCCCTCCCTGACACCCTCAAAAGTCCCTCCCCAGCTTTCTTGCAGCCCCCTTCAGATCCTGGAAGGCCACAATGAGGTCTCCTGGGAGCCTTCTCCTCTCCAGCCTGCACAACCCCAACTCCCTCAGGCTGTGCTCACAGCAGAGCAGCTCCAGCCCTCTGCTCCTCCTCCTGGCCCTGCTCTGGACACCTTCCAGCCCCTCCAGATCCTTCCTGGCACAGAGGCTCCAGAGCTGGCCCCAGAGCTCCAGCTGTGGTCTCAGCAGAGTGGAGCAGAGGGGCAGAATCCCCTCCCTGGCCGTGCTGGCTGTGCTACTTGCAGCTCCTCACACACTGCTTTTCTCTGAGCTTCAATCTTGCTCTTGTCACAGGACTTGCTGGTTTGTCCCTCTGCAGCAGATCAGAGTCACTCACAGACCCTGGCTCTGTCCATGCCCTTGATGGATGAGAAACAGAAACCCCCACCAAACAACTTTCTCAATACAAGAGCCAAGCACTTGTGGAGTTCCACCCAGGGATGAATTGAGACCCTTCAGTCCTGGGTCTTGTCCCAGGTGGTGGGCAGGGGAGCTGGAAATGGCAATGCTCTCTTTTTCCTTTGGGGGAACAGAGCATCAAAATGATTTCGGTTTGGAAATGCCACATGTCACAGTCTCACAGTCTCACAGTATAACTAAGGTTGGAAGAGACCCCAAGGATCATCAAGTCCAACCTGTCCCAACAGACCTCACAACTAGACCATGGCACCAAGTGCCACATCCAATCTCCCCTTGAACACCTCCAGGGCTGGGGACTCCACCACCTCCCTGGGCAGCACATCCCAATGCCGAACGACTCGCTCAGTGAAGAACTTTCTCCTCACCTCGAGTCTAAACCTCCCCTGGCACAGCTTGAGACTGTGTCCCCTTGTTCTGGTACTGGTTGCCTGGGAGAAGAGACCAACCCCCTCCTGTCTACAACCACCTTTCAGGTAGTTGTAGAGGGCAATGAGGTCACCCCTGAGCCTTCTCTTCTCCAGGCTAAATAATCCCAGCTCCCTCAGCCTCTCCTCCCAGGGCTGTGCTCAAGGCCTCTCCCCAGCCTTGTTGCCCTTCTCTGGACACCTTCAACTTTCTCCTCCCCTCCAGCCTAAACCTCCCCTGGCACAGCTTGAGACTGTGTCCTCTTGTTCTGCTGCTGATTGCCTGGGAGAAGAGACCAACCCCCACCTGGCTCCAACCTCCCTTCAGGGAGTTGCAGAGAGCCAGAAGGTCTCCCCTGAGCCTCCTCTTCTGCAGGCTAAGCAACCCCAGCTCCCTCAGCCTCTCCTCCCAGGGCTGTGCTCCAGACCCCTCAGGTCAGAACCAAATCCTAGTGGGGAAAAAAACAACCAACAGCCAACTTGGCCATTTTTTGTTCCTCCGCTCATGAAGCTTCCTGATCTGTGCCTCAGAATTGCCACGACTGGGGCAGGCATCCCTGAATCAGAAGAGCCTGAAGGCTGCCAGCAGTAAATGTGAACAATCCTCAGCAAAAGAAAAACCCCCAAAGAAAGGAAATGCCCATAAAATGTGTGCTCACTCCCCAAGAGACAAGCTCTGTTTCAACATGACAGCTTAATTAAAAGCTCAGTAAATTGGTCACCACAGTTTGCAATAAAGAGCCTTTGTCCCCTCCCCAGCCTGCAGGAGGGAGATGGTGCTTGTCATGTGGCAGGAGGAATTGAAGCGATCACAAAGGTCCTCAGCTCTTAGATGGCCGTTGGCAGGAGCTACAGAGCAGCTTGAAGCCCTGCTGCAGGGGGAGGCTGAGGCAGGTGAGGGGCTGGAAAGCCACATTCAGCTTCCACTGCACTCACTCAGTGCAAAGCAGAATAGAATACTGTAGAGTAGAATAGAATACAGTAGAGTAGAGTAGAATAGAATAGAATAGAATAGAGTAGAACAGAATAGAAGTAGAATAGAATAGAATTAGAATAGGATAGAATAGAATAGAATGGAATAGAATGGAATAGAATAGAATAGAATAGAATAGAATAGAATAGAATAGAGTAGAATAGACTAGACTAGACTAGACCAGAATGGACTAGAATAGAATAGAATAGAAGTAGAATAGAATAGAATAGAATTAACCAGGTTGGAAGAGACCTCAGAGATCATCAAGTCCAACCTATCATCCAACACCACCTAATCAACTAAACCATGGCACCAAGCAGCCCATCAAGTCTCTTCCTAAACACCTCCAGGGATGGGGACTCCACCACCTCCCTGGGCAGCACATCCCAGTGGCCAATCTCTCTTGCTGGGAAGAACTTTCTCCTCACCTCCAGCCTAAACCTCCCCTGGCACAGCTTGAGACTGTGTCCTCTTGTTCTGGTGCTGCTTGTCTGGCAGAAGAGACCAACCCCCTCGTGGCTCCAGCCTCCCTGGAGGGAGTTGCAGAGAGCAAGAAGGTCTCCCCTGAGCCTCCTCTTCTGCAGGCTAAGCAACCCCAGCTCCCTCAGCCTCTCCTCCCAGGGCTGTGCTCCAGACCCCTCCCCAGCTTTCTTGCCCTTCTCTGGACACCTTCCAGCAGCTCAACCTCTTTCCTATCCTGAGGAGCCCAGAGCTGGACACAGGACTCCAGGTATGGCCTCAGCAGTGCTGAGCACAGGGCACAAGGACTTCCCTGCTCCTGCTGGCCACACTCTTCCTGCTGCAGGCCAGGATGCCCTTGGCCTTCTTGGCCCCCTGGGCACACTGCTGGCTGCTGTTCACTCTCTGTTTCCCCTCCCAGGCTGTAACCACGAAGCCTCTTGCAGAAGCTGCCTGCCTGGTGAGCAGCTCTGTGGCTGAGATTTATGGACCCTCCCCAGTGCCACCAGGACTGGCTTGCAGATGATTTACTGAACAAAACCCAGGGCTGGGTTCAGAATGGCTGTTACTCAAAGCAAGGAATCTGCCTGGTGCCATCCCTTTCATCTCTTGGACACAAAAGGCTTTTGCTGTAATAAAGTGAAGATAGAAATGTTAAGTATCTCTTTATTTTTTACCCCTCCCTCCCCTTTGTTTTCCCTCCACTTGTGGATTTCCTCTTGAGAGTTCCCCTCAGCTGCTGGGGCTGGGATTGATAGGAGCCCTGCTGACAGCTCTGCCACCACCAGTTCAGCGGTGGGCAAATTTGCTTTGCAGTATCCTTGCCTCCAACAAATTGCCTTTGGAGTCCATTAAAGCTGTTTGTGGATTTGGGGTGGAAGCCTTCAGCAATTTCCAGCAGCTCCTGAGCTTTCAGGAAGATGGATTGGAACATCTGCTGCCTCATAGCTCCTAAAGAGCTGATTGCTCGGAGCTGGGAGGGGATAAGTGGGGAGAGGATTCCATCCTGCCCGTGGCCACTGGCTGCAGAGGGGGTGCTGAGCTCAGATGGCTGCTCCCACAGCTTATTGCACAGCAGCTCAGAAGCAGCCAGGTTGGAAAAGAGCTCAGAGATCATCAAGTCCAACCTAATACCTCATACTTTCAGCTGTTAAATAGAGAGCAGTGGACAGTGCTGCTTCTAAGCAGAGCCTTTCCTTAAGAGCTGCTCCTGGGGATCAGATCCCTCCTAAGGCTGCAGTTTCTCATGGAACCATTGACCCATAGAATCAACCAGGCTGGAAAAGACCTCAGAGATCATCAAGTCTGACCTATGACCTAATACCTAACCCCTTCTGACAACTACACCATGGCTCCAAGTGCCACATCCAATCCCCTCTTGAACACCTCCAGGGATGGGGACTCCACCACCTCCCTGGGCAGCACATTCCCATGGCCAATCTCTCTTGCTGGGAAGAACTTCTACCTGACATCCAGCCTAAACCTCCCTGCCACAGCTTGAGACTGTGTCCTCTTGTTCTGTGCTGCTTGCCTGGGAGAAGAGACCAACCCCCACCTGGCTACAACCTCCCTTCAGGGAACTGGAGAGAGCAAGAAGGTCTCCCCTGAGCCTCCTCTTCTGCAGCCTAAGCAACCCCAGCTCCCTCAGCCTCTCCTCCCAGGGCTGTGCCCCAGACCCCTCCCCAGCTTTCTTGCCCTTCTCTGGGCACATTCTTCTGGCCTTTGCCCATGCTGAATTCAAAGCCATGCCAGATAAATGATGGCAGCACCTTCCCCAGCACCCTCCCACCAAGGGAGGAAGGAAGAAGTCTTCCTTCTGTTCCCATGGCACCTCCTCTGCTCCAGCTTGCCCCCAGTGCCCCTTGGCCTGTCCCTGGACGTCCCTGAGCAGAGCCTGGCTCCAGCCCTGCACATCTTTATCCCCAGCAATGAGGGCAGCCCTCAGGCTCCTCTGCTCCAAGCAGCCCCAGCTCCCTCAGCCTAGAGAAGAGGCAACTCAGGGGTGACCTTATTGCTCTCTACAACTACCTGAAGGGAGATTGTAGCCAGGTGGGGGTTAGTCTCTTCTCCCAGGCAAGCAGCACCAGAACAAGAGGACACAGTCTCAAGCTGTGCCAGGGGAGGTTTAGGCTGGATGTCAGGAAGAAGTTCTATATAGAGAGAGTGATTGGCCATTGGAGGCCAGGGAGGTGGTGGAGTCACCATCCCTGGAGGTGTTCAGGAGTTGACTTGATGGGGTGCTTGGTGCCATGGGTTAGTTGTTTAGGTGGGTTGGATTGTTTAGGTAGGTTGGACACAATGATCTTGAAGGTCTCTTCCAACCTGGTCTGGTCTATTCTATTCTATTCTATTCTAGTCTCAGCCTGGCCTCACAGGGAGATGTTCCATTGCCTGCAACAGCTCTGTGGCTCTGTGCTGGACTCTCTCAAGCAGTTCCCTGAGGCCCTTCTTGACCTGAGAGGCCCAGAACTGGACACAGTATTGCAGATGTACCCTCAGCAGGGCAGAGTACAGGAGGAGGAGAACCTCTGGACCTTCTAACCACTCCCCTTCTACTCCACTCCAGGCTGCCATCAGCCTTCTTGGCCACAGGGGCACACCGCTGGCTCATGAGCATCCTTCTGTCCACCAGGAGCCCCAGGGCTCTCTCCCCTACTCCAGCAGGTCTGTGCCCACCTCCTGGGTGCTCTTTGACTGAAGCAAGCAATGCTTTCCCAGCCCATGAGGGCTATCACATCCCAAGTTTTGCCCCGGACCTAGCAATCAAACAAGGAGGCTGCGCTGCATGGAAATGAGCTGCTAATTAGCTCCTAGTCTCTAATGGCCGAAGGAAAATGAACAGGACTGGCTGGCATTAAGCTGGGTTTGCAAAGCCTTTCTTCAGCGCAGAAAGCACAGTAGAAATGATTCCCTGATCCTTCGGGCCCCTCTGCTTCCCCCCACATAAAAGAGGACTCAGCGGTGGTCATCAAGCGCACAATGAGCAGCACTTAGCCTCCCTGTTAGCTGCAGCAGGCCCTGGATCAAGACGGGGCTGCAGATGAAGAACAGCTGCCTTTTCGTTTCAGCCCCCTGCGGTTTGCTTTGTCTGCCCTGTGGCAGCAGGTTGTACAGCAACCTCCTTTCCTGCATGGCATCTGAACAGGAACAGGCTGCCCAGGGAGGTGGTTGAGGCCCCATGCCTGGAGATCATGGAATCAGCCAGGTTGGAAAAGAGCTCAGGGATCATCAAGTCCAACCTGTCCAGAGAAGGGCAACCAAGCTGGGGAAGGGTCTGGAAAAAAGGGCTGGGGAGGAGCAGCTGAGGGAGCTGGGGGTGTTGAGCCTGGAGAAGAGGAGGCTGAGGGAGACCTCATTGCCTTCTACAGCTCCCTGAGAGGAGGCTGCAGTGAGGTGGGGGTTGGGCTCTGCTCCCTAGTCTCAGGTGATAGAAGAAATGGCCTGGGATTGTGCCAGGGGAGGGCTAGGTTGGAGATGAGGAACAATTTCTTTGCTGCAAGAGTGGTCAGGGACTGGCACAGGCTGCCCAGGGGGGTGGTGGAGTCCCCAGCCCTGGAGGTGCTCAAGAAATGTGTGGCCATGGCCCTTGGGGCCGTGGTTTAGTGGCCATGGTGGGGTTGGGTTGTGGTTGGACTGGGTGATCTCAGAGGTCTTGTTGGACTGGATGATCTCAGAGGGCTTGTCTAGCCAAAACAAGAATAGAATAGAATGACAGCCACTGCTCAGGTCTCAAGGGCAGCACAGCCACAGAGCCCCTGGGAGCAGGATGGCTTTGAGAGGGGGCTTCCAGAAGGAGCCCCACGCAGTGCTCCCCCCTGCAGTGCCGGCCACAAATCACTCCTCAGCCCTATCCCTGGGGTGATGGAGGGCAGGAGGAGGGCAGCTCTGCCGCCTGCTGCCCACCCATCTTACCCTGGGGCTCCTTGGAGTTCCTTCAGGTTCTCTCACCCAACCTCAGGGCCGGGCTCCACAGCAGCCCTGCCTGCAGACACAGAGCTGCTTTTGCTGCCCCGGGGGTTTCCCTGGATCAGAGCCTCCCTGGGAAAGCAGCTGGGATAGCGAACAGATGCACTGCAGAAGTCCTTGCTCGAACTGCCACCTTCCAGAGGCTGATTCGGTGCTCAAGCTTGAAGTGAGAGATAAATCCTCATCAGCAGGGAGGGGAAAAAAAGAGCCCTGAGCACGGTCTGGCCCAGCCAGCCCTCCACTGAGCTGAGGTGGCCAAGAGACTGAGGCAGAGAGCTGCAAACCTCTCAAGGTCAGCAAAGCTTCTTCCCTCTTCCTTTTTTTTTGTTGTTGCAGCCTTATTTTCTTTTATTAGCTCTTTCAGCCCTATTAAAATGTACTGGAGAGGCTTTTATGCAGGAGCAAGGCAAAGCTGAGGTCCAGCCTCCTCCTTTTACTGCAGCTCTAATGACTTCTCCGGAGTTAGCAGCGAGGGGAAAGCAGGTCGGGCTTGCCGCTCCCGGGCAAACAAAGTCAACCCCAAAGCCATCGTTATGCAAATGAAAGGGGAAAGGAGAGATTGAGCCGTGTCAGAGAGAGGACAGGCTCCCAGGGCAGGGCTTGGGAGGAGGGTCGGGAGCTTGAGCAAGCAGCTTGCTTTGCCAGCAGGCAGCTCTGCAGCGCTTTGGGTGCCGTGGGGCATGGGGGGACCGGGCTGGGCAGTCACCGGGGTGGGTGGTGGCTCAGGGGCTGGCACTTGGAGCCATGGTTTAGTGAGTCAGGAGGTGTTGGGTGATAGGCTGGGCTTGATGATCTCTGAGGTCTTTGCCAACCTTACTGATTCTGGTTGATTAGGGACTGAGAGTGTTGGGGCTATTCAGTCTGGAGGTGTTCAAGAGGGGATTGGATGTGGCACTTGGAGCCATGGTTTAGTGAGTCAGGAGGTGTTGGGTGATAGGCTGGGCTTGATGATCTCTGAGGTCTTTGCCAGCCTTATTGATTCTGGGATTCTATGGCTGATTAGGGACCGAGAGTGTTGGGGCTATTCAGTCTGGAGGTGTTCAAGAGGGGATTGGATGTGGCACTTGGAGCCATGGTTTAGTTAGTTAGGAGGTGTTGGGTGATAGGCTGGGCTTTATGATCTCTGAGGTCTTTGCCAACCTTACTGATTCTGGTTGATTAGGGACTGAAGGAGTTGGGGCTATTCAGTCTGGAGGTGTTCAAGAGGGGATTAGATGTGGCACTTGGAGCCATGGTTTAGTTAGTTAGGAGGTGCTGGGTGATAGGCTGGGCTTAATGATCACTGAGATCTTTTCCAACCTTATTGATTCTGGGATTCTATGGCTGATTAGGGACTGAGGGAGTTGGGGCTATTCAGTCTGGAGGTGTTCAAGAGGGGATTGGATGTGGCACTTGGAGCCATGGCTTAGTGAGTCATGAGTTCTTGGGTGATAGGTTGGACTTGATAAGCTCTGAGGTCTTTTCCAACCTTACTGATTGTATGATTCTATGGCTTGAAGAGGAGGAGGGGGAGATAGAGGTGCTGGTGGGTGAGGAGCTGGACAGGAGGCAGCAGTGGGCACTTGCAGCCCAGAAGGCAAATGGCAGCCTGGGTTGCATCCAAAGCAGCGTGGCCAGAGATGGGGAGAGGGGATCCTGCCCCTCTGCTCCAGTGAGACCTCACTTAGGCTGGATGCTAGGAAGAAGTTCTTCCCAGCAAGAGAGACTGGCCCTTGGAATGTGCTGCCCAGGGAGGTGGTGGAGTCCCCATCCCAGGAGGTGTTTAGGAAGAGCCTGGATGGGGTGCTTGGTGCCATGGTTTAGTTGATCAGATGGTGTTGGGTGAGAGGTTGGACTTGATGATCTCTGAGGTCTTTTCCAACCTGGTTAATTCTACTCTATTCCTATTCCTATTCCTATTCCTATTCTATTCTATTCTATTCTATTCTATTCTATTCTATTCTATTCTATTCTATTCTATTCTATTCTATTCTATTCTATTCGTACTGTGCCCAGCTCTGGACAGCTCAGTGACAGCCCAGGATGGATGTGGACCTGATGGAGTGGTTCCAGAGGAGGTCACAAAGATGATCAGAGAGCTGAAGCACCTCTCTTCTGAAGACAGGCTCAGGGTTGGGGTTGTTCAGCCTGGAGAAGAGAAGGCTCCAAGGGAGACCTAATAGCAGCCTGCTATTGAAGGAGGCTACATGGCAGCTGGGGAGGGACTTTGGCCAAGGGCTTGGAGTGACAGGAGGAGGGACCATTGTTTGAAACTAGAGTAGGGGAGATTTAGGCTGGATCTCAGGAGGAAGCTCTTCACAATGAGAGTGGTGAAATCCTGGAGCAGGTTGCCCAGAGAGGTGCTGGAAGCCCCATCCCTGGAGACATCCAAGGTCAAACTCATCAGGGCCCTGAGCAGCCTGATCTAGTTGGGGATGTCCCTGGTGGCTGCAGGGGGGTTGGACAAGATGACCTTTGAGGATCCCTTCCAACCAAATCCATGATTCTCTGAATGTATTCAGTGCAGGACACAGCACTGCACTGAGGGGGGCTGCTGCTGGTGGAGCTGGGCACCTGGGAGCAGGCAGAGCCTGAGGACTTCTGTTTTGAAGCAGAACCTCCTCTGAAGCACAGCAGTTTGTGTTTCCAGAGGACATTTCTCTGCAGGCTGGAGGGGACAAGCCCCATGGGTGGAAAAGACCACAGGCCCCAGCTGCATGAGCAGGAGGCAGAGGGTGGGAAGGGGATTCAGCTCCATGCTCCTGCCCAAGCCTGACTCTGCACAGCCACTTCAGCTGCACCACAGGGGTGAGACCTCCTCCTGCCCTGCCTTTTGCTGTCTTTAAAGATGTTCTGGTGGCACCAGGACTGTGAAGATCTGGCCTAAAGCCTTCAGTCAGGGGCTACTGGAGGCAGGAGAGGAAGGGCTGTGCTTTCTGCAGGGGGTGAAGCAAACCCCAACCACTTCGTGTCTGCTCTTCTCTCCTGAGCAAAGTGCTGTCTCCTCCAGCAGCAGTGTGGCAGGAGGCAGGGCTGGGCTGGGCACAGGGGTGGAAAGAGAGGAGCAGGCTGCCTGGGGAAGGTTAGGGATCTGATAGTGCTGGCAGCACGCCCCCAGCCCAGCTCTGACACATGAAAGAGGATTTTCTCCAGCTTGAGCACATTGCCTGCAGCCTGAGTGCAGATCATGTGGATTAATGGCTTGAAATTAAACCTCTGCTCATGCAAAAGAGCAGTGTGGGCTTCCAGCAGAACATTTCTCTCCTGGCAGGAGAAAGTCACTGCTGTGTGGCATTTGCACAGGGGGGCTGCTGCTGGCCAGGCATCTACAGAAGAACAACCAAATCATTCCTCTCCCAGCTGCAGCAGCAGCACTGCTCCCCCTGCACGGTGGGGCTGAGCTCCTCTGACTCCCACCACGATGGCTGAGACTCAGGGAAGAGGAACAAACCAGGGAGTGCCATCACCTGCATGCCACAGCAGGATCCAAACCAGGATTACACAAGAGCATGGAATCATAGAATCAATAAGGCTGGAAAAGACCTCAGAGATCATCCAACCTGTCCAAGCTGTCACCCAACACCTCCTGACAACTACACCATGGCTCCAAGTGCCACATCCAAGCCCCTCTCAAACACCTCCAGGGATGGGGACTCCACCACCTCCCTGGGCAGCACATCCCAGTGGCCAATTACTCTTTCTGGGAAGAACTTTCTCCTCACCTCCAGCCTGAACCTCCCCTGGCACAGCTTGAGACTGTGTCCTCTTGTTCTGCTGCTGCTTGCCTGGCAGAAGAGACCAACCCCCTCCTGGCTCCAACCTCCCTGCAGGGAGTTGCAGAGAGCAAGAAGGTCTCCCCTGAGCCTCCTCTTCTGCAGGCTAAGCAACCCCAGCTCCCTCAGCCTCTCCTCCCAGGGCTGTGCCCCAGACCCCTCCCCAGCTTTCTTGCCCTTCTCTGGACACCTTCCAGCAGCTCAACCTCTTTCCTAAGCTGAGGAGCCCAGAACTGGACACAGGACTCCAGGTGTGGCCTCAGCAGTGCTGAGCACAGGGCACAAGGACTTCCCTGCTTCTGCTGGCCATACTCTTCCTGCTGCAGGCCAGGCTGCCCTTGGCCTTCTTGGCCTCCTGGACACACTGCAGGCTCCTGTTCAGCTGCTGTCCACCAGCACCCCCAGGTCCCTCTCTGCCTGGCTGCTCTCAGCCACTCTGCCCCCAGCCTGTAGCACTGCCTGGGGTTGCTGTGGCCAATGTGCAGCCCCTGGCACTTGGATGTGTTCAATCTCCTGCCCTTGGCCTCTGCCCATCTGTCCAGCCTGGCAGGCAGCTGGCTGATCATCTGTACACAGCTGAAAGTGCTTTAACAGCTTACCACTAAACATGATTTTTGCCCAAGTCTCTCAGGTTTTCCCTTCTTGTCAACCAGAGGAACAACAACACAGCCTAAGAGAGAGGAGGCTCTGACTCCATGAACCTACAGGCAGCTGCAGCCGTGGTGGAATGGCCATGGTGCTGCTGGGTTGATGGTTGAACTTGATGGTCTTAGAGCTCTTTTCCAACCTTAGTGAGTCTGGGTGATTTGATGACTCTCCTCTGGCTCACACCAGCAAACCCCAAGAGATTCTGATTTTAAGCTTGGGGAGGGCAGATTGAGACTGGAGATGAGGAAGAAATTCTTTAGAGGGAGGCTGGGGAGACCCTGGCACAGGCTGCCCAGGGAGGCTGTGGATGTCCCCTCCCTGGAGGTGCTGAGTTCTTGAGTTCACAGTACTTCCTTGAGTCCTGTGTCCAGTTCTGGGCTCCTCAGGTTAGGAAAGAGGTTGAGCTGCTGGAAGGTGTCCAGAGAAGGGCAAGAAAGCTGGGGAGGGGTCTGGAGCACAGCCCTGGGAGGAGAGGCTGAGGGAGCTGGGGTTGCTTAGCCTGCAGAAGAGGAGGCTCAGGGGAGACCTTCTTGCTCTCTCCAAGTCCCTGCAGGGAGGTTGGAGCCAGGAGGGGGTTGGTCTCTTCTGCCAGGCAAGCAGCAGCAGAACAAGAGGACACAGTCTCAAGCTGTGCCAGGGGAGGTTCAGGCTGGAGGTGAGGAGAAAGTTCTTCCCAGAGAGAGTTGTTGGCCACTGGGATGTGCTGCCCAGGGAGGTGGTGGAGTCCCCATCCCTGGAGGTGTTCAAGAGGGGCTTGGATGTGGCACTTGGAGCCATGGGTTAGTAGTCCTGAGGTGTTGGGTGACAGCTTGGACAGTTTGGAGGAGACTTGACAGGGTGCTTGGTTGCATGGTTTAGTTGATTAGATGGGGTTGGATGATAAGTTGGACTCAATGATCTCGAAGGTCTCTTCCAACCTGGTTAATTCTATTCTATTCTATTCTATTCTATTCTATTCTATTCTATTCTATTCTATTCTATTCTATTCCATTCCATTCCATCCTATCCTATCCCATCCCATCCCAACCTGTTCCAGGCCAGGCTGGATGTGGCCTTGAGCACCCTGGGCCAGTAGGAAGTGTCCCTGCCCATGGCAGGGGGTTTGGAACTGGCTGAGCTTTAAGCTCCCTTCCAACCCAACCAGTGCCATGGAAACCATTCTAAGCATCTCTGAACCTCCAGTTTTTCCAGGCCCAGTGACTGTGCCTCTGTGGCACAAACTGCAATTGCAGCTTTGCTTTATTGCTATCACTTTTTGGTGGGGAAGAGAAGATTTCTGCCAGCATCTCAGGCACTCTGGGTCTTCTCTTGGCACACACACCCCCTCCTAGGTGCCTGTCAGAAGAAACCCACCCAGTCAGCACAGCCCTTTAAGCACCAGCACAGAGCTCAGCTCCCCTCCCTCCTCCTCCCTCCTCTCTCTGGGATGCTGGGGGACACATTTATTTTGTTGTTATGATTGCTTTCATTTTGCTCTCATCCAAACCCCACAGGAAAACCTTCTCCCCAGGGGCTGTTGGCAAGGCTAGAGAGAGAGAAATTGCAGACAAGGGATGTCTGTTCAGAATGACACTGCACTTAGAATCATGGAATCAGTCAGGCTTGGAAGGGACCACAAGGATCATCCAGTTCCAACCCCCCTGCCATGGGCAGGGACACCCCACACTAGATCAGCCTGGCCAGAGCCTCATCCAGCCTGGGCTGGGACCTCAACCACCTCCCTGGACAAACCATTCCAGGGCTTCACCACTCTCATGGGGAAGAACTTCCTCCTCACCTCCAGCCTGAATCTCCCCACCCCCAGCTTCATTCCATTCCCCCCAGTCCTATCACTGCCTGAGAGCCTGAGCAGTCCCTCCCCAGCCTTCTTGGAGCCCCCTGAGACTGCAGGGGGGGTTGGACAAGAGGAGCTTTGAGGGTCCCTTCCCACCCAGGGCATTCTGTGGTTCTGTGTAAGCCTGAGAGACAGGGGATAGCCAAACTGCTTTGGCTGTAGGTAGAGATGAGATTACCTTCCCCTCAGCCCAGCCCTGCTCCTCTCAGCAGCCCTTCTATAGCCTCCTTTAAACCCTCCTTGTTTTCCAAACCCCTAAACAGCTGAAGTTGTTGTTGTGTTTGCTGCCACCTGAGATCCTGGGCAGTCCCTCCCCAGCCTTCTTGGAGCCCCCTGCAGATCCTGAAAGGCCACAATGAGGTCACCTCAGAGCCTTCTCCTCTCCAGACTGAACAGCCCCAACTCCCTCAGGCTGTCCTCACAGCAGAGCAGCTCCAGCCCTCTGCTCATCCTCCTGGCCCTGCTCTGGACACCTTCCAGCACCTCCAGATCCCTCTTGCAATAGGGGCTCCAGAGCTGGAGGCAGTACTCCAGGTGGGGTCTCCCCAGAGCTGAGCAGAGGGGCAGAATCCCCTCCCTGCCCTGCTGGCCACACTTCTCTTGCTGCAGCCCAGGCTCTGCTTGGCTCTCTGGGCTGCAAGTGCACACTGAGAGCTCCTGCTGAGCTTCTCCTCCCCCAGCACCCCCAAGGCTCTCTCCTCAGGGCTGCTTTCCAGCCAGTCCCTGCCCAGCCTGCATTTGTGCCTGGGATTGCCTCCACCCAGCTGCAGAACCCTGTCTTTGGGCTTGTTCATTTTGCACTTGAGCTTGTTCATTTTGCTTTCATCCAAACCCTACTGGAAAACCCTTTTCCCAGGGGCTGCTGGCCAGGCTAGGAAGGGAGAACTTGCAGACAAGGGATGTCTGCTCAGAATGACACTGCACTTCCCAGCCAGTGGCTCCCAGGCACAGCTCAGAGCCTCCTGGCCAGCAAGATTTGGTTCTCAGGATGATGCTGGGCTGGGCAGTGGCTCCTTCATCCCTGGCTATCTCCTGCTTGCAGAGGTTGGCTTGGCTTGGCTTGGGGGGAGGTATTTTTTGCTTTATTTATTTATAGTTTTAATACCTGGGTTTTATTTGGGGGGGAGGGAGGATTCTTCATTGGTTTTGGACTCCAGGGATGGATGAACTGGGAGGGGTCTGGAGCACAAGCCCTACAAGGAGAGGCTGAGGGAGCTGGGGTTGCTTAGCCTGCAGAAGAGGAGGCTCAGGGGAGACCTCCTTGCTCTCTCCAACTCCCTGAAGGGAGATTGTAGCCAGGAAGGAGTTGGTCTCTTCTCTCAACAAGAGGACACAGTCTCAAGCTGTGCCAGGGGAAGCTTAGGCTGCAGGTGAGGAGAAAGTTCTTCCCAGAGAGAGTTGTTAGCCACTGGGATGTGCTGCCCAGGGAGGTGGTGGAGTCCCCATCCCTGGAGGTGTTCAAGAGGGGCTTGGATGTGGCACTTGGTGCCATGGTTTAGTCAGGAGGTCTGTGATGCCAGCTTGGACTCGATGATCTTTGAGGTCTCTTCCAGCCTTGGGGATTGTGTGATACTCTGATTCTGTGAAAGCACAAAGGGTTCACCACCTTAGATCCCAGAATCCCAGCATGCTGGGGTTGGAAGGGACCTCTGGAGGTCATCCAGGCATGGAATCATAGAATGGTAGAATGATCTGGGTTGGAAGGGACCTCCAAAGCTCATCCAGTCCAACCCCCCTGCAGTCAGCAGGGACATCCTCCACTAGATCAGGTTGCTCGGAGCCTTGGGGGTGAGGGTTGCTTTGTTTGTGCTGGGGAGGCTGCTTGGCTGTTCCTTTTACAGTGCTCAGCTCTGGGAGTTGGTGTTTTCCTCCCTCCCTGACAAAAGCTTCTCTGACATCAAAAGAGCTTGTTCCACCCCTTTGAATTTCTGCACTCTGAATCCAGGGACTTGATGCAGCTGGCCCAAGAAGGTCATCCAAAATGTTTTCCCTCTCCTCTTGCAGAGGGAGAAGGAAACAGCAATCAAATATGTACTTTAGATGCCAGCAACCAGCCCCTGCTGCTTTGAGCTCCCCAGGGGCTCTCAAAGCCCTTCTAAACAAGCTCCCAGATATATCCTTCTTTCCCCCCCCACCCCCTTCATTGCAGCTGGAACAACCCCAGGCACAAGCTGCAGTCCTTTTGCTGTGGCACTTCCCAAGCTCTTTCTGGCTCTTTGCTCTCCCTGTGAAGTTTCTTAGCAATGAGGGCACTATAAACCTCCTTCCCTCACCTCTCCCTTTTCCTCCTCCCCTCATCCCACCTCCCCTCCCTCCACTGGCAGCTGCCTCCCTACACGTGTTTAACAGCTCTGGGCCATTAAAAGCCTGCTCTGGTGTCAGTGCTGTGGAAATGGAGAGCTTCCATCACCACCCCAGGATGGGGTTTTTATGGCTAATTGATGGGAAGCCACAGACAGCTGTTGGCAGAGCAGAGAGAGGAAGCAGTTTGCTGCACAGGGGGAGCCTGGCCAGTCCATCCACCCTGCTTCACTGGCCAACCTCTAAAGGCAGAAATGCTGCTCATGAACACAACATTTTTATCCCCTCCAAAACGTTCTGTGCTGGGTCTTGCAGGCAGGACCTGAGCCAGCACCCAGGAAGCCCTTGGGAGCCATTGCTGCCAAGCTGGCCCTGATGCACAAAGCTGTCAGAGTCAGGACTGCTAAAGAGTGGAGGTGCCTGGGGAGGAGAGTGGTGGAATCCAGCCCCTCACATGCAGCCCTGCCATTAGAAAATGCCAGGTGTTCAGCTTAATGTTCCATGTGCTGGACCATGATGTTCCCTGGGCATCTCTCTCAGCTCCCAGCTTGGCTCTCAGCGAAGCTGGAGGGACAGGGATCTGCCTTTTCCAGGGGGGATTCTCCTGCTACAAACAGCTGCAGAACCAAATCCAAGGTCATCTCCTCCTCAGTGAAATCCACCCTGCAGTTTCCACATACAGAAAATGTTTTCCCACCTTCCTGTCTGCAAAAGCCCTGCCCCTGTGCAGAGGAGCTTTCAGCTTCCTCAAACAAGAGGAAGGCGGAGAGGGAGAGGGAGAAGGAGGAGGATAAGGAGGATGAGAAAGAGGAGGAGAAGGAGGATGAGAAGGAGGAGGAGAAGGAGAAGGAGGAGGAGGAGAAAGAGGAGGAGGAGAAAGAGAAGGAGGAGGGGGAGAAGGGGGAGAAGGAGGAGAAGGAGGAGGAGAAGGAGAAGGAGAAGGAAGAAGGAGAAAGAGGAGGAGGAGGAGGAGAAGGAGGAGAAGGAGAAGGAAAAGGAGAAGGAGAAGGAGGAGGCTGGTGCTGGTGCTGATGGTGTTCAGCCTGGAGAAGAAGAGGCTCCAGGCAGACCTAATAGCAGATTTCCAGTACCTGAAGGAGGCTACAAGAAGGATGGAGAGAGACTGTTTGCAAAGGCCTGCAGGGACAGGATGAGTGGCAGTGGCTTCAGACTAGAGCAGAGCAGATTTAGATTGGATGTTAGGAACAAATTCTTCACTATGAGGCTGGTGGAACACTGCAACAGGTTGCCCAGGGAGGTGGTTGAGGCTTCATGCCTGGAGATACTCAAAGTGATGCTCAACAGGGCTCTGGGCAGCCTGATCTAGTTGAGGATGTCCCTGCTGACTGCAGAGGGGGTTGGACTGGATGACCTTCATCCCTTCCAACCCAGACAATGAGTCTAATTGGGGCATGGAGGAAAGCAGCCCTGGCCTCCTCAGTTTTACTTCATAGGTTTTACTGCTGTGTCCCTGCTCACTGCAGGACCTTTGAGGGTCCCTTCCAACCCGATGCAATCTGTGCCTCTGCTGCTTGTTGGAAGGCACCAAGAAGAAGAAAGCCCCAAATCCCCATCTAAAGGAACTGAAATGATAAGAATTACAAAAGGAACAGTTCCAGGGGAAGACTCTCAAGTGCCAGAGCAGATCTGAATCATAGAGCCATAGACCCATAGAGTCATAGAATCATAGAACCATAGAATCATAGAGTTATAGAACCACAGATCCATAGAGTCATAGAATCATAGAGTCATGGAATCATAGACTCAACCAGGTTGGAAAAGAGCTCAGAGATCATCAAGTCCAACCTATTCCCTAATACTTTCAGCTGTTAAATAGAGAGCAGTGGACACTGCTGCTTCTAAGCAGAGCCTTTCCTTGTGAGCTGCTCCTGGGGATCAGATCCCTCCTAAGGCTGCAGTTTCTCATGGAACCATTGACCCATAGAATCAACCAGGCTGGAAAAGACCTCAGAGATCATCAAGTCTGACCTATGACCTAATACCTAACCCCTCCTGACAACTAAACCCTGGCTCCAAGTGCCACATCCAATCCCCTCTTGAACAGCTCCAGGGATGGGGATTCCACCACCTCCCTGGGCAGCACATCCCAGTGGCCAATCTCTCTGTCTATGAAGAATTTCTTCCTAACATCCCCTGGCACAGCTTGAGACTGTGTCCTCTTGTTCTGGTGCTGGGTGCCTGGCAGAAGAGACCAACCCCCACCTGGCTCCAACCTCCCTTTAGGGAGTTGGAGAGAGCAAGATGGTCTCCCCTGAGCCTCCTCTTCTCCAGGCTAAGCAACCCCTGGAGCTGGATCTCACAGCTCCACATCATTACCTGTGCAGGATGGAGCTTTGCCTGGGACTTGGGAGAGGTTTAATGAACAAAGGAGACAAATTGAGTCCCCACAATCCCTTTTTGTCCTTGGGTAAATATTGCCCTTGAATTTCATGCTAGGCACTGGGCTAGAAAAAAGCTAATGATCCAAGTTGTAAACATTTTATTTCCTGTCTCCAAAGCTGAGCACAACTTTAACCCTTGCCCAGCAAGCATCAGTAGCTGTCAAGAAAGCTTTTAGGGCCTTCAAGGGCAAGATCCTGGCCCTGCTGAAGTTAATGCAACTTCTGCCTTTAGCTTGGGGCAAGTTTTTTGGGTAGAAAGGAACAAGGAAACCACCAAGGACAGGAACCTAATTGTTATTAGATGCTTCCCCCACAGCAGAAAGCAGCCTGGCTGTGAGCAGGGATGATGCAAGGCAGGGTGTCCAAGGCGTTCAGCTAAGACACAGCATCCAAAGTGGAGTAATGAATTGATCAGGCAGTCTGCCCTCCAAAAGTGGGCAGCTGGAGTGGGAAGCAGAGAGGCTGGGTGGAACTGGGAGGGTGTTTAAAGGATCTTTAAAGGTCAGTGAAAGATGCTCCATCCCTGGAACCACTGCGGGCCAGGCTGATCTGGGCTCTGAGCAACTTGATCTAGTTGAAGAGGTCCCTGCTGACTGCAGGGGGGGTGGGACTGGGTGAGCTTTGAGGGTCCCTTCCAACCCAGCCAGCCTGTGACTGTGGGATCCTATGGAAGTCAATGCTCTTAATGGAGTCAGTTCCAGTTCACTTCAGCCTGAAGCAGATGCCTCCAGTTGGCCAGATGATTCCCACCCTGAACCCCACTGCCTATAAAATCAACTCAGACCTAATAGCAACAGAATCACAGAATCACCAAGGTTGGGAGAGACCTCAAAGGTCATCAAGTCCAACCTGGCACCACAGACCTCATGGCTAAACCATGGCACCAAGTGCCACATCCAATCCCCTCTTGAACACCTCCAGGGATGGGGACTCCACCACCTCCCTGGGCAGCACATCCCAGTGGCCAACAACTCTCTCTGGGAAGAACTTTCTCCTTACCTCCAGCCTAAACCTCCCCTGGCACAGCTTGAGACTGTGTCCTCTTGTTCTGGGGCTGCTTGCCTGGGAGAAGAGCCCAACCCCCTCCTGGCTACAACCTCCCTTTGGGTAGTACCTTCCAGTACCTGAAGGGGTCTACAAGAAGGCTCCAGAGAGACTGCTTCCAAAGGCCTGCAGTGATAGGAGGAGGGACGATGGTTTGAAATGAGAGCAGAGCAGATTTAGATTGGATGTTAGGAGCAGGTTCTGCACCATGAGGGTAGTGGAGCAGTGGAACAGGTTGCCCAGGGTCCAGCCTTGCAGATATTCCAGGTCAGGCTCTACAGGGCTCTGGGCAACCTGACCTAGTGAAGAGTGTCCCTGCTTACTGCAGAGGGGGTTGGACTGGCTGACCTTTGGTGGTCCCTTCCAACCCAACCATTCTATAATTCTATGACAGTGCCTAGCCCTGTGTGTCTGTAATGAGACACTTTGTTATGAGGTGAATCTGACCCTCTGAGGAGGGGAGGAATTAACCCTTTTGTCCAGCAGCCAAAGGATCACTTTGGCTCTTCTTTTTTCCCCCCTCTGTAGCCACCTGTGGAGCATCTGTGGCTGGAGGAGCTGTGCCAGTGATGAAATCATACAGTCACAGACTCAGAGAATCGACCAGGTTGGAAAAGACCTCAGAGATCATCAAGTCCAACCTGGCACCCAACACCTCCTGGCACAGAAGGAGATAGAATAGAATGGAATGGAATGGAATGGAATGGAATGGAATGGAATGGAATGGAATGGAATAGGATAGGATAGGATAGGATGGGATAGGATGGGATAGGATGGAATAGAATGGAATGGAATGGAATGGAATGGAATGGAATGGAATGGAATAGGATACGATAGGATGGAATGGAATGGAATAGGATAGGATAGGATAGAATGGAATGGAATAGGATAGGATAGGATAGGATAGGATAGGATAGGATAGGATAGGATAGAATGGAATGGAATAGGATAGGATAGGATAGGATGGAAGGGAATGGAATAGGATGGAATGGAATGGAATGGAATAGGATAGGATAGGATGGAATGGAATGGAATGGAATAGGATAGGATAGGATAGGATAGAATGGAATGGAATAGGATAGGATAGGATAGGATAGGATAGGATAGGATGGAATGGAATGGAATGGAATAGGATAGGATAGGATGGAATGGAATGGAATGGAATGGAATGGAATGGAATGGAATAGGATGGAATGGAATGGAATGGAATAGGATACGATAGGATGGAATGGAATGGAATAGGATAGGATAGGATAGAATGGAATAGGATAGGATAGGATAGGATAGGATAGGATAGGATAGGATAGGATAGGATAGAATGGAATAGGATAGGATAGGATAGGATGGAATGGAATGGAATGGAATGGAATGGAATAGGATAGGATAGGATAGGATGGAATGGAATGGAATGGAATAGGATAGGATAGGATAGGATAGGATGGAATAGGATAGGATAGGATAGGATAGGATAGGATAGGATAGGATAGGATAGGATAGGATAGGATGGAATGGAATGGAATGGAATGGAATGGAATGGAATAGGATGGAATGGAATGGAATGGAATAGGATACGATAGGATGGAATGGAATGGAATAGGATAGGATAGGATAGAATGGAATAGGATAGGATAGGATAGGATAGGATAGGATAGAATGGAATGGAATAGGATAGGATAGGATAGGATAGGATGGAATGGAATGGAATAGGATGGAATGGAATGGAATGGAATAGGATAGGATAGGATAGGATAGGATGGAATGGAATGGAATGGAATGGAATAGGATAGGATAGGATAGGATAGGATAGGATAGGATAGGATAGGATAGGATAGGATAGGATAGGATGGAATGGAATGGAATGGAATAGGATGGAATGGAATGGAATGGAATAGGATACGATAGGATGGAATGGAATGGAATAGGATAGGATAGGATAGAATGGAATAGGATAGGATAGGATAGGATAGGATAGGATAGAATGGAATGGAATAGGATAGGATAGGATAGGATAGGATGGAATGGAATGGAATAGGATGGAATGGAATGGAATGGAATAGGATAGGATAGGATAGGATAGGATGGAATGGAATGGAATGGAATGGAATAGGATAGGATAGGATAGGATAGGATAGGATAGGATAGGATGGAATGGAATGGAATGGAATAGGATGGAATGGAATGGAATGGAATAGGATAGGATAGGATAGGATAGGATAGGATAGGATAGGATAGGATAGGATAGGATGGAATGGAATGGAATAGAATAGCATAGGATAGGATAGAATAGGATAGAATGGAGTGGAATGGAATGGAATAGGGTAGAATAGGATAGGATAGAATGGAATAGAATAGAATAGGATAGGATAGACTAGACTAGACTTGACTAGACTAGAATAGAATAGAATACAATAGAATAGAATGGGATAGGATAGGATAGGATAGAACAGAATGGGATAGAATAGGTCAGAATAGAATTAACCAGGTTGGAAAAGGCCCGTGGGATCATCTCATCACACAACCAGTCACTTGGAAAACCACTCTCTGGCCTTGGCCAGGAGCCCCAGCACTCACTTTAACCCTGAATCCAAGGTGCTGCTGCTGCTGCTGCTGCCTTTCCCCCTCTGCCAGGCTGCGGAGGATCTGCAGCCCCTGGGAGCGCTCAGCAGCCTGCCTGCGCGCACAGCCCGGCCACCTTCTCTCCACCTGCTGTTCTGAGAGCAGCAGGGCTGAAAAACGAGCAGCCAAGGCACTTAATTCACTCCCAATCATCATTAATAGAGGAAGGGAGGGGTGTGGGGGGTGGGGGGGAGAACAAAAAATGCCCTTGTTCAATGTAACCAACTGCTTGCTTAATGCTTCTGGTCACGCCAGCACGGCAGCCTGTGGATTATTCTTAGCAGGTGGAGGATTATTTTGGGCCTGAAGGATTTCCTGCTTGTGGTGCAGCCTCTGTCTCCAGCACTGAGTCCTCCCCTGCTTGCTTGTTGCAGGCTCCTTGAAGGGACACAGTCCCAAGTGGAGATGGAGCAGCAATTTGTTTCTGTTTACTTGGCCAATTAGGGTCGAGCTAATGAAGCATGGGGTGGAAAACAGCATCTCTTGTTAGGTTGCCATGGCAGCAATTATAGTTCCCTTGAAACAACAACAGAAAAAAGGTGAAGGAATTAATGTCAGTGCTTCTTCAGGGATGAAAAATAAGCAGAGGTTTGGGTTTGGCTGGTTTCATAGAATCACAGAATCAACCAGGTTGGAAAAGAGACCTCAGAGAGCATCAAGTCCGAGCTGTCACCCAACACCTCCTGGCAACTAAACCACGGCTCCAAGTGTCGCATCCAAGCCTCTCTTGAACAGCTCCAGGGATGGGGACTCCACCACCTCCCTGGGCAGCACATTCCAATGGTAACAACTCTCTCAGGGAAGAACTTTCTCCTCACCTCCAGCCCAAGACTCCCCTGGCACAGCTTGAGACTGTGTCCTCTTGTTCTGCTGCTGCTTGCCTGGCAGAAGAGACCAACCCCCAGCTGGCTCCAACCTCCCTTCAGGGAGTTGGAGAGAGCAAGAAGGTCTCCCCTGAGCCTCCTCTTCTGCAGGCTAAGCAACCCCAGCTCCCTCAGCCTCTCCTCCCAGGGCTGTGCCCCAGACCCCTCCCCAGCTTTCTTGCCCTTCTCTGGACACCTTCCAGCAGCTCAACCTCTTTCCTAACCTGAGGAGCCCAGAGCTGGACACAGGACTCCAGGTGTGGCCTCAGCAGTGCTGAGCACAGGGCACAAGGACTTCCCTGCTCCTGCTGGCCACACTCTTCCTGCTGCAGGCCAGGATGCCCTTGGCCTTCTTGTCCCCCTGGGCACACTGCTGGCTCATGTTCAGCTGCTGTCTACCACTACCCCCAGGACCCTTTTTGCCTGGCTGCTCTCAGCCACTCTGTCCCCAGCCTGTGGCACTGCCTGGGGTTGCTGTGGCACTGCCTGGGGTTGCTGTGGCCAATGTGTAGAACCTGGCACTTGGATGTGTTCAATCTCCTGCCCTTGGTCTCTGCCCATCTGCCCAGCCTGGCAAGGTCCCTCTGCAGAGCCTCTCTCCCCTCTAACAGATCAACACAATAGCTCAGGTTGAAAGGAACCACAATGCTCATCTACTCCAACCCTCTGCCACGGGCAGGGAAGCCTCTCAGCTAGACTCAGCTGCTCAAGGCCTCACCCAACACAGCCTTGAACAGCCATGGTGTAGTTGTCAGGAGGTGTTGGGTGACAGCTTGGACTTGCTGATCTCTGAGGTCTCTTCCAACCTTACTGATTCTATGGGAGGGTCCCTGCAAGCTGTGGAAAGCAGCAGGGGAAGTTTATCCTCTACCCACAGCACTCATCTGCTCCTCTGCTCTCTTCCCTCTCAGAGCCACAGCAGAGCACACAGCAGCCTCCCTAACCTGGGGAGGTTTTTGCAGCCAGCAATGAAAGGTCTTCAGGAGAGTGCCCCAAAATGCTGAGAGAGACAGGGAGGGGATCAAGCAATCTCCTCTCAAGCTGTCAAAGCACATTTTGCCCAACCTGGAGCGTTTGCAAAACCCTTTGTAGAGGCTGGCAGCAGAAAATTTCCCCCTGCAGGTGGCTTTGGAGCAGATGAAAAAGCTACACCGTCAGCCCTGAATGAAGTTTGGCTTCTTCAGTCAGCAAAGTCACATCACAGCAGTCCTGCAGGGGCACCTGAAGCATGCTGGACGTGGCTTCACAGAGAAAACTGCACACAACTGCCCTGGATTGATGCAGGATTTCTCTGCCCAGGATGATTCTGACTCCAGAATGCTGGGAAGGGCTCTTCTGCTTGGGAAGAGAGGCCTCCAGCCCTAGGAGGAGAGGCTGAGGGAGCTGAGGTTGCTTAGCATGGAGAAGAGGAGGCTCAGGGGAGACCTTCTTGCTCTCTGTAGCTCTCTGAAAGGAAGCTGGAGCCAGGAGGGGGTTGGTCTCTTCTCCCAGGCACCCAGTGCCAGAACAAGAAGACACAGTCTCAAGCTGTGCCAGGGGAGGTTTGGGCTGGAGGTTAGTAAGAAATTCTTCCCAGCAAGAGAGATTGGCCACTGGGATGTGCTGCCCAGGGAGGTGGTGGAGTCCCCATCCCTGGAGGTGTTTAAGAAGAGCTTGGAGCCCAGAACTGGACACAGGATCAAGGTGTGGCCTCAGCAGTGCTGAGCACAGGGCACAAGGACTTCCCTGCTCCTGCTGGCCACACTCTGCCTGATGCAGGCCAGGATGCCCTTGGGCATCTTGGCTCCCTGGGCACACTGCTGGCTCATGTTCAGATGCTGTCAACCAGCACCTCCAGGTCCCTCTCTGCCTGGCTGCTCTCAGCCACTCTGCCCCCAGCCTGCGGCACTGCCTGGGGTTGCTGTGGCCAATGTGCAGCACCTGGCACTTGGATGTGTTCAATCTCCTGCCCTTGGCCTCTGCCCATCTCTCCAGCCTGCCAAAGTCCCTCTGCAACTGCAGCTCCACTTCTCTCCCCAGCTTCCTCCTGCCACTCACCACATTCTAAATGTGCTTTCTGTGCTGAAATGGATGGGGAGAGCAGCCCAAGTCCTGCTGGAATTAATGGCCTGTGTGCTTTACTCCTCTCTGGCAGGTTTTGTCTTTCAGGGCTGGGTAGCTAGCAATCCATTTTTAAGTTAAATAGACACAAAAGGACCTTTCTGAATTGGGCTCAGATGCTGTGAAAGAAGCAGCTTTGCACAGCCTGGCCACAGAGATGACCTTCACCATTGCTTCTGTCCACTCCATTTGTGGCTTATCTGACTCGGGAGTGTGTTAAAGATCCATGGGGATGGCTGGAGTGACCTTCATGGCCTGAGCTCTGTCAGACTTCTGCAGCAGGGACTGACATCTGCAAGCTACAGAGGTGAAGCCTTGCTTCCAGCTCTCCTCCTCTGTCCCCTAGGAATAAACCTGCTGGGTAATTTTCCCAATCATTATCTCCTGCTGGAAATAAACAAATGCTATGTAAATAAGGTTCCAGAGAGCTTCACGAAGCCTTTAAATGGTTTTGATGAATTTCTTGGGGAGTGGAACACTTCCTAAGCCAAAGATCCATTCCTCAGCTGCCCTGTTCATCCTCATTCTCATACCAATGGGAAACCTTCCCCAGGATCATAGAATTGTCAGGGCTGGGAGGGATCTCGAGGATCAGCCAGCTCCAACCCCCTGCCATGGGCAGGGACACCTCACACCACAGCAGGTTGCTCACAGCCACCTCCAGCCTGGCTGCAAACACCTCCAGGCAGGAGGCTTCCACCACCTCCCTGGGCAGCCTGTGCCAGGCTCTCAGCACCCTCTGAGACTACATCAGCTCCATACTGCTTGGAATCTCCTCTTCTGCCATCAAAGAATACCTGCTCTGGGGGGAGGTGTCCCTGCTCATGGCAGGAGGGTTGGAACTAGATGATCCTTGTGGTCCCTACCAACCCTGACTGATACTAGGATACTATGATAGAATAGAATAGAATAGAATAGAATAGAATAGAATAGAATAGAATAGAATAGAATAGAATAGAATAGAATAGACCAGGTTGGAAGAGACCTTCAAGATCATTGTTTCCAATCTATCATCCAACACCACCTAATCAACTAAACCATGGCACCAAGCACCCTGTCAAGTCTCCTCCTGAACACCTCCAGTGATAGTGACTGCACCACCTCCCCAGGCAGCCCATTCCAATGGGCAATCAATCACTCTCTCTGTGTAAAACTTCCTCCTAACCTCCAGCCTAAACCTCCCCTGGCACAGCTTGAGACTGTGTGCTCTTGTGCCTGGGAGAAGAGACCAACCTCTGCCTGTCTACAACCTCCCTTAAGGTAGTTCTTGAAGGTCCTTTCCAACCCAAACTGTTCTATGAATCTGGATGTTAGGAAGCAGTTCTGCACCATGAGGCTGGTGGAACCCTGGAGCAGGTTGCCCAGGGAGGTGGTTGAGGCCTCATCCCTGGGGATATCCAAGGTGAGGCTCAGCAGGGTTCTGGGCAACCTGATTCAGTGGAGGATGTCCCTGCTGACTGCAGAGGGGGTTGGTCTGGATGAGCTTTGGAGGTCCCTTCCAACCCAGACCATCTCTGATTCTATGATGTTATATCCCCATACAGAAAGCTCCCTACAAAGCATCCCTCTCCAGCTGGCTTCCTCTTCTCCTTGGAGCCTGGCTCCAGTGGCTACCTCTGAATCCCTCCCAGCCCACAGCCTGAGCCCACAGCTGATGCACTCTCACCTCACTCCCTGCTCCATATCCTCATTTCTCCCCTAGCAGATCCCTGTGCTCCTCATTGTCTCCTGCCACGTGGCTGGGGCCAGCACCACCACAGTCAGGTTTAGCCATGGTGGAAGCAGCTGTGAAATAAGATGTCTCTCCTGCTGGAGTTGATTTCTTTGTCAGAAATTGATCCTCTCCTCTCTTTCCCTCACTCCTCTTAACAGACCTTGAAATTACTGCATTGCTCTGCTGGCTTCTGGCTTTCTCCTCCCTGCTCCATGCCATGCCACAGCTGCAGAGGGATCACAGAGAATGGCTTGAGATGGAAGGGACCTGAAAGATCATCGAGTTCCAACCCTCCTGCACTGGGGAGGCCACACTTTGAAGGCTGGGTTCAGTTCTGGGCTCCTCACTCCAAGAAGGACATTGAGAGGCTGGAGGAGGTTCAGAGAAGGGCAACAAAGCTGGGGAAGGGTCTGGGGAACAGGGCTGGGGAGAAGCAGCTGAGGGAGCTGGGGGAGTTCAGCATGGAGAAGAGGAGGCTGAGGGAGACCTCATTGCTCTCTGCAGCTCCCTGAGAGGAGGCTGGAGCCAGGTGGGGTTGGGCTCTTCTGCCTACTCTTAGGTAAGAGGAGAAGAGAATGGAATAGAGTGGAATAGAATGGAGTGGAATGGAATGGAGTGGACTAGACTAGACCAGACTAGACTAGACTAGAATAGAATAGAATTAACCAGGTTGGAAAAGACCTCAGAGATCATCAAGTCCAACCTCTCACCCAGCACCATCTGATCAACTCAACCGTGGCTCCAAGGGCCTCATCCAGGCTCTTCCTAAACACCTCCAGGGATGGGGACTCCACCACCTCCCTGGGCAGCACATCCCAGTGGCCAATCTCTCTTGCTGGGAATAACTTTCTCCTCACCTCCAGCCTGAACCTCCCCTGGCACAGCTTGAGACTGTGTCCTCTTGTTCTGGTGCTGCTTGCCTGGCAGAAGAGACCAACCCCCACCTGGCTATTGCCCCAGAGGAGGTCTGGGCAGGACATTAGGAAAAAATCTTTCCCTGCAAGGGTTCTCCAAGGCTGGCACAGGCTGCCCAGGGAGGTGGTTGAATCCCCAGCCCTGGATGTGTGTGAAAGCTGCAGAGCTGCAGTGCTGAGGGCCATGGCTTGGCACCAGCCTTGGTAGAGGTAGAGAATGGTTGGCATGGATTATCTGAAAGGCCATTTCCAACCAAACCAATTCTGATTCCTTGCCCACAGACACCATGCTGCTGGGTCTCTTATGGCCCCAGGGTGCCCTTTCTAACCAAAGGGAGCACAGCCCTGGGAGGAGAGGCTGAGGGAGCTGGGGTTGCTTACCCTGCAGAAGAGGAGGCTCAGGGGAGACCTTCTTGCTCTCTCCAACTCCCTGAAGGGAGGTTGTAGCCAGGTGGGGGTTGGTCTCTTCTCCCAGGCAAGCAGCAGGAGAACAAGAGGACACAGTCTCAAGCTGTGCCAGGGGAGGTTTAGGCTGGAGGTGAGGAGAAAGTTCTTCCCAGCAAGAGAGATTGGGCACTGGGATGTGCTGCCCAGGGAGGTGGTGGAGTCCCCATCCCTGGAGGTGTTCAAGAGGGGATTGGATGTGGCACTTGGAGCCATGGTTGAGTTGTCAGGAGGTGTTGGGTGGCAGGTTGGAGTTGATGAGCTCTGAAGTCTCCCCTCCAGGGAGGCTGCCAAAATGAGTCCCTCCAGCAGCTCCCACTCTACCATACCAGGTGCATGTGGTCCAGTGAAAGGACCATGACTTGGAGGCACCTTGCTTCAGCCACTGGACCTGCCTGGGGAGACACACCAGCCCCAGGCTTTTACTGAGCAGGGACCCCTGCAATGGGACAAGCCACATGCAGAAGAGTACAGTTCAGTGACAGAAGATCATTGCAGTAAAACTCCCCATGAGCTGCTGGAACTGATCAGAATAATAACCCCAAAATGCCATTCTCCCTGCAGGAATGACTCCCAGGGCAGTCCACAGGAGCATTTCAGTGCCAAAAAGACACCCTGGTGCCTCATTGCCTCTGCAGTAAGCTTTGAGTTAAAGCAGCAGCAGCTGTTGGAGTGGCAGAGCTGGGAGCAGGCTCCCTTCACAGAATCACAGATCCACACAGAATGGTCTGGGTTGGAAGGGTTCAGGCAGAGAGGGACCTGGGGGGACTGGTGGACAGAAGCTGAACATGAGCCAGCAGTGTGCCCAGGGGGCCAAGAGGGCCAAGGGCATCCTGGCCTGCAGCAGGAAGAGTGTGGCCAGCAGGAGCAGGGAAGTCCTTGTGCCCTGTGCTCAGCACTGCTGAGGCCACAGCTGGAGTCCTGTGTCCAGTTCTGGGCTCCTCAGGTTAGGAAAGAGGTTGAGCTGCTGGAAGGTGTCCAGAGAAGGGCAAGAAAGCTGGGGAGGGGTCTGGAGCACAGCCCTGGGAGGAGAGGCTGAGGGAGCTGGGGTTGCTTAGCCTGCAGAAGAGGAGGCTCAGGGGAGACCTTCTTGCTCTCTGCAACTCCCTGCAGGGACGTTGGAGCCAGCTGGGGGTTGGGCTCTTCTGCCAGGCAAGCAGCAGCAGAACAAGAGGACACAGTCTCAAGCTGTGCCAGGGGAGGTTTAGGCTGGAAGTGAGGAGAAAGTTGTCCCCAGAAGGAGTAATTGGCCATTGGAATGTGCTGCCCAGGGAGGTGGTGTTGTCCCCAACCCTGGAGGTGTTCAAGAGGGGATTGGATGTGGCACTTGGAGCCATGGTTTAGTGGTCAGGAGGTGTTGGGTGATAGGTTGGACTTGATGATCTTTTGAGGTCTCTTCCAATCTTATTGATCCTCCAGACCCCTCCCCAGCTTTCTTGCCCTTCTCTGGACACCTTCAAGTCTCTCAATGTCCTTTTTAAACTGAGGAGCCCAGAACTGGACACAGGACTCCAGGTGTGGCCTCAGCAGTGCTGAGCACAGGGCACAAGGACTTCCCTGCTCCTGCTGGCCACACTCTTCCTGCTGCAGGCCAGGATGCCCTTGGCCTTCTTGGCCACCTGGGCACACTGCAGGCTCATGTTCAGCTGCTGTCAACCAGTACCCCCAAGCAGGGATGTCCCTGGTGACTGCAGGGGGGTTGGACTGGATGACCTTCAGAGGTTCCTTCCAACTGCCAGCTCCCTCAGCCTCCCCTCACTGGGCTTGCTGCACTCCCATGCTTCTTGCCCAGCCACCAGCAGGAACACTTATCACAGCCTTGTGGTGGCCAAGCTCCTTCCTACCTCTCCCCATTTCCTTTCCCCCCCCTTCACAACCTCTTTTCCTTTGCTAGCCTGAGGGCAGGAGTTTCAGGCGGTGACATTTATCTGTTTGTTTGAGCTTCCTGTTCCAATCTGTTTGCACTTCTGATTGAACATAATGGCTTGGGAGATTAGGAGAGGAGCTGCTCAGACCTGGGTCCCCTAAACCCCGGCTGAAATGCTGCAGAGCTTGAAGCAGGGAAGAGGAAGGACCACGCTGAGCTGTTTGCTCCCAACGTGTTGGCGGTGCCGAGTTCGCTTCAAAGGCAGCGGCAGCTGAAAGCCGCTGGATGCGCTCTGCAGGGGACCTGCCGCACCAGTGGGGAGCTGATGATCAGCAGAGCCTGCCTGGGAAACGCCTGCAGGCCAGCTGGACAGGATCAAACACCTTCATCAGCACACAGGGCAGATTCAGGGGTGGGGAAAGTGGGCACAGAGGCAGCTGGGATCTGAGGAAAGCGAAGGAGTTTACAACTGTAACTGCGTCCTGCTCCCCGCGGTGTGCAGCAGGCTGCGCAGGATTCCTTTGAAGGAGGCATGGAAAAGCAGCTTAAAATTCCTCAGTATTCCTCCCATATAGCCCTGAGAATCAGCCCCTCACCTGAGAGACTCTGACTTCCAGCCCCTGCTCGAGGGTTGCCCTGTGGCTGCCAGGGAATCTAGATGGAGGCAGCTGGATCAACCCCTGAGCAGAGCCTGCTTCGGGACCTGATTTCCCCCAGGCAAGCAGCAGCAGAACAAGAGGACACAGTCCCAAGCTGTGCCAGGGGAGGTTTAGGCTGGAGGTGAGGAGAAAGTTCTTCCCAGCAAGAGGAACTGGCTACTGGAATGTGCTGCCCTGTTCCAGGGTCTCACCAGCCTCACAGTAAAGAATTTCTTCCTAGTGTCCAATCTGCATCCGCTCTGCTCTCACTTCTCCAACCGTTGCCCCTTGCCCTGTCACCACAGGCCCTTGTAAACAGTCCTTCTCCTTGTTAAATGTCAAGCTTGACTTTTAACTTGACAGCTTCTTTCCTTGAGGTCACTTGTACCTTAACTAAGTCACTTGTGGCCCCAGCATGATCCTCCCTGAGAGGAGATGTGCTGGAGGCACCACGTGTCCTGGCTCATCCTTCCAGCAGAGCTGTGACTCTTTGACTCATTAAAGTGCAGCAGAAGCAGACACAAAGAGTGTGTGCATCATTAGAGCTCAACACCTCCTCTGCCTTGCATTTGTTTCCCAAGAGCTATGTTTGGGGGCTTGGGTAATGAGGAGCTCATTGGCAGAGCAGTTAGAGAGTGAAAGGCGATGAGGCAAAGAGAGGATGGATCAACAAGCCCCAGCCACAGCCTGGCTGCACAGGAGGCTGGTGAGGTCCTCTCCAGCCCTGCACACACAGAGGCAGTCAGGGGAGGTCACAACAGCCTGTCTTAGAATCACAGAAGCTTAGAATCAGCCAGGTTGGTAAAGACTTCAGAGATCAGCACGTCCAACCTGGCACCCAACACCTCCTGACTGACTAAACCATGGCTCCAAGGGCCACATCCAATCCCCTCTTGAACACCTCCAGGGATGGGGACTCCACCACCTGCCTGGGCAGCACATCCCAGTGACCAATCTCTCTTGCTGGGAAGAACTTTCCCCTCACCTCCAGCCTAAACCTCCTCTGTGTCCTCTTGTTCTGGTGCTGGGTGCCTGGGAGAAGAGACCAACCCCCACCTGGCTCCAACCTCCCTGCAGGGAGTTGCAGAGAGCAAGAAGGTCTCCCCTGAGCCTCCTCTTCCCCAGGCTAAGCAACCCCAGCTCCCTCAGCCTCTCCTCCCAGGGCTGTGCTCCAGACCCCTCCCCAGCTTTGTTGCCCTTCTCTGGACACCTCCAGGTCTCTTAATGTCCTTCTTAAACTGAGGAGCCCAGGACTGGCCACAGGACTCAAGGTGAGGCCTGAGCAGTGCTGAGAGAGAGCTGGAAGCTGATGTGTGCCCACCCAGAGCAACATCAGCAGCTCCTGAAGCGTGCTGCACGTGCTTCTGGAAGTGTGCAGACCAGGCAGTGGTAGCACAAGGCAAAATTGAGTCGAGGCATCACACTGTAAAACTTAATCTCCCATCTAGAGACTTAGTCTACCATAAAAGAAACAGTGCTGGAGGATGTGAGAAAACACGAGACCCTAGGGATGATTTAATGTCCTAAAGACATCAAGACACAATCCAGAGGCATGCAGAAATGAGCTGGGTAACACTGAGGCTATTACACTGCAATTGGCTGTGTGTACTCTACATAAACCAGCAGCAAAACACTTGTTGGTAAAGGATGGAAATGCCTTCCCCAGGCTGAGCAGGAGCACTGCTGCTGAGCCAGAACATTAAATCTCACTTCAAGCTCTCAGTTGGAGTGGTGCTGCCTCCCTCCAGCCCAAGGTGCCCAGTGGGGAGCTTGGGAATGACCCTGCAGAGCTGGTTGATGTGAGACCTGGCAGCTGAATCAGGAGACCCAGGTTCATTTTCACTGAACCACAGCATCACAGAACCTCAGAGCATCATTACAGAACCTCACAGAACCTCAGAGCACCACAGAACCTCACAACATCATTACAGAACCTCAGAGCATCACAGCATCATTACAGAACTTCACAGAACCTCACAGCATCACAGAACCTTACAACATCATCACAGGACCTCACAGCATCATCACAGAACCTCAGAGGATCACAGAACCTCACAGCATCATCACAGAACCTCTCAGCATCATCACAGAACCTCACAGCATCATCACAGAACCTCTCAGCATCACAGGACCTCACAGCATCATCACAGAACCTCACAGCATCATCACAGAACCTCTCAGCATCATCACAGAACCTCTCAGCATCATCACAGGACCTCAGAGCATCACAGCATCATTACAGAACCTCTCAGCACCACAGGAGCTTACAGCAACCCAGAACCTTACAACATCATCACAGGACCTCACAGCATCATCACAGAACCTCAGAGGATCACAGAACCTCACAGCATCATCACAGAACCTCACAGCATCATCACAGAACCTCTCAGCATCACAGAACCTCACAGCATCATCACAGAACCTCAGAGGATCACAGGACCTCACAGCATCATCACAGAACCTCACAGCATCATCACAGAACCTCTCAGCATCACAGCATCACAGAACCTCTCAGCATCATCACAGAACCTCTCAGCACCACAGAACCTCACAGCATCATCACAGAACCTCACAGCATCACAGCATCATTACAGAACCTCTCAGCACCACAGGACCTTACAGCAACCCAGAACCTCACAACATCTTCAGAGGACCTCACAGCATCATCACAGAACCTCAGAACATCACAGAACATCACAGCATCATCACAGGACCTCACAGCATCACAGGACCTCACAGCATCATTACAGAACCTCTCAGAACCTCACAGCATCACAGAACCTCACAGCATCATCACAGAACCTCACAGCATCACAGCATCATTACAGAACCTCTCAGCACCACAGGACCTTACAGCAACCCAGAACCTCACAACATCATCAGAGGACCTCACAGCATCGTCACAGAACCTCTCAGCACCACAGAACCTCTCAGCACCACAGAACCTTACAGCAACCCAGAACCTCTCAGCATCATCACAGGACTTCTCAGCACCACAGAACCTCACAGAAGCTCAGAGCACTACAGAACCTCACAGCATCACAGAACATTAGGGGTTGGGAGGGGCCAGAGTAGAGTGACCAGACTGAGAGGGGGGCTGGAGGGCAAGTCTGATGAGGAGAGGCTGAGGGAGCTGGGGATGTTCAGCCCGGAGAAGAGGAGACTTAGAGGGGACCTTAGCACTCTCTAGAAGTACTTCAAAGGAAGTTGTAGTCAGGGGAGGGTCAGGCTCATCTCTCAGGCAACCAGTGCCAGGACAAGAGGGCATGGCCTGATGCTGTGCCAGGGGAGGTTTAGGTTGGGTGTTAGGAAGCAGTTCCTCACAGAAAGGCTGATTGGGCACTGGGATGGACTGCCCAGGAAGGGGCTGGAGTCCCCATCCCTGGGGGTGTTCCAGAGACCTGTGGCCATGGCATTTGGGGCCGTGGCTTAGAGGCCATGGTGGTGCTGGGTGGATGGTTGGGCTGGACAACCTCAGAGTCGCTTTTCCCACCATGATTATCCCATGATTCTGAAGTTCTGACCCCAATCCTCTCATCCCAGGTGAACCTCTCCGAGACACCTTCCTGGGAGCACTGAGAAGAAGAGGGCCTGCAGCTGGAGCCTGGGGAGGGATGTGCACTGCAACAGCACTGCAGGAAAAGCCTCTGCTGCTTCCTGACTGGGAAGATCAGATCAGAAGAGCCACTCTTGGGGAGGGAAACAACCTGCAGGCAAAATGGAGCTCTTTGTTTCCAGCCTCTGGTTTGATTTAGCTCTGGGGCTTTTCCTGTGCTGCTGGCTCAGTGTAGCATGGTGAGGTGTAATAAGAATTGAAACAACAGAGGATGTGATCAATATCTGGGAGGTGTTTAATATTCATGTATTACTTTTGCCTCTTTCTCTTCCCCTCCCCTCCCCTCCCCTCATGCCCCCCAAGTCATCCTGCTCCAGCAGCACAGAATCACAGAGTGAAGCAATTCCAGAAGGAGGTTCTGGCATTTCTCAAATGAAATTTCCACTTGGGGAAACAGTTCTGCACTTCCCCCTTTGGTCCTGATGTGAAGGGGAAATGGAGCTCAGAAAAGGGGCTACTCAAAGACAGCAGCTGGGTTTCTCTCTCTCTCTCTCCTTTATTTGTCACCCTGCCCTTGCCCAGCAGGCTCTGGGAGGTCATTTTCTGTATGGTCAAGGTTTAAAGAACACCTCAGGAGGGCTAAGACAAAGCCAAGAGAGATGGTTGGTTGCTCCATTGCCACAGGTTGCGGTGGCCTGAGCATCCCTGAGGCTGCAGCAGTATCAAAGGTGTTCAAGAGGGGATTGGATGTGGCACCTGGGGCCATGGTCTAGTCATGAGGTCTGTGGTGACAGGTTGGACTTGGTGATCTTTGAGGTCTCTTCCAACTTAGTGATACTGTGATACAAAGCACTGATCTGATCCCTCTGTTTCTGCCTTCTGCTGAGGCACTGGGTTCACATCTTAGCTCCTACACAGAATCATAGAATCAATAAGGTTGGAAGAGACCTCAGAGATCATCAAATCCAAGCTGTCACCCAACACCTCCTGACAACTAAACCATGGCTCCAAGTGCCACATCCAAGCCCCTCTTGAACACCTCCAGGGATGGGGACTCCACCACCTCCCTGGGCAGCACATCCCAGAGGCTAACAACTCTCTCTGGGAAGAACTTTCTCCTCACCTCCAGCCTAAACCTCCCCTGGCACAGCTTGAGACTGTGTCCTCTTGTTCTGCTGCTGCTTGCCTGGCAGAAGAGCCCAACCCCCACCTGGCTCCAACCTCCCCAAGTGCCTGGGCTGTAACAGAGGATGCTCTGCCACCAGCCTGGCCAGAGGAGTCACCTGAGGCACAGGTCATGTCCACAAGTGAAATTACCACCTGGGGAGCAACTCCTTGCTCCACTCTGCAATCCCCAGCAGAAACCAGGAGGAAACAATCAGTTCTTTCCATTGTCTGGGGAGGGGAATAAATCACTCCTTTATCCTCATTCACCTCAGGCAAATGTTTGATTTCCTCCTCAGAGTGTGGGGGAGAAGCTGCAGGACCTCTGGCCATGTGTGTTTCTCTCCCTGAGATACTTGTAGAAGCAGTAATGGGACAGCTGCTGGGCCCCCCTCCCAGTTCCAGAGGGGCAGGGAAACACTGGAGAGCATCCAATGGAGGCTGTGGGGATGATGAAGGGGCTGGAACATTGTGTGAGGAGGAAAGGCTGAGAGCCCTGGGGCTGGTTAGACTGGAGAAGAGAAGGCTGAGAGGGAAAGGGATCAATGCTTACAAATATCTGAAGGGTGGGGGGCAAGAAGGCAGCACCAGGCTCTTTTCAGGGGTGGCCTCTGACAGGACAAGGGGCAGTGGACACAAAGTGGAACAGAGGAAGTTCCACCTCAACATGAAGACAAACTTAGCAGCTACACCACTCTGGGGAGGGGGAGGGGCACAAAGCACTCCTTTATCCTCATTCACCTCAGGCAAATGTTTGATTTCCTCCTCAGAGTGTGGGGGAGAAGCTCCTGGACCACGACAGCAACAGAGCAGCAAATGGATGTGCAGTGCCTGGAGAAGGGGAGTGACAAAGCTGCAGCAGGAGCTAATTCAGCTCCCAGTTGTGCTGGAGGAGAGCTGGTTTGTGGTTCATCTCTTTTCAGGATGGGTTTATTTTAGGGGGAGGAGGTGGGGAGAGGATTTTGGAGAGGTTTACACTCCTGGCTTTCCCTTCGTGTGCCCCAAGCTCGACAGGCAAAGGAGAAAGAGGAAGAAAGGCAGAATGAGAGCTCAATCACGACTTTGGGATTGCAGCTTGCTGGCACTCCAGAGGAAAGTGCAGAGAAGCAGAAATCAATCCTTCTCTTTTCAAGCCTGAGGGCAGTGTCTGCTTGAGGATAGTTTTCCTTGATAGAAAAAAAAAAGGGGGAAGAAGAAAAATCCTCATTTCTCAGCCCCAAAAAGCTGCTGCTGCACATTGTCAGCTCGGGGCTGCCTACAACCCAGCACAATCTGCACTCTGCTTCTCTTGGAGCTGCAAAAAGCTTTCTCATTCCTCCTCCTTAGGTGATTTTTACACCCCTCCCCTCTTCCAGAGGAAAGCAACAAAAGGGATTTGTTACCTGCTTATTAATCATGATTATCACAGGAGTGCCCAAGGATGAACCAGGGTTCAGCAGCCCCTCTTTGTGCTCAGTGCTGTGCAAGCAGAGGGCTGTGGGAAAAGCTGCTGCACAAAGAGCTCTCTGGCTGGGCTTGCTTTGATGAAGCCCCCGTGGCCCATCCTGGATAAATGAGCTTGCAAGGCAGGAGCAGGAGCAGGTGGATTCGTTTCTGGCAAGGGAGATTTTCTCTCAGGCACTGGGGGGAAACTTCTTTGCAATGAGGCCAATGAAACACTGAAAGGGATTGCCAGGAGAAGGTGGAGCAAAGCCACTGCTGAGGCTGGGCACGATGGATGAGACACAAACCATGCAGGCAGCACAGAATTGTCTGGTTAGGAAGGGATCTCAAGGCTCAGCCTGTTCCAACCCCCCTGCCATGGGCAGGGACACCTCACACTACAGCAGGTTGCTCACAGCCACCTCCAGCCTGGCTGCAAACACCTCCAGAGAGCAACCTGGATGCTTCCCTCTTTGGCAAACCAAAGACCACCTCAGGTCCCACCCAGCCAGAGGTTCATAGAGTTTATGTTGTGGTTAATCAAAGTTTAGGCTCTTTGTCCTTCATCCTGCCCCTGACCTCCCAGCACTGTGAAACTGGCATGGCTGAGCCAGGCTTAGCAGAGCCATGCACTCATAGAATTGTTTGGGTTGGAAAAGAGCTCCAAGACCATCCAGTCCAACCATCAGCCCAACCCCACCAGGGCCACTAAACCACAGCCCCAAGTGCCATGGCCACAGGTTTCTCAACCACCTCCAGGGCTGGGGACTCCACCACCTCCCTGGGCAGCCTGTGCCAGTCCCTGACCACTCTTGCAGCAAAGGAATTGTTCCTCATCTCCAACCTAACCCTTCCCTCGTTCAGTTTCAGGCCATTTCCTCTCCTGTCACCTGAGACTAGGGAGAAGAGACCATCCCCTAGCTGCCTCCAGCCTCTTTTCAGGGAGCTGTAGAGAGCAACTCCAGCCTTCTCTGTGAGATTCAGAGGACAAGATGATGTTGAGAAGCAAATGGACTCCAGTGACTGAGCTCTCAAAACTTCATCTCTGCTCTCCTGAGCACAGCAGGTGCTGGTGGTTTGGCATTCCAGAGCTGGCTAAGTTTAACCTCACCCTTCTCTCCCTGTGTAGGAAGCAAAGCACTGAACACTTTGAGAGGCTGATCTGGGAATCCAGGAGGTGCAACCAGGTCAAAGTTGTTGGAGCAGGGTCCATGGAAGGGTGATGAAGCTGGGGGAGGGTCTGGAGAACAGGGCTGGGGAGGAGAAGCTGAGGGAGCTGGGGGTGTTCAGCATGGAGGGAATGAGGCTGAGGGAAGACCTCATTGCCCTCTGCAGCTACCTGAAAGGAGGTTGGAGTGAGGTGGGGTTGGTCTCTTGGGCTGAACATGAGCCAGCAGTGTGCCCAGGTGGCAAAGAAGGCCAAGGGCATCCTGGCCTAGATCAGGAAGAGTGTGGCCAGCAGGAGCAGGGAAGTCCTTGTGCCCTGTGCTCAGCACTGCTGAGGCCACACCTGGAGTCCTGTGTCCAGTTCTGGGCTCCTCAGTTTAAGAAGCACACTGAGAGACTTGAAGGTGTCCAGGGAAGGGCAAGAAAGCTGGGGAGGGGTCTGGAGCACAGCCCTGGGAGGAGAGGCTGAGGGAGCTGGGGTTGCTCAGCCTGCAGAAGAGGAGGCTCAGGGGAGATCTTCTTGCTCTCTGCAACTCCCTGCAGGGAGGTTGTAGCCAGGTGGGGGTTGGGCTCTTCTGCCAGGCAAGCAGCACCAGAAGAAGAGGACACAGTCTCAAGCTGTGCCAGGGGATGTTTAGGCTGGAGGTGAGGAGAAAGTTCTTCCCAGCAAGAGAGATTGGCCACTGGGATGTGCTGCCCAGGGAGATGTTGGAGTCCCCATCCCTGGAGGTGTTCAAGAGGGGCTTGGATGTGGCACTTGGAGCCATGGTTTAGTTGTCAGGAGGTGTTGGTGACAGGTTGCATTTGATGATCTCTGAGGTCTTTTCAAACCTTATTGATTCTGTGATCCCCTGAGTCTGTGTGTCCAGAGTTGCACTGATTCCAGAGCCTCTGATCTGGTGTAGATCCATGCATGGATCCCTCTCCATCCCAGCACTGTAGTGTGGCTGCTCTGGGCTTTGAGGACAAGGAGGAAGACTTTACCCAGAAGGGCAGAAAAGTCCCTTTCAGAATCACCTAATCAAAGGCATCCATCTATTTTAGGCTGAGATGATTTGTGCCTCTGACGTATGTAAATCATGCTGCTACATTAAGGGGCAGCAGTGGATTAAGGACAAAAAGTCACAGCAGACATCAGCTGGAGTTGTGCTGGGCCCACAACTTCTTCTTCAACTTAATACAAAGCAAGGACAAGCAGCAGCAGCAGAGCATCTCCTCCCTGCATGCCTCACAGCTCAAGCAGCCCTCCCTGCCTGCCCTGCCAGGAGTGGGTGTTCAGACCTCTGCTTTTAGATCCTAGCTGCACATCTGGGGGTGCTGATTGACACCCGAATAAACATGAGCCAGCAGTGTGCCCAGGTGGCCAAGAGGGCCAATGGCATCCTGGCCTGTATTAGGAACAGTGTGGCCAGCAGGAGCAGGGAGGTCATTGTGCCCCTGGACTCTGCATTGGTTAGGACACACCTGGAGTCCTGTGTCCAGTTCTGGGCCCCTCAGTTCAAGAAGGACATTGAGAGACTTGAAGGTGTCCAGAGAAGGGCAACAAGGCTGGGGAGGGGTCTGGAGCACAGCCCTGGGAGGAGAGGCTGAGGGAGCTGGGGTTGCTTAGCCTGGAGAGGAGGAGGCTCAGGGGAGACCTCATTGCTCTCTACAACTACCTGAAAGGTGGTTGTAGCCAGGTGGGGGTTGGTCTCTTCTCCCAGGCAAGCAGCAGCAGAACAAGAGGACACAGTCTCAAGCTGTGCCAGGGGAGGTTTAGGTTCAAGCTGAGGAGAAAATTCTTCACTGAGAGAGTCGTTGGCCATTGGGATGTGCTGCCCAGGGAGGTGGTGGAGTCCCCAGCCCTGGAGGTGTTCAAGAGGGGATTGGATGTGGCACTTGGTGCCATGGTTTAGTCAGGAGGTGTTGGGTGCCAGGTTGGACTTGATGATCCTTGAGGTCTCTTCCAACCTTGGGGATTCTGTGATACTCATAGAATCACAGAGTGGTTAGGGTTGGAAGCCAACTTCCCTACCCAAGGCACAATTTGAAGGCAAAGAGGATTTATTATTTACTGCTCCTTGGGAAATTCTGGGGTGGTGGCAAAGCTCTCCACGTGCCTGTGATCAGGGCTCAGCTCCAACCAGTTGGAGCTGGGCTCTGAAGCAGTCAGAGGAGTATTGATCTGCAAGGCTCACTGCTGAACACATCCCCAGCAATCAGAGAATCATAGAGCTGTCAGGGTTGGAAGGGACCTCAAGGCTCAGCCAGTTCCAACCCCCCTGCCATGGGCAGGGACACCTCACACCACAGCAGATTGCCCACAGCCACCTCCAGCCTGGCTGCAAACACCTCCAGGCAGGAGGCTTCCACCACCTCCCTGGGCAGCCTGTGCCAGGCTCTCACCACCCTCCTGGGGAACAACTTCTTCCTCACAGCCAATCTCAATCTCCCCACTTCTGGTTTTGTTCCTTCCCCCCCAGTCCTATCCCTCCCTGACACTCTCAGAAGTCCCTCCCCAGCTTTCTTGCAGCCCACTTCAGACATTGGAAGGCCACCATTAGGTCTCCTTGGAGCCTTCTCTTCTCCAGACCAAACAGCCCCAACTCCCTCAGCCCCTAATCAACCAGACCATGGCACTAAGTGCCTCATTCAGACATTCCTGAAACACCTCAAGGAAGAAGTTGTTCCCCATGAGGGTGGTGAGAGCCTGGCACAGGCTGCCCAGGGAGGTGGTGGAAGCCTCATCCCTGGAGGGTTTTGCAGCCAGGCTGGAGGAGGCTGTGAGCAACCTGCTGCAGTGCGAGGTGTCCCTGCCCATGGCAGGGGGTTGGAACTGGCTGAGCCTTGAGGTCCCTTCCAACCCTGACTATGATTCTATGTGGACTCCACCACCTCCCTGGGCAGCCCATCCCAAAGGGCAACCTCTTTGTGAAGAGCTTCCTTCTAAGATCAAGCAGACAGTCAAGTCCTGGAGCATCTGGCTATGTACATCTGATCTTAGCTCAACTGCTGGGTAACTTCCAGGCTGTTCTTGGCTGCTTGAAGAGGAGCCAAGAGGGCTCCAGAGAGGAGAAGGAAGGCAAAAAGAGAAGTCAGATGAGTGCAAGAAGGGAAGAGGAGCCAGGAGGGCTTCAGAGAGGAGAAGGCAGACAAAAAGAGAAGTCAGATGAGTGCAAGAAGGGAAGAGGAGCCAGGAGGGCTCCAGAGAGGAGAAGGGAGACAAAAAGAAAGGTCAGATGAGTGCAAGAAGGGAAGATATGCATCAGGCAGGAGGAGAGGTGCTAAGTGAAGAGTTCACCCTCAGAGAACTTGCTGATGCCACCAAGCTGAGTGGTGTAGCTGCTAAGTTTGTCTTCATGTTGAGGTGGAACTTCCTCTGTTCCACTTTGTGTCCACTGCCCCTTGTCCTGTCAGAGGCCACCCCTGAAAAGAGCCTGGTGCTGCCTTCTTGCCCCCCACCCTTCAGATATTTGTAAGCATTGATCCCTTTCCCTCTCAGCCTTCTCTTCTCCAGTCTAACCAGCCCCAGGGCTCTCAGCCTTCCCTCCTCACACAATGTTCCAGCCCCTTCATCATCCCCACAGCCTCCATTGGATGCTCTCCAGTGTTTCCCTGCCCCTCTGGAACTGGGAGGGGGGCCCAGCAGCTGTCCCATTACTGCTTCTACAAGTATCTCAGGGAGAGAAACACACATGGCCAGAGGTCCTGCAGCTTCTCCCCCACACTCTGAGGAGGAAATCAAACATTTGCCTGAGGTGAATGAGGATAAAGGAGTGATTTATTCCCCTCCCCAGACAATGGAAAGAACTGATTGTTTCCTCCTGGTTTCTGCTGGGGATTGCAGAGTGGAGCAAGGAGTTGCTCCCCAGGTGGTAATTTCACTTGTGGACATGACCTGTGCCTCAGGTGACTCCTCTGGCCAGGCTGGGTGGCAGAGCATCCTCTGTACACAGCCCAGGCACTTAGGGAGGTTGTAGCCAGGTCGGGGTTGAGCTCTTCACCCAGGCAAGCAGCACCAGGACAAGAGGACACAGTCTCAAGCTGTGCCAGGGGAGGTTTAGGCTGGAGGTGAGGAGAAAGTTCTTCCCAGAGAGAGCTGTTAGCCATTGGGATGTGCTGCCCAGGGAGGTGGTGGAGTCCCCATCCCTGGAGGTGTTCAAGAGGGGCTTGGATGTGGCACTTGGAGCCATAGTTTAGTTGTCAGGTGTTAGGTAGTAGGTAATAGGCTGGACTTGATCTCTGAGGACTTTTCCAACCTTCTTGATTCTATGTGTCTATGATTCTGTGACTGCCAAGCATGGAGAGATCAGTTCTTGTCTTTCCTTCCACATCTCCCCTGCCTTGCCAGGGTGGTGATGCATCACACCACTGAGACAGCCTTCCTGCACTCCCCTCCTGCCTTTGTCACTTGCTTAAAACACTCACACCAGAAATACCTTTATTGGTTTGACATTTCTCAGATGTTTTCTGCATTCCAGAGGAACTTAATCAGCTCTTCTTGAGTTATTTGATCATAAAAAATAGCTACAGCCCTTAATTCCCCTCCCCACCCAACCCCCCCTCCACATCCTTTTTGTGATAAAAAAGCCTCTTTGTTGTGAATAGAGCTGCTGGGAAAATGTTGCCTCCTACCCTCTCTTTCAATGTGAGGTTTTCTCTTCTTGTCAGAGGTATTTGGGTTTAGACTTCAGGGTGTAGACCTCAGGGTTTAAACCTTAGGGTTTGGACCTCAGGGTTCAGACTTCAGGGTTTGGACCTCAGGGATGGGTCTCAGGGTTTGGACTTCAGGGTTTGGACCTCAGGGTTTAGACTTCAGGGTTTGGACCTCAGGGATGGGTCTCAGGGTTTGGACCTCAGGGTTTAGACTTCAGGGTTTGGACCTCAGGGATGGGTCTCAGGGTTTGGACCTCAGGGTTTAGACTTCAGGGTTTGGACCTCAGGGTTTGGACCTCAGGGTTTAGACTTCAGGGTTTGGACCTCAGGGTTTGGACCTCAGGGTTTAGACTTCAGGGTTTGGACCTCAGGGATGGGTCTCAGGGTTCGGACCTCAGGGTTTGGACCTCAGGGTTTGGACTTCAGGGTTCGGACTTCAGGGTTCAGACTTCAGGGTTTGGACTTCAGGGTTTGGACCTCAGGGATGGGTCTCAGGGTTTGGACTTCAGGGTTTGGACTTCAGGGTTTGGACCTCAGGGTTTGGACCTCAGGGTTTAGACTTCAGGGTTTGGACCTCAGGGATGGGTCTCAGGGTTCGGACCTCAGGGTTTGGACCTCAGGGTTCAGACTTCAGGGTTTGGACCTCAGGGATGGGTCTCAGGGTTTGGACCTCATGGTTTAGACCTCAGGGTTTTCTGAGGCATGTTGAGGAACACAGGAGAAGTTGTAGCCTTTGCTGGAGATGGATGGGAAGAGCATAGACTCACAGAATGGGTTGGGTTGGAAGAGACCTTCATGATCATCCAGTGCCAACCCCCTGCCATGGGCAGGACACCTCCACCAGCCCAGCTTGCTCAAGGCCTCATCCAGCCTGGCCTTCAACACTCCCAGGGAGGGGACATCCGCAGCCTCCCTGGGCAACCTGTGCCAGAGTCTCCCCACCCTCACTCATCAATTTCTTCCTCATCTCCAGTCCCAGTTTCCCCTCTCCCAGCTCAAAGCCACTGTCCCTCAGCCTGCCACTGCAAGCCCAAGTCAAAAGTCCCTCCCCAGCTTTCCTATAGGTCTGACCCTGATTTTCCATCTCCAAAGCCTCAGGTTCAGCTGAGGTTTATTTGGTCTGTCTGAGGCTTGAACTCGCACTCACTTCAGAGAGAAGTCTAATTTTAGAGCCTGATGCTAGAAATCATTTCTAGAAGCCTGTTTCTTCCCCACAAGCTGAATCAAGCCTCTCCCCTTAGCCCATTCCCAAGGAGAGCTGTCACAGAATCAATCACAGAAGCATTCAGGTTGGAAAAGACCCTCAGGACCACCAAGTCCAACCTACTCTACAAGGCTCACCCCTAAACCATCGCCCCCAGCACCACACCCTTGAAACACCTCGACACACAGCCAGGCTTGGGGACTCCCCCACCTCTCTGGGCAGCACATCCCAAGGCCTGACCACTCTTGCTGGGAGACAAATTCTTCCTCCTTGCCAGCCTGAACCTGCCCTGCTGCAGCTTGAGGCTGTTGCCTCTTGTTCTATGGCTGTGAGAAGAGCTCAGCACCAACCTCTCCACAACCTCCTTTCAGGGAGCTGTAGAGAGCCATGAGGTCTCCCCTCAGCCTCCTCTTCTCCACACTAACCATCCCCAGCTCCTTCATAACATCACAGGATGGTTTAGGTGGGAAGGGACCTTGAAGACTATCCAGTTCCAACCCCCCTGCCATGGGCAGGGACACCTCCCACCAGCTCAGGCTGCTGAAGGCCTCATCCAGCCTGGCCTTCAGCACCTCCAGGGAGGGTCCCAGAACTCTGTGTGCGCTGCATGGTACAAATGGACCAACAGCCCCCAGCCAGCAGACTTTCCATGAGGATAACCTTCTGCTCTTCTTGTCCCACCACCAGCAGTGCCAATCTACCACAGACCACCCTGTGGGGACACTTACTATTATGGGCTGCCAGCGTGGTGCATGCTCTCCACCAGCCAGGAACAGACCAAGACTCCTTAACCCAAAGAGCTCCTCACCAAAGCCATGCTGCTAAATCCCCTCCTGGGAGCTGCCTGATGCAAAAGCAAAGCTTGACTCATGCTAGGTCATAGAACCATAGGATGGGCTGGGCAGGAAGGGACCTCCAGAGCTCATCCAGTCCAACCCCCTTGCAGTCAGCAGGGGCATCCTCAACTAGAGCAGGTCGCCCAGAGCCCTGTTGAGCCTCACCTTGAATATCTCCAGGGATGGGGACCACAACCACCTCCCTGGGCAACCTGTTCCACCCCCCTCACAGTAAAGAACTTGTTCCTGATATCCAATCTATCACAGTGTCACAGTATCACTAAGGTTGGAAGAGACCCCAAGGATCATCGAGTCCAAGCTGTCTCCACAGACAGCTCACAACTAGACCATGGCACCAAGTGCCACATCCAATCCCCTCTGGAACACCTCCAGGGATGGGGACTCCACCACCTCCCTGGGCAGCACATTCCAATGATGAATGACTCTCTCAGTGAAGAACTTTCTCCTCACCTCCAGTCTAAACCTCCCCTGGCACAGCTTGAGACTGTGTCCTCTTGTTCTGGTGCTGCTTGCCTGGGAGAAGAGACCAACCCCTTCCTGTCTACAACCTCCCTTCAGGCAGTTGCAGAGGGCAATGAGGTCACCCCTGAGCCTCCTCTTCTCCAGGCTAAGCAACCCCAGCTCCCTCAGCCTCTCCTCATAGGGCTTGTATCTAAATCTGCCCTTCTCTAGTCTGAATCCATTGCCCCTTGTTCTGTCACACAGTCTCTCCCCATCCTTCCTGCAGGACCCCTGGTACTGGAAGGTTGCTGTTAAGTCTCCCAAGTGCCTTCTCTCCTCCAGGCTCAACACCCCCAGCTCCCTCAGCCTGTCCTCAGAGCAGAGCTGCTCCAATCCCTTGCTCATTCCCATGGCCTCCTCTGGACCCTCTCCATCAGCTCCATGTCCTTCCTATGCTGAGGGCCCCAGCCCTGCACACAGCACTGCAGGTGAGGCCTGCCCAGAGCAGAGCAAAGGGGCAGGATCGCCTCTCTGGATCTGCTGGATGCCAGCAGTGCCCGGGGCGGGTGCCATGCCAAGGAGCAGGCTAAAGATATCACTGTGAGGATGAGCACGTTTTGCTCCCCCAAAAACACTTCCCTGGCACACTGTTATTTGCTGCTATAGATTTAGCCAGAGGAACTGTGTGGTGCCTATAAATTCCCCCAGTTTCTATGGCTACGAGGACGTTGGAAGTACATTGGAGCGAGAGAGGGAGAGAGATCTGACTGCCCCAGCAGAAAACCTACAAGACAATCAGCATGAGCCTTGCTGGCTTTCAAATCAGTTCATCTGTTGGAGCAGGAGGTCTGATGGGCAAACCTCTGCAAGCCACCCAGAGGCATGGGAGTGAAGTGAGGAGCTCCACGTGCAGCCCCAGCGGAGGAGCTGGCTCTGGCTTGGAGGTCAGATGGTCCCAGGGCAGTGCTGGGCTCCACAGAGCTCCTGGGAGAAAGCAAGGCAAGAGTTGCTCCTGCTGGTGCAGTAGAGGAGCTTGGGTTGTGGGGACAGGCTGAGGCAGTTGGGGCTGTTCAGCCTGGAGAAGAGAAGGCTCAGGGGAGGACTTACAGGAGACTTCAGTACCTGAAAGGAGCTACAGGAAAGCTGAAGAGGGCTTGCAGTGAAAGGATGAGGGGCAATGGCTTTGAGCTGGGAGAGGGGAGAATGAGGCTGGAGATTAGGAAGAGATTCTTGACACTGAGGGTGGTGAGACACTGGCACAGGTGGCCCAGGGAGGCTGGGGATGCTCCCTCTGTGGAGGTGTTGAAGGCCAGGTTGGATGAGGGCTCGAGCAAGCTGGGCTGGGGGGAGCTGTCCCTGCCCATGGCAGGGGAGCTGGAACTGGATGAGCTTTAAGGTCCCTTCCAACCCAAACCATTCTATGAGTCTATGAGCACAGACTGAAGGATTTGGGGCTGTTCAGTCTGGAGAGGAGAAGGCTCTGAGGTGACCTCATTGTAGCCTTCCAGGATCTGAAGGGGGCTCCCAGAAGGCTGGGGAGGGACTGCTCAGGATCTCAGGTAGTGCTAGGACTGGGGGGAATGGAATGAAGCTGGAAGTGGGGAGATTCAGGCTGGAGGTGAGGAGGAAGTTCTTCCCCATGAGAGTGGTGAAGCCCTGGGATGGGTTGTCCAGGGAGGTGGTTGAGGCCCCAGCCCTGGAGGTGTTTAAGCCCAGGCTGGCTGAGGCTCTGGCCAGGCTGATCCAGTGTGGGGTGTCCCTGCCCATGGCAGGGGGGTTGGAACTGGATGATCCTTGTGCTCCCTTCCAACCCTGACTGATTCTAGGATACTATGATACTATGATCCAGCTGCAGCCCCCAGGGAGGAGAAGGGAGGTGGCCGTGCTGGGCAGGACAGGGACTGAGCCCAGCAGCTGGCTGCTGGCCACTCTGTGGAGAAGCCTTTACTTCACCCACAGCCTGTCACTGAAAGTCAGGTGGGGACCATCAGAATGGCCATGAAAAACAGCTCTCTCTGCAAAAAGGGTAAAAGCCAAGCAAAAAAGTGCTCAGGATCCCCTGCCAGGACTTGCAGAGCAGTCATGGGCTGCTTGGAGGCTTTCATCATCAAAGAGCCCTTCCCAGGCTCTTTCTTCTGCCATCACAAAGCCAAGCCCTTCTACCAGACTAACAATCTGCAGTCATGAAAACAGAGCTACAAAGGGAGCAGCAAGGATTGTTCAGGGGATTGCTCTGTACATTACAGACCTAAAGAGCAGGATCTGCTCTCTCTCCCTGCCAGCAGAGCTCTGCCTGCTGCAGGCTCTGAATGCTACAGATTCATCTCCACCCCCACCCCCCACTCTTTGTTGATTTCTTTCTTTCCATTAATAAGAGAGGACAATAGGCTCTGGAAATATTGCTGCTCTTCCACACTCCCAATCTCCCTGTGTGATTGCTTCCAAATCCCCTGCTCCTGGCACTGCTACTTGAAGCAGCAAATGCACCCAAAAGGAAGAGCGAGCTCAGGCCAGGAAGGACCCTGCTGGGCTTCTGGTAACCTTTGGTTATAGGATAGGATAGAACAGAGTAGGATAGGAGAGGATAGGAGAGGAGAGGAGAGGAGAGGATAGGATAGGATAGGATAGGATAGGATAGGATAGGATAGGACAGCATAGCATAGCATAGCATAGCATAGGATAAAATAGCATAGCATAGGATAAAATAGGATAGACTAGACTAGACTAGGACAGGATAGGATAGAACAGGAATAAGATAGGATAGGATAGGATAGGATAGGATAGGATAGGATAGGATAGGATAGGATAGGATGGAATGGAATGAAATAGAATAGAATAGAATAGAATAGAATAGAATGGAATGGAATGGAATGGAATGGAATGGAATGGAATGGAATGGAATGGAATGGAATGGAATAAAATAAACCAGGTTGGAAGAGACCTTCAAGATCATTGAGTCCAACCTATCATCCAACACCACCTAACCAACTAAACCATGCAACCAAGCACCCTATCCAGTCTCCTCCTAAACACCTCCCATGATGGGGACTCCACCACCTCCCTGGGCAGCACATCCCAGTGGCCAATCTCTCTGGCTGGGAAGAACTTTCTCCTCACCTCCAGCCTAAACCTCCCCTGGCACAGCTTGAGACTGTGTCCTCTTGTTCTGCTGCTGCTTGACTGGCAGAAGAGACCAACCCCCACCTGGCTACAACCTCCCTGCAGGGAGTTGCAGAGAGCAAGAAGGTCTCCCCTGAGCCTCCTCTTCTGCAGGCTAAGCAACCCCAGCTCCCTCAGCCTCTCCTCCCAGGGCTGTGCCCCAGACCCCTCCCCAGCTTTCTTGCCCTTCTCTGGACACCTTCCAGCAGCTCAACCTCTTTCCTAAGCTGAGGAGCCCAGAACTGGACACAGGACTCCAGGTGTGGCCTCAGCAGTGCTGAGCACAGGGCACAAGGACTTCCCTGCTCCTGCTGGCCACACTCTTCCTGCTGCAGGCCAGGCTGCCCTTGGCCTTCTTGGCCCCCTGGGCACACTGCAGGCTCATGTTCAGCCTACCATCAACCAGCACCCCCAGGTCCCTCTCTGCCTGGCCGCTCTCTTTAATCCAAATATGCTGGTTGTGTCCAAGCAGCCTCCTGGTAAACAAGAGCTGCATCTCAAGTAGGCCTGGATCCAATTCCTCCCCCCAGGCCTGCTCAGCACAGAGGTGTCCCTGCATGACAGCTGCAGATGATAAATGGACTGACTCGGACCGCGCCGAGCTGCGCCGCAGCACTTTGCTCTCCCTTAGTCGTCTCCTATTAGGAGCAGTTAAAGCCAAGCTTAAAATGAACCTGAAGGAAAGACCTTAGCAATCTAAGCAAGGACTGCACCTCTTGGGGAGCTGAACTCCAAGTCAGCAGAAAGAGGCTCAGCTTTTCTGCTGACTCAGCAGGAAAGTCCAGCTTCTCTTTGCAAGGCTCTGTTCGGGGTAGAGTGTGAAAAATGAAGGCCTGGCCACCTTGCCAGCACCCTGGGAAAGCTCTGGGACCAGTTCCTGTGAGTAAGCTGTGGCTTAGTTCCACTCCTCTGTCCAAGCTCACAGAATCAGAGTGGTAGAGGTTGGTCACAGCAGCCCCAGGCAGTGCTACAGGCTGGGGGCAGAGTGGATGAGAGCAGCCAGGCAGAAAGGGAGCTGGGGGTACTGGTGGACAGCAGCTGAACAGGAGCCAGCAGTGTGCCCGGGTGGCCAAGAAGGCCAAGGGCATCCTGGCCTGCAGCAGGAAGAGTGTGGCCAGCAGGAGCAGGGAAGTCCTTGTGCCCTGTGCTCAGCACTGCTGAGGCCACACCTGGAGTCCTGTGTCCAGTTCTGGGCCCCTCAGGTTAGGAAAGAGGTTGAGCTGCTGGAAGGTGTCCAGAGAAGGGCAAGAAAGCTGGGGAGGGGTCTGGAGCACAGCCCTGGGAGGAGAGGCTGAGGGAGCTGGGGTTGCTTAGCCTGCAGAAGAGGAGGCTCAGGGGAGACCTTCTTGCTCTCTCCAGCTCCCTGAAGGGAGGTTGTAGCCAGGTGGGGGTTGGTCTCTTCTGCCAGGCCAGCAGCACCAGAACAAGAGGACACAGTCTCAAGCTGTGCCAGGGGAGGTTTAGGCTGGAGGTGAGGAGAAAGTTCTTCCCAGCAAGAGAGACTGGCCACTGGGATGTGCTGCCCAGGGAGGTGATGGAGTCCCTGTGCCTGAAGGTGTTCAAGAAAGGCTTGGATGTGGCACTTGGAGCCATGGTTTAGTTGTCAGGAGGTGTTGGGTGTTAGGAAACAGGTTGGACTTGATGATCTCTGAGGTCTTTTCCATTAACCTGCTTGATTCCTTGATTCTATGGAAGGTACCTCTGGACATCATCCAGTGCAACCTCCCCCTCCTTTGAAAGCATGTTCATCTAGAGCAGGTTGCACAGGATGGCATCCAGGACAGGTTTGGAATGACTCCAGAGATGGAGACTCCACCACCTCTCTGGGCAGCCTGCTCCAGGGCTCTGCCACCCTCAAATCAAGAAGGTCCTTCTCATGTTTTGATGGCACTTCCCATGTTCAAGTCTGTGCCATTCACCCCTTGTCCTGGCCCTGGGCACCCTGGGCATCATAGAATCAGAGAATTGTCAGGAGGTGTCAGGTGTTAGGTAATAGGTTGGACTGGATGATCTCTGAGGTCTTTTCCAACCTGGCTGATTCTATGCTTCTGGGAACACACTGACACTTTCTCGGTGCCCTGGGATGTCAGCCTGGGTTCAGGGGCAGACTTTGGATGTGAGGGGAGCATGGGAAGGAGAACCCTTAGGATGAGGTCTCACACCTCACACACAGGGCTGCTGTGGCCCTTATCAATGAGCACCAAGGTGCTCTCAGCAGCAGCAGGTGGGGCTGGACCCCAGACCAGCTACTCATAGAATTGTCAGGGTTGGAAGGGACCTCAAAGCTCAGCCAGTTCCAACCCCCCTGCCATGGGCAGGGACACCTCACACCACAGCAGGTTGCTCACAGCCACCTCCAGCCTGGCTGCAAACACCTCCAGGCAGGAGGCTTCCACCACCTCCCTGGGCAGCCTGTGCCAGGCTCTCACCACCCTCCTGGGGAAAAACTTCTTCCTCACATCCAGTCTCAAGCCATCCATTTCTAGGCTCTTTCCAACCCCCCAGCCCAGTCCTATCACTCCCTGACACCCTCAAAAGTCCCTCCCCAGCTTTCTTGCAGCCCCCTTCAGATCCTGGAAGGCCACAATGAGGTCTCCTGGGAGCCTTCTCCTCTCCAGCCTGCACAACCCCAACTCCCTCAGGCTGTGCTCACAGCAGAGCAGCTCCAGCCCTCTGCTCCTCCTCCTGGTCCTGCTCTGGACACCTTCCAGCCCCTCCAGATCCTTCCTGGAACAGAGGCTCCAGAACTGGTCACAAAGCTCCAGGTTAGCTCTCAGCAGAGCAGAGCAGAGGGGGAGCATCCCCTCCCTGGCCCTGCTGGCTAAGCTAATAAAAGAGGAAAAGGCATTTCCAATTCTACCCCAAGTACAAAGCCTCCACACACACACACACACACCCTGAGAACTCAGCTGCCTTTATTTCTATCGATTTGGGAAGGTATTTACTTCAAGCACTGAACAAATGTCTCTGCAAACATCAATATTGGTATTAGGCTCATAAATGTCGTCTCTATTTCATCAGGCGAGGAGCAACGACTTTGGGGAGCTGCTCAGGGCCTTCATTCATTCCCAGCTTCTGATTTCTGTGCTTTTTCCCCCTCCTCTTCTCTGGAAGGAGGCTGCAGGGCTGAGATATATTTAGTCTTCTTCTGAGTTCCCTCTATGGCTGCCAGGGAATCTAGATGGAGGCAGCTGGATCAACCCCTGAGCAGAGCCTGGGGTTGCTTAGCCTGCAGAAGAGGAGGCTCAGGGGAGACCTTCTTGCTCTCTGCAACTCCCTGCAGGGAGGTTGGAGCCAGGTGGGGGTTGGGCTCTTCTGCCAGGCAAGCAGCAGCAGAGCAAGAGGACACAGTCTCAAGCTGTGCCAGGGGAGGTTCAGGCTGGAGGTGAGGAGAAAGTTCTTCCCAGCAAGAGAGATTGGCCACTGGGATGTGCTGCCCAGGGAGGTGGTGGAGTCCCCATCCCTGGAGGTGTTCAAGAGGGGATTGGATGTGGCACTTGGAGCCAGGGTTTAGTTTCATCATTTCATTTGGAAAAACCCTCTAAGATCATCCAGTCCAAGCATCAACCCAACACCACCCTGGCCAGCAAACCATGTCCCAAAGTGCCATGGCCACAGGTCTCGTGAACACCTCCAGGGATGGGGACTCCACCACACTTATGCTCTTCACAGTCCCTTTAAAAGGAATTCATAGAATCACAGAATCAATAAGGTTGGAAAAGACCTCAGAGATCATCAAGTCCAACCTGGCACCCAACGCCTCCTGGCAACTAAACTAGGCTCCAATCCCCTCTTGAACACCTCCAGGGATGGGGACTCCACCACCTCTCTGGGCAGCACATCCCAGTGGCCAATTACTCTTTCTGGGAAGAACTTTCTCCTCACCTCCAGCCTGAACCTCCCCTGGCACAGCTTGAGACTGTGTCCTCTTGTTCTGGTGCTGGGTGCCTGGCAGAAGAGACCAACCCCCAGCTGGCTCCAGCCTCCCTGCAGGGAGTTGCAGAGAGCAAGAAGGTCTCCCCTGAGCCTCCTCTTCTGCAGGCTAAGCAACCCCAGCTCCCTCAGCCTCTCCTCCCAGGGCTGTGCTCCAGACCCCTCCCCAGCTTTGTTGCCCTTCTCTGGACACCTTCAAGTCTCTCAATGTCCTTCTTCAACTGAGGAGCCCAGAGCTGGACACAGGACTCAAGGTGTGGCCTCAGCAGTGCTGACACCACAGCAGTGCTGCTGCTCCACCAGCAGACCTTGGCATCACAGCTGGCAGAGGACAGAGAGCCTCCCCAGCCCTCCTCTCTGTTGAGACAGGGCAGGTTGTCCCCAGCAGAGATGAGAAACGCTCAGGGTTCAGCTAATAAAGCAGAATGGAATGGAAAGCCCACAGCCCTGCAGGTCATTAGGCTGCAATTCCAAGCCCAAACACCAATAAAACAATTTCCCTGTGAAGTGAAGCTTGCAGAATGAGAGTCCTGGGCAGGTTGGGCTGTGGTGGAGCTTCAGATGGAAGAGAGAAGGGGGGAAAACAAACAGAAGTACAAAACCATCCTCCAAGCCTTCCCTCTAAATGGGTGAAGTGATGGTTTTTTTTCCTGTTTCTTTGTCATTTCAGTGATTTCCATCATGGTAATGTGCAGAGAGCTTGGCACAAACTGCAGAACGAAGAGCAAGGCAAGGTCCTGGCCCCAGAGATGATTTGGAGCTTTGCAAACCCCTCCAGGAGCCTGGTGCAGGCTGACTGTGACCCTCTGAAGAGGTGGATGCAAGGGAGAGGGCTCAGAGGGGGCTCATTTCCAGGGAGGTAGGGGTGAGGTTGTCCTGGGATGGAGATCAGAGCAGAGGAAAGGCACCTGGGGGTTCTAGTGGACAGAAGGATGCCCAGAGCAAACCTACTACCTAATATGACCAAGGTTTAAAGCACCTAGGGAGAGGTTTAAAGCACCTGGGGAGAGGTTTAAAGCACCTGGGGAGAGGCCTCCAGCACAGCCCTATGAGGAGAGGCTGAGGGAGCTGGGGTTGCTTAGCCTGCAGAAGAGGAGGCTCAGGGGAGACCTTCTTGCTCTCTCCAACTCCCTGCAGGGAGGTTGGAGCCAGCTGGGGGTTGGTCTCTTCTGCCAGGCCAGCAGCAGCAGAACAAGAGGACACAGTCTCAAGCTGTGCCAGGGGAGGTTTAGGCTGGAGGTGAGGAGAAAGTTCTTCCCAGAGAGAGTTGTTAGCCATTGGGATGTGCTGCCCAGGGAGGTGGTGGAGTCCCCATCCCTGGAGGTGTTCAGGAGAGGATTGGATGTGGCACTTGGTGCCATGGTTTAGTCATGAGGTCTGTGGTGCCAGGTTGGACCTGATGATCTTTGAGGTCTCTTCCAAACTTGGTGATTCTGTAACACCTCAGGAGGGCTAAGACAAAGCCAAGAGAGATGGTTGGTTGTTCCATTGCCACAGGCTGCCGTGGCCTGAGCATCCCTGAGGCTGCAGCAGTATCAAAGCACTGATCTGATCCCTCTCTTTCTATCTCCTGCTGAGGCACTGGGTTCACATCTCAGCTCCTACATAGAAACAATAAGGTTGGAAAAGACCTCAGAGATCATCAGGTCCAATCTATTAGCTACCATGACCAAGCTGGTCCAAGGAGCATGAACCCAGCAGCATTTTGAGCCATGGTAGCACAGGGCACAAAGGCCAGCACCCAGTCCAGCAGCTGCACACTGCAGGGCTCCTGGGGAGCAGGAGGGGTCTGCAACCTTGGGCTGCTGAGCACAGAGCTCTGCCACCCTCTGCAGGGAGCCAGGTCACAGGAGGCCACAAAATGATGTGAAGGTGGAAGCCCTCTGCTGTGAGGACAGGATGAAAGAGCTTGGAGCTGTTCAGCCTGGAAGAGAAGGCTCCAGGGAGACCTTCTGGTGGCCTTTCAGTGCTTCAAGGGCCCAGCAGAGAGCTGGGGACAGAGTTTTGAGCAGGGCCTGATGGGACAGAAGGATGCTCATGAGCCAGCAATGTGCTCTCATGGCTATGAAGGCCAAGGGCATCCTGGGGTGCATTAGAAGAGCTGCGGTGAGTAGGTCCAGAGAGGTTCTCCTCCTCCTCTACTCTGCCCCAGTGAGGCTGCATCTGGAATATTGTGTCCAGTGCTGGGCACCTCAGGTCAAGGAGGACTTCAGGGAACTGCCTGAGAGAGTCCAGCACAGAGGCTCAAAACTGCTGCAGGCAGTGGAGCATCTCCCTGGGAGGCCAGGCTGAGGGAGCTGGGGCTGCTTGGGGCAGGGGAGCCTGAGGGCTGCCCTCATTGCTGGGGATAAAGCTGTGCAGGGCTGGAGCCAGGCTCTGCTCAGGGATGTCCAAGGCCAGGACAAGGGGCACTGGGGGCAAGCTGGAGCAGAGGAAGTGCCATAGGGAACAGAAGGGAAAACTTTGTCACTGTGAGGGTGCTGGAGGCTGCCCACAGAGGTTGTGGAGTCTCCTTCTCTGGGGCCAATCCAACCCCCCCTGGATGTGTTCCTGTGTGAGCTGCCCTGGGTGCCCCTGCTCAGGCAGGGAGGTTGGAGTGGGTGACCTCCAGAGGTCCCTTCCAACCCCTAGCACTCTGTGATCCTGTGGAACACTGTGGGCATCATTGCCTGGGAAAGCTTCCTGGCCCCAGCACCCCAGCCCTCGGGGTTAACTCCTCAGAGGAGCTACAGCTCCCCAGGTTTTCAGTGGGAAGAGCCCACCCCAAACCCCACAGTATCTGGCCCAACCATCATTAGGCTTTAATGAGCAACCCTCTAATTGGGAGTGGCTGCAGATGCCCAACCTGCTCTGCACATAAACCACCAACAGCTTTAATGCCTGGCTGGCAGAGCTGGGGACACATAGAGTTGCAGAGAGCAAGAAGGTCTCCCCTGAGCCTCCTCTTCTGCAGGCTAAGCAACCCCAGCTCCCTCAGCCTCTCCTCCCAGGGCTGTGCTCCAGACCCCTCCCCAGCTTTCTTGCCCTTCTCTGGACACCTTCCAGCAGCTCAACCTCTTTCCTAACCTGAGGAGCCAGGACTGGACACTGATAGGACTGGGGGGGGGATGGAGCAAAACTAGAAGTGGGGAGATTGAGATTGGCTGTGAGGAAGAAGTTGTTGGCCAGGAGGGTGGTGAGAGCCTGGCACAGGCTGCCCAGGGAGGTGGTGGAAGCCTCCTGCCTGGAGGTGTTTGCAGCCAGGCTGGAGGTGGCTGTGAGCAACCTGCTGTGGTGTGAGGTGTCCCTGCCCATGGCAGGGGGGGTTGGAGCTGGCTGAGCCTTGAGGTCCCCTTCCAGCCCTGACAGTTCTGTGATCCTCTGAAGGTCTTTTCCAAGCTGGTTAATTCTGTGATTCTGTGGCTATAAATCTGTCCACAGCAAGGAAGATCTTCCTGCAGATTTAGTGCTTGAGCCTTTGCTCTGCTCTCCATGGGGAGCTGCAATGGCACTGACCTCTGAGGTCTTTTTAGTTGTTTCCTGGATTCCCTCCTTGTCTCTGGCATCAGCTTTCCTGCCCTGAGGGTCTGTGTGCTGCTTTCTGTCACCATCCCACAAGGCACTGCCCTGCCAAAGAGCCTGGGCAGCCTTGGCCCTGAAGGTACCTTTCTGGCAGCATCAGGGGCTGGGATGTCAGCTGTGGGAGAGAGGACAGCAGGAGGCTGGGAGGCAGAGAGCTCCTGCCAGATGCAATCACACTGCAAGGAAAAATGAAGCATGGAGCTAGCAGGGAGGAGTGCTGGCTTCTGGCACTCCTGTCCAGAGCCAGACCTGTGGCAGAGGGTGAGGAAGGCACAAAAGCACCTGAAGATCTCACACACAACGAGCAGCTCACCACCCAGCCTCCAGGAGAGCTTAGCTGGCTGCAAGAGGAACAGTAGACAGGGAGAAAGGAAAGAAAATACACACCTCGGGTTTTGCTGCAGGTTAATTAACCCAGGAGGTCATCAGCACCTCGGCTGAGCTGTCTTCAACAGCTCATTAAGAGGTTTCTGATAAATTGATTCCTTCTTTGTCCTCCCTTCCCTCGCAGTATGGGAGAAACCAGCTCCTGTCCAGAGCATGAGATGTGCCCTGCAGGTCTGCTCCTGCCCAGTGCTGCCCACAGAGGTCCTGGAAGATGAGGGAGGGCTGTGTGCAGCCAGGGTGGCTGAGCAGCAGCAGGGGGAAGGAAGCACTGCTCAGGTGCAAGAGGCTCTTCCCTGACAGCTCCAGCTCCAGATGAAGAGCAGAGGCAGGGCCTCCTGCGAGCCAAATGCACACTGGCTGCCCTGTTGTGTCCATCCCATGCTCTCCTTGCAGCTTTCCCTCCACTCTCCAGCCCTCAAGCTGGCTGCAGCAGGAGGAAATGAGCTCTGCAGTCAGCCTGAGCTACAGGCTGGGGGCAGAGTGGCTGAGAGCAGCCAGGCACAAAGGAGCCTGGGGGTAATGGTGGACAGCAGCTGAACATGAGCCAGCAGTGTGCCCAGGTGGCCAAGAAGGCCAAGGGCATCCTGGCCTGCAGCAGGAAGAGTGTGGCCAGCAGGAGCAGGGAAGTCCTTGTGCCCTGTGCTCAGCACTACTGAGGCCACACCTGGAGTCCTGTGTCCAGTTCTGGGCTCCTCAGCTTAAGAAGCACATTGAGAGACTTGAAGGTGTCCAGAGAAGGGCAAGAAAGCTGGGGAGGGGTCTGGAGCACAGCCCTGGGAGGAGAGGCTGAGGGAGCTGGGGTTGCTTAGCCTGCAGAAGAGGAGCCTCAGGGGAGACCTTCTTGCTCTCTGCAACTCCCTGCAGGGAGGTTGGATCCAGGTGGGGGTTGGGCTCTTCTGCCAGGCAAGCAGCAGCAGAACAAGAGGACACAGTCTCAAGCTGTGCCAGGGGAGGTTTAGGCTGCAGGTGAGAAGAAAGTTCTTCCCAGCAAGAGAGATTGGCCACTGGGATGTGCTGCCCAGGGAGGTGGTGGAGTCCCCATCCCTGGAGGTGTTTAAGGGAAGACTGGATGAGACACTTGGAGCCATGGTTTAGTTGTCAGGAGGTGTTGGGTGAGAGGTTGGACTTGCTGATCTCTGAGCTCTTTTCCAACCTTATTGATTCTGTGCTCACTCTCCTCACCTCAGGGCTTTCTCTCTTTGCTTCCTCTCAGCTGCTGAAGTTGATATCAGAATCTTCCTCCCCAGGAGTGCTTCTGACTGTGGCATTCCCTGCTCCTGCTTACTGCTGGAGCCCAGCTCAGCTGCCTTCCCAGGCACAGTGCCAGTTTGCTTATTTTCTCTATCATTTGATGAGCAGCTCTGAGTTTGGGTTTTTTTCTTCCCCCCCCCTCCTCTTAATCTCTGTAATTAAGGCCCCCAGCTGCTGCAGCTCCACAAGTGATACAAGTAGCAGCAATCTCATCATGCTCCCTAATTCACACCCCAGCACCTCCCTCCTCTCTCCCTGCCTCTCTCTTTGTTGATGCTCTCAGGTGTGACACTCCATCTGGGTGGTGGGACTTGTGAGGCAAACAGCAGAGCTTTTGCTGGCCTGGCCCAGCTCCAGGGAAGCCCCCAGTGCCGTGGGAGATACCCACTGAGCCCAGGGAGAGGAGATGTAAAGGGCAGAGTCGTTTCATTTCTGTGCCTGGTGGGCTCCTTTGTGCCAGGCTGTGTCACAGCTCCAGCAGACAAGCAGGTTGGAAAAGACCTGAGATCAAGTCCAACCTATTGCCTAATACCTAACACCTCCTGAGAACTAAACCATGGCTCCAAGTGCCACATCCAGTCCCCTCCTGAACACCTCCAGGCACAGGGACTCCACCACCTCCCTGGGCAGCACATCCCAGTGGCCAATCTCTCTTTCTGAGAAGAACTTTCTCCTCACCTCCGGCTTAACCCTCCCCTGGCACAGCTTGAGACTGTGTCCTCTTGTACTCCTGCTGCTTGCCTGGCAGAAGAGACCAACCCCCACCTGGCTGCAACCTCACTGCAGGGAGTTGCAAAGAGCAAGAAGGTCTCCCCTGAGCCTCCTCTTCTGCAGGCTAAGCAACCCCAGCTCCCTCAGCCTCTCCTCCCAGGGCTGTGCTCCAGACCCCTCCCCAGCTTTCTTGCCCTTCTCTGGACACCTCCAAGTCTCTCAATGTCCTTCTTAAACTGAGGAGCCCAGAACTGGACATAGGACTCAAGGTGTGGCCTCAGCAGTGCAGAGCACAGGGCACAAGGACTTCCCTGCTCCTGCTGGCCACACTCTTCCTGCTGCAGACCAGGATGCCCTTGGCCTTCTTGGCCCCCTGGGCACACTGCTGGCTCATGTTCAGCTGCTGGAGAAGAGGAGGCTCAGGGGAGACCTTCTTGCTCTCTAGAAGGTGTCCAGAGAAGGGCAAGAAAGCTGGGGAGGGGTCTGGAGCACAGCCCTGGGAGGAGAGGCTGAGGGAGCTGGGGTTGCTTAGCCTGCAGAAGAGGAGGCTCAGGGGAGACCTTCTTGCTCTCTGCAACTCCCTGCAGGGAGGTTGTAGCCAGGTGGGGGTTGGTCTCTTCTCCCAGGCACCCAGCACCAGAACAAGAGAACACAGTCTCAGGCTGTGCCAGGGGAGGTTTAGGCTGGAGGTGAGGAAGAAATTCTTCCCAGCAAGAGAGATTGGCCCTGGGGATGTGCTGCCCAGGGAGGTGGTGGAGTCCCCATCCCTGGAGGTGTTTAAGAAGGGGCTGGCTGAGGCACTTGGTGCCATGGTTTAGTTGATCAGATGGTGTTGGGTGAGAGGTTGGACTTGATGATCTCTGAGGTCTCTTCCAACCTGGTTAATTCTATTCTATTCTATTCTATTCCACTCCATTCCATTCCATTCCATTCCATTCCATTCCATTCCATTCCATTCCACCCAATTCTATTCCATCCCATCCCATTCCTTTCTTCCCTGTTGCTCCCCACTCCAGGCACCCTTCCTGAACTACTCCTTCCACCCCAAATTCCTGCTCTCCCTACAGGCACCTGCCTAAGCCACGGGGAAGACACAAAAGCAACCCTTCAGCCCCCCCCGAGGGCAGGGCAGCTCTCAGAACGAGCTGCGAAGCAGCCCAAGGCTCTCCCTCAATGGATCAAGGCTCCCAATTATTTCTCACTAAAGGCTTTTAGGAGCTGCAAAGAGCCTCACATGCAGGAATGTCTTTAGAACATCAAAACCTGGTTAAATGCCGGGAAGGAGAGCAAAAAAAAGCCTCAGCCAGACAGAGCTTTCTGTTCCTGGGTGTTGTCTTCATGCCTGGAATCCTTGCACACACACACACACACACAGAGCTTAATTTACTGCCACTAAAAGCCTGTCAGGGAGGGGGGAGGAAGAAAAAGCCATTCCAGTCCCTTTGTTTGCTTTTAGAAGTCCAAGAGACGTTGGGAAATTAACAAGGAAGGAAAGAAAGTGGAAAGAAAAGGAAGATAGAAAGGGGTTTAATTGGTTTTAATTAAAGTGTGATGGCACAGTTGTTTAAAGAGGGGAAAAAGGAGTCCTGTTGGGTTTCATTAGGCTCTGGGCTTGCCTGTATGGAGCAGCACTCCTCTCCCTTCTCCTGCCCCACAGCTCCTGAGAGAATCACAGAGTGATTGAATTGTTTGGGTGGGGAAAGCCCTCCAGGATCACCCAGCCCAACCATCAGCCCTACACCACCATGGCCACCAAACCATGGCCACGAGTGCCGTGGCCCCAAGTGCCATGGCCACACGTTCCCTGAACACCTCCAGGGCTGGGGAAGCCACCACCTCCCCAGGCAGGCTGTGCCAGCCCCTGAGCACTCTTCCAGCCAAGGAATTATTCCTAATCTCCAGCCTCAACCTCCCCTGGGACATTTTCAGGGCATTTCCTTTTGTTCTATCACCTGAGACTAGAGAGAAGAGCCCAACCTCCACCTCACTGCAGCCTCCTCTCAGGGAGCTGTAGAGAGCAATGAGGTCTCCCTCAGCCTCCTCTTCTTCATGCTGAACACCCCCAGCTCCCTCAGCTGCTCCTCCCCAGCCCTGCTCTCCAGACCCTTCCCCAGCTTGGTTGCCCTTCTCTGGACCTGCTCCAGCCTCTCAATGTCCTTCTTGCAGTGAGGAGCCCCAAACTCAAGGTGCAGCCTCACCAGTGCCCAGTCCAGGGGCACAATCACTACCTTACTCCTCCTGGCCACATTTTGCTGATCCAGGCCAGGCTGCTGGTGGAGTGAGGAGCCCCAAATTGAACCCAGAACCCAAGGTGCAGCCTCACCAGTGCCCAGTCCAGGGGCACAATCACTGCCTTACTCCTCCTGGCCACATTTTGCTGATCCAGGCCATGCTGCTGGTGGAGTAAGAAGCCCCAAACTGAACCCAGAACCCAAGGTGCAGCCTCACCAGTGCCCAGTCCAGGGCACTGCCTTACTCCTCCTGGCCACATTTTGCTGATCCAGGCCAGGCTGCTGGTGGCCTTCTTGGCCACCTGGGCACTGCTGGCTCATGTTCAGCCCCTGCCAACCAGCATCTCCAGGTCCTTTTCTGCTGGGCAGTCTCCAGCCACTCTGCCCCAAGCCTGGCCTGTTCTTGGGGTTGTTGTGATCCAAGTGCAGGACCCTTCCTGCTGCCCCTTCACAAGAGGTGGGAACAAGAGTTTGGGGCATGAGCACAAAAAGAGGGGAGAATCTCTGCCACTGGCAGTAGAACTGCTCAGTGTCTTTGCCACACTTGGAACTGCAGAGAGGTGTTTGCAGGTGCTGAGAACAGGGGAGGTCCACCCCTGGACAGGAAAGATTGGGCTGCTGCAAGGCAGGGAAGGAGCTGAACAAAGCCAAAGGGTCTGGAGGACAGGCAGGACTCAGAGTCCCTTTCTTTACTGGAAATGGGATGTCTGGAGAGGCAATGGCCATAGCCTCAGGGGAGAAGTGAGCATCAGAGGGGAGATGACTGTGCAGCATTCATGGGGCCTGAAGGACCCCTACAGAGCAGAGGCTGAAGGCTCCAATCTGGCCTGGATTTGAGAGCTGGGGTGCAGGGGGACCTGTCTGCCCCTTGGCAGTCAAGGGCCAACTATGTGGACTCCTCATCCCTGGAGGTTTAGAATAGAAGATAGGATAGGATAGGATGGGATGGGATAGGATAGGATGGGATGGGATGGGATGGGATGGGATGGGATGGGATGGGATGGGATGGGATGGGATAGAGTAGAGTAGAGTAGAGTAGAATTAACCAGGTTGGAAGAGACCTTTGAGATCATCAAGTCCAACCTATCACCCAGCACCCTCCAACCAACTAAACCATGGCACCAAGCACCCCATCCAGTCTCTTCCTAAACACAGAATCACCAAGGTTGGAAGAGAGCTCAAGAATCATCAAGTCCAACCTGTCACCACAGACCTCATGACTAGACCATGGCTCCAAGTGCCACATCCAAGCCCCTCTTGAACACCTCCAGGGATGGGGACTCCACCACCTCCCTGGGCAGTTCACATCCCAGTGGCCAACAACTCTCTCAGTGAAGAACTTTCTCCTCACCTCCAGTGATGGTGACTCCACCACCTCCCTGGTGTTCAAGGCCAGGCTGGATGGGACCTTGAGCAAGTTGGGCTGGTGGGAGGTGTCCCTGCCCATGGCAGAGGTGTTGGAGCTGTCTGAGCTTTGCTGTCCCTTCCAACCCAACCCATTCTATGATCCCCACATTGCATTTGGAGGCTCTGACCTATGGCCTCAAGACAAAATCTACTGTTACAAACCACAGCCTTGGACTCAGGAGGACACCAACACCCAGAAGCATCAAAAAGCTGAGTGTTAAGGCTCCATGGTGAACACCAACCCTCCATGCCTCTCCCTTCCCTTCTAAGCTATGAAAGACTTCAGGTCCATCAGGCTGTGAGCCAAGCTGAGCAGCTACTGCTCTTTTTAGTGGTCAGAAGCAGAGCTGAGAGAGCTGTCAGCTCTGCTCTCAGCTGTTAGCACAATCTGCTCCTGCCTCCCAGAAAACAGATCCAGGAGAGGAAAGACTTTGCCAAACTGGACAGCAGAGCCAGGCAGCAGGACAGGAGTAACTGGGAGCATCTCAAACTCCCTTTGAGTCACCTTCCTGCAACAAAGTGATGCAGGCACTGGAAGAGAGGAGGCCTGGACCAGTGCAGAGCAGCCTGGAGCAGTACAGGGCAGGCTGTCAGCAGCACTGTTATGATCTCTGTGGTGCCAGGTCAGCTTTTTCATGGCACAGCACTGTTCAAGGAGGGGACTAAAATGGAGTTAGAATGGAATGGAATGGAATGGAATGGAATGGAATGGAATGGAATGGAATTAACCAGGGTGGAAAAGAACTTTGAGATTGTCGAGTCCAACCTCTCACCCAGCACCATCTGATCAACTAAACCATGGCTCCAAGTGCCTCATCCAGGTTCTTCCTAAACACCTCCAGGGATGGGGACTCCACCACCTCCCTGGGCAGCACATCCCAGTGGCCAATCTCTCTTGCTGGGAAGAACTTTCTCCTCACCTCCAGCCTGAACCTCCCCTGGCACAGCTTGAGACTCTGTCCTCTTGTTCTGCTGCTGCTTGCCTGGCAGAAGAGCCCAACCCCCACCTGGCTCCAACCTCCCTGCAGGGAGTTGCAGAGAGCAAGAAGGTCTCCCCTGAGCCACCTCTTCTGCAGGCTAAGCAACCCCAGCTCCCTCAGCCTCTCCTCCCAGGGCTGTGCTCCAGACCCCTCCCCAGCTTTCTTGCCCTTCTCTGGACACCTTCCAGCAGCTCAACCTCTTTCCTGACCTGAGGAGCCCAGAGCTGGACACAGGACTCCAGGTGTGGCCTCAGCAGTGCTGAGCACAGGGCACAAGGACTTCCCTGCTCCTGCTGGCCACACTCTTCCTGCTGCAGGCCAGGATGCCCTTGGCCTTCTTGGCCACCCGGGCACACTGCTGGCTCATGTTCAGCTGCTGTCCACCACTACCCCCAGGTCCCTCTCTGCCTGGCTGCTCTCAGCTACTCTGCCCCCAGCCTGTAGCACTGCCTGGGGTTGTTGTGGCCAATGTGTAGAACCTGGCACTTGGATGTGTTCAATCTGCCCTTGGCCTCTGCCCATGTGTCTAGCCTGGCAAGGTCCCTCTGCAGAGCCTGGATGAGGCCCTTGGTGCCATGGTTTAGTTGACCAGATGGTGCTGGGTGAGAGGTTGGACTTGATGATCTCTGAGGTCTTTTCCAACCTGGTTAATTCTATTCTATTCTATTCTATTCTATTCTATTCTATTCTATTCCATTCTATTCTATTCTATTCCATTCCATTCCATTCCATTCCATCCTATCCTATTCGATCCTATCTTATTCCACTCCATCCTATCCTATTCTATTTTATTCTATTTTATTCCATTCTATTCCATTCCATTCCATTCCATCCCATTCCAATACCTCTTCCTCCAGGCTCTGTCCTCCCATGGCAGCCTCATTCTCTCCTGTGGTTGTTTTTTCCCCCCAGAGCCCTGCTCCCCAGGACCAACTCCGAGCGCTGAGAAGCTTTGGCTGCTAGCAGGGAAGTGGCAGAGCTGCAGCCTGCCCCCCTCCCCCTCCCATCCCAGCTCTCAAACCCTTTCCCCCCCTGCAAATATTTTCTGCTGGGCTCCAGCCGAGGTTTGACAACAATTGCTGCGTGCACAGCTCGGATGTCTTCCTCCTGTTTGCTTTTGTTCCACGGGAGAAAACAGAGCTGATTCACTTTATTCACTGCATGTAAATGAACCAACTGTTTGTCTCCTTTTTTTGGCTGATAATTATGGTGGTGGTAGCAAAACAGCCTCCAGTTGGATTCTGCTCAGTTCCCTCCTTCCTCAGCCTACTTCCCCAGGAGGAGGGAAGGCTAAGGTGCTATTCACTTATTAGCCAACCATTAATCTTCCCTGGGATTGCTGATCCCTTGCTTGTGGCATTATTTCTGCCTCTGCCTTTGATGCCTTAAACTTCTCCCTCGCCAGGAGAGGGCCAGATCATTAGCAGTCGATGATGAACAATTAAAGGTAATTGTTGCTCATTTTGCAAGGCAACTTGCTTTGTTAGCCAGAGTCTTTTCTTCACCTGAAGAGCAGCTGCTGCCTTGATCATGGAATCAAGGAGGCAAGGAATCAAAGGATAGGGTAGGGTAGGGTAGGATAGGATAGGATAGGATAGGCTAGGCTAGGATAGGATAGGATAGCAGAGGTTCAGATAGGAGAGGAGAGGTTTGGTTCGGAGGGAAGGGAAGGGAAGGGAAGGGAAGGGAAGGGAAGGGAAGGGAAGGGAAGGGAAGGGAAGGGAAGGGAAGGGAAGGGAAGGGAAGGGAAGGGAAGGGAAGGGAAGGGAAGGGAAGGGAAGGGAAGGGAAGGGAAGGGAAGGGAAGGGAAGGGAAGGGAAGGGAAGGGAAGGGAAGGGAAGGGAAGGGAAGGGAAGTAATTAGGTTAGAAAATACCTCAGAGATCATCAAGTCCAACCTCTCACCCAGCACCATCTGATCAACTCAACCATGGCACCAAGTGCCTCATCCAGACTCTTCCTAAACACCTCCAGGGATGGGGACTCCACCACCTCCCTGGGCAGCACATCCCAGTGGCCAACCTCTCTTGCTGGGAAGAATTTCTTACTCACCTCCAGCCTAAATCTCCCCTGGCACAGCTTGAGACTGTGTCCTCTTGTTCTGCTGCTGCTTGCCTGGCAGAAGAGCCCAACCCCCACCTGGCTCCAACCTCCCTGCAGGGAGTTGCAGAGAGCAAGAAGGTCTCCCCTGAGCCTCCTCTTCTGCAGGCTAAGCAACCCCAGCTCCCTCAGCCTCTCCTCCCAGGGCTGTGCCCCAGACCCCTCCCCAGCTTTCTTGCCCTTCTCTGGACACCTTCCAGCAGCTCAACCTCTTTCCTAAGCTGAGGAGCCCAGAATCAAAGAATCAACAAATCATTGAATTAAAAAAGTCAAAGAATCAACAAATCATTGAATCATTAAATCATAGAATCATAGAATTATCATAGAATTATCATAGAATCAATCATCACAGCATAGAATGCACTGGTTTGGAAGAGGCCTTTAAAGGCCATCGTGCTGGAAGGTGTCCAGAGCAGGGCCAGGAGGAGGAGCAGAGGGCTGGAGCTGCTCTGCTATGAGGACAGCCTGAGGGAGTTGGGGTTGTGCAGGCTGGAGAGGAGAAGGCTCCCAGGAGACCTCATTGTGGCCTTCCAGGATCTGCAGGGGGCTGCAAGAAAGCTGGGGAGGGACTTTTGAAGGTGTCAGGGAGTGATAGAACTGAGGCAATGGAGCAAAACTAGAACTGGGGAGGTTCAGATTGGCTGTGAGGAAGAAGTTGTTGCCCAGGAGGGTGGTGAGAGCCTGGCACAGGCTGCCCAGGGAGGTGGTGACAGCCTCCTGCCTGGAGGTGTTTGCAGCCAGGCTGGAGGTGGCTGTGAGCAACCTGCTGCGGTGTGAGGTGTCCCTGCCCATGGCAGGGGGGTTAGAACTGAGGCTGAGCTTTGAGGTCCCTTCCAACCCTGCCAATTCTAGGATTCTATGACCAGCCTGGAGATGGACATCAGACTTCACCTGTGCCCTCCAGAACACCCCAGGCCTCATTAGCCAACACTGCTGCCACCTCTCTTCAAAGTTCCTTAGGAGGGAAGGACCACAGCAATGCCAATCAGCTCCCCTGTTGGAACACATATTGAAATGTTTCTCCAATCTGTCAAATAATTCAGTGCCTGTTAATTATAGAGATCAGAATCTGCTCTCCAGCACATGCTCAGGCTACTGAGCTGTGCAGCCCAACCCTGCCAGCACCTGGGTTAATGAAGCCTTAAAAAATCCTCTCTACCTACATCTTTTGTCAGGAAATAATTCACCTTCCTATTTTGACTAATTAGAGGAGTTCAGGATGGCTGGGCTGGCTCAGCTCCAAGGCCTGTCTGCAAAGGAAATCCTCTGAGCTCCAGCTCTAGGGAACAGCTGAGGGTTTGGAGAAGAGGCTTGAATGTGGTTTGAACTCTGGGTAGGACTTGGAAGGGCAATGAAGCTCTGGTGAAGGGTCTGGGGAGCAGGGCTGGTGAGGAGGGGCTGAGGGAACTGGGGGTGGTCAGCATTTGCAGAACACAGAATGAACCAGGTTGGAAAAGACCTCAGAGATCATCAAGTCCAACCTAGCACCCAACACCATCTGATCAACTAAACCATGGCACCATAGAAACATAGAATCAGTGAGGATGGAAAAGACCTCAAAGATTATCAAGTCCAACCTACCACCCAAGACCTCAGGACTACTAAACCATGGCTCCAAGGGCCTCATCCAGGCTCTTCCTAAACACCTCCAGGGATGGGGACTCCACCACCTCCCTGGGCAGCACATCCCAGTGGCCAATCTCTCTTGCTGGGAAGAATTTCTTCCTAACATCCAGCCTGAACCTCCCCTGGCACAGCTTGAGACTGTGTCCTCTTGTTCTGATGCTGCTTGCCTGGGAGAAGAGATCAAACCCCTCCTGGCTTCAACCTCCCTGCAGGGAGTTGCAGAGAGCAAGAAGGTCTCCCCTGAGCCTTCTCTTCTGCAGGCTAAGCAACCCCAGCTCCCTCAGCCTCTCCTCCCAGGGCTGTGCTCCAGACCCCTCCCCAGCTTTGTTGCCCTTCTCTGGACACCTTCCAGCAGCTCAACCTCTTTCCTGACCTGAGGAGCCCAGAACTGAACACAGGACTCCAGGTGTGGCCTCAGCAGTGCTGAGCACAGGGCACAAGGACTTCCCTGCTCCTCCTAGCATGGAGCAAAGGAGGCTGAGGGCAGACCTCACTCTTTACAATTCCCTGAATGAGGTTATAATGAGGTGTGAACCAATCTCCTCCCTCAAGTAACAAGTGATAGGATGAGAGGAAATGGCTTCAAGTAGTACCAGGGGAGGTTTAGTTTGGAGATTAGGGAAAATTTCTTTGCTGCAAGGGTGGTCAGGGATTGAAACAGGCTGCCCAGGGAGGTGGTGGAGTCCCCAGCCCTGGAGGTGTTCAAGAGGGGACTGGATGTGGCACTTGGAGCCATGGTTTGGTAGTCATGAGGTGTTGGGTGATAGGTTGGGCTTGATGACCTTTGAGGTCTCTTCCAACCTTATTGATTCTGTGATTCTATGATTCTCTTAGTTGCCAGTCCCAGCCAAACCTTTCTCATTTGAAGTGCAAGAGGAGCAGGCAAGACGAGCTACCCAGCTCACAGCAGCATCTCTGGAGGCTGCTGCAAGCCTGGCTTAGCATTCAGGAGAGGCGAAGGGAAGCAGGAGAGGCGAAGGGAAGCAGGAGAGGCAGAGAGTAGCAGGAGAGGCAGAGAGTAGCAGGAGAGGCAAAGGGAAGCAGGAGAGGCAAAGGGAAGCAGGAGAGGCAAAGGGAAGCAGGAGAGGCAAAGGGAAGCAGGAGAGGCAAAGGGAAGCAGGAGAGGCAAAGGGAAGCAGGAGAGGCAAAGGGAAGCAGGAGAGGCAAAGGGAAGCAGGAGAGGCAAAGGGAAGCAGGAGAGGCAGAGGGAAGCAGGAGAGGCAGAGAGAAGCAGGAGAGGCAGAGAGTAGCAGGAGAGGCAGAGAGTAGCAGGAGAGGCAGAGAGAAGCAGGAGAGGCAAAGAGAATCAAGAGAGGCAAGGAGAACCAAGTGTCCTTACTCTGTCTGCTCTCTTCCCTGGCAGAGGCTGCCTGGGAGGGCAGTGCAGGCCTGGCTACACCTCTCACCTCTGCTGGGTCGTTCAGGCTTTGAGTGACAGCAGGGGGCTCGGGGGGGACCTGTGCCAGCCCGTGCCCAGGCAGCTGTTGCCTGTAGCTGTGCAAGAGGCTGGCAGGAGGGAGGGAAGAGCTTCGTTTAGCAAAGAGCAGTGATGAATGGCTCTGTCTCTGCAGCCTGATTGCCCGAGTGACAATGATTTGTCACTGCAGGGGCCGGGGTGGGCTCTCTGTGCTGACAAATGACAGCTTTCACACCTCTGGGACAGATCCTGCCATTCCCTAAGGATCAGCCTCTTAGGGGGAGGCAAGGGAACGCTGCCTTCCTCCAGGAAAAGAGAATTTTACCCCCAAAAATAGGGGTGGGGCAGCAGGAAGCCTTCACAAGAAGTTTTCTCCTGATTGCTGTGGTGGTTCAAGGCAGAAGAAAAGCCTTCAGCTTCCCAGCTGGCAAGGCCAAGTCATCAGGGGGCAGGAAAGGGAGAGCCTTCTGCTGCCAGGGGCTCACAAGCAGGAGGTCAATGAAGTGGAAGTGGTCCTGCTAGCCCCAGCTCCTCAGAAATCTGATGGGTTTCCAGAGGAGGCTCCAGAGACATCTTCAGGTGGCCTTGCAGTGCTTCAAGGGCACAGCAGGAAGGCTGGGGACAGACTTCAGAGCAGGGATTGATGTGACGGGACCAAGGGAGGATGGTGTGAAACTGAAAGAGGGAGCTTGAGAGGGGAGAGAAGGGAGAAAGGTTTGGCACTGAGGGTGGGGAGAGCCTGGCCCAGGCTGCCCAGAGAGCTGGGAGCTGCCCCATGGCTGGCAGCAGTGCAGGGGAGGTTGGTTGGGGCTGTGAGCAGCCTGCCGGGGCTGGGGCTGGGGCTGCGGGCAGCCTGCCGGGGCTGGGGCTGGGGGCAGCCTGCCGGGGCTGGGGCTGCGGGCGGCCTGCCGGGGCTGGGGCTGCGAGCAGCCTGCCGGGGCTGGGGCTGTGCGCTGCCTGCCGGGGTTGGGGCTGCGGGCAGCCTGCCGGGGCTGGGGCTGCGAGCTGCCTGCCGGGGTTGGGGCTGCGGGCAGCCTGCCGGGGCTGGGGCTGCGGGCAGCCTGCCGGGGCTGGGGCTGCGGGCAGCCTGCCGGGGCTGGGGCTGTCGGCAGCCTGCCGGGGCTGGGGCTGCGGGCAGCCTGCCGGGGCTGGGGCTGCGGGCAGCCTGCCGGGGCTGGGGCTGCGGGCAGCCTGCCGGGGCTGGGGCTGTCGGCAGCCTGCCGGGGTTGGGGCTGCGGGCAGCCTGCCGGGGCTGGGGCTGTCGGCAGCCTGCCGGGGCTGGGGCTGCGGGCAGCCTGCCGGGGTTGGGGCTGCGGGCAGCCTGCCGGGGTTGGGGCTGCGAGCTGCCTGCCGGGGTTGGGGCTGCGAGCTGCCTGCCGGGGTTGGGGCTGTGAGCAGCCTGCCGGGGTTGGGGCTGCGGGCAGCCTGCCGGGGCTGGGGCTGGGGGCAGCCTGCCGGGGCTGGGGCTGCGAGCTGCCTGCCGGGGTTGGGGCTGCGGGCAGCCTGCCGGGGCTGGGGCTGGGGGCAGCCTGCCGGGGCTGGGGCTGCGAGCTGCCTGCCGGGGTTGGGGCTGCGGGCAGCCTGCCGGGGCTGGGGCTGCGGGCAGCCTGCCGGGGCTGGGGCTGCGGGCAGCCTGCCGGGGCTGGGGCTGCGGGCAGCCTGCCGGGGCTGGGGCTGTCGGCAGCCTGCCGGGGCTGGGGCTGCGGGCAGCCTGCCGGGGCTGGGGCTGCGGGCAGCCTGCCGGGGCTGGGGCTGCGGGCAGCCTGCCGGGGCTGGGGCTGTCGGCAGCCTGCCGGGGTTGGGGCTGTCGGCAGCCTGCCGGGGTTGGGGCTGCGGGCAGCCTGCCGGGGCTGGGGCTGCGGGCAGCCTGCCGGGGCTGGGGCTGTCGGCAGCCTGCCGGGGCTGGGGCTGCGGGCAGCCTGCCGGGGCTGGGGCTGCGGGCAGCCTGCCGGGGCTGGGGCTGCGGGCAGCCTGCCGGGGCTGGGGCTGCGGGCAGCCTGCCGGGGCTGGGGCTGTCGGCAGCCTGCCGGGGTTGGGGCTGCCGGCAGCCTGCCGGGGTTGGGGCTGCGAGCGGCCTGCCGGGGCTGGGGCTGTCGGCAGCCTGCCGGGGCTGGGGCTGCGGGCAGCCTGCCGGGGCTGGGGCTGCGGGCAGCCTGCCGGGGCTGGGGCTGGGGGCAGCCTGCCGGGGTTGGGGCTGCGGGCAGCCTGCCGGGGTTGGGGCTGCGAGCTGCCTGCCGGGGTTGGGGCTGTGAGCAGCCTGCCGGGGTTGGGGCTGCGGGCAGCCTGCCGGGGCTGGGGCTGCGGGCAGCCTGCCGGGGCTGGGGCTGCGGGCAGCCTGCCGGGGTTGGGGCTGTGGGCAGCCTGCCGGGGTTGGGGCTGGGGGCAGCCTGCCGGGGCTGGGGCTGTGAGCAGCCTGCCGGGGCTGGGGCTGGGGGCAGCCTGCCGGGGCTGGGGCTGCGAGCAGCCTGCCGGGGCTGGGGCTGCGGGCAGCCTGCCGGGGCTGGGGCTGTCGGCAGCCTGCCGGGGCTGGGGCTGCGGGCAGCCTGCCGGGGCTGGGGCTGTCCCTGCTGGCTGCAGGGAGGGGTGGACTGGGTGAGCTTTAGAGGTCCCTTCCAACCCAAACCACTTAATTAATCTGATTCTATGTATTCAACAGTGATCCCAAACATGCTCCCCCACATTCCACCCACTCCCTCCCAGCCTCCTCTCCTGTCTCTCTCCATAATCCCTCCTGTGCCTCTGAGCCAGGGCCCTGCAAATCCTCCACAGCTCCAACCTCTGCTTAGCTTGCTGGCTGCTGCTGTCCCATCCAACCTGAAGCATGCTGTGGCTCCAGGAGTCAGCCACTGCCTTCTGAAGCAGGCTGACATGTCTCATAGTATCATAGAATCAGTCAGGGTTGGAAGGGACCACCAGGATCATCCAGTTCCAACCCCCCTGCCATGGGCAGGGACACCCCACACTAGATCAGCCTGGCCAGAGCCTCAGCCAGCCTGGGCTTAAACACCTCCAGAGATGGGGCCTCAACCACCTCCCTGGACAACCCATCCCAGGGCTTCACCACTCTCATGGGGAAGAACTTCCTCCTCACCTCCAGCCTGAATCTCCCCACCCCCAGCTTCATTCCATTCCCCCTAGTCCTATCACTGCCTGAGATCCTGAGCAGTCCCTCCCCAGCCTTCTTGGAGCCCCCTGCAGATCCTGGAAGGCCACAATGAGGTCACCTCAGAGCCTTCTCTTCTCCAGACTGAACAGCCCCAACTCCCTCAGTCTGTGCTCACAGCAGAGCAGCTCCAGCCCTCTGCTCATCCTCCTGGCCCTGCTCTGGACACCTTCCAGCACCTCCAGATCCCTCTTGCAATAGGGGCTCCAGAGCTGGAGGCAGTACTCCAGGTGGGGTCTCCCCAGAGCTGAGCAGAGGGGGAGAATCCCCTCCCTGGCCCTGCTGGCCACACTTCTCTTGCTGCAGCCCAGGCTCTGCTTGGCTCTCTGGGCTGCAAGTGCACACTGAGAGCTCCTGCTGAGCTTCTCCTCCCCCAGCACCCCCAAGGCTCTCTCCTCAGGGCTACTTTCCAGCCAGTCCCTGCCCAGCCTGCATTTGTGCCTGGGGTTGCCTCCACCCAGCTGCAGGACCCTGCCCTTGGTCTGGTTGAACCTCCTGAGCTTGGCTTGTGCCCACCTCTCCAGCCTGCCCAGCTCCCTCTGGATGGATCCCTTCCCTCCAGCTGTCTGCTGCCCCACACAGCTTGGTGTCAGCAGCAACCCTGCTGAGGCTGCACTCAGTGCCACTGTCCCTGGCACCCACAGAGATGTTGAACAAGACAGGTCCCAGGCCTTCTTTTCAAGCAGGCTTTCCTGCCACCTTCTTCTGGGGCTACAAGTGTAGCCCAACCCAAATCATTCTGTGCTTTCATGGTTCCACTCCCCAGCACTCTGTGCCTCAGCTTCCCAATCAGTAAGCCAAGACCCTTGGGCCATTTAAAACAACAGAATTGGCTTGGTTGGAAAAGACCTTCAAGGTCAGCAAATCCAAGCAGTCCCTAACTCTGCCAAGGCTGCTGCTAAGCCATGGCCCTCAGCACCACAGCTCTGTGGCTTTTAAACACCTCCAGGGTTGGGCATTCAACCATTTCCCTGGGGAGCCTGTTCCAGTGTTTGATTCCTCTCAAGCTCAGCTCCATCTTGCCCTTCAGTTGGTCCTCACCCTCTGCCCCAGGGCACCAGGGAGCAATGAAAGGAAGAGCAGATCCTAGTGTCATAGAATTGTCAGGGCTGGAGGGGACCTCAAGGATCAGCCAGTTCCAAACCCCCTGCCCTGGGATGTCAGCCTGAGGTCAGGGACAGACTTTGGATGTGGGGGGAGCATGAGAAGGAGAACCCTTAGGATGAGGTCTCACACCTCCCACACAGGGTTGCTGTGGCCCTTATCAATGGGCACCAAGGTGCTCTCAGCAGCAGCAGGTGGGGCTGCACCCCAGACAAGCTAATCATAGCATCATAGAGCTGTCAGGGTTGGAAGGGACCTCAAGGCTCAGTCAGTCCCAACCCCCCTGCCATGGCCAGGGACACCTTACACCACAGCAGGTTGCTCACAGCCACCTCCAGCCTGGCTGCAAACACCTCCAGGCAGGAGGCTTCCACCACCTCCCTGGGCAGCCTGTGCCAGGCTCTCACCACCCTCATGGGCAACAACTTCTTCCTCACATGCAATCTGAATCTCCCCACTTCTAGTTTTATTTCCCCACTCCTAGTTTTGTTCCATCCCCACCCCAGTCCTACCACTCCCTGACACCCTCAAAAGTCCCTCCCCAGCTTCCCTGTAGCCCCCTTCAGACTGTAGTAAGGTCTGCTCCCAAGCAGAGCTGCCCTTGCTTTGGCTGGGAGCTGAAAGATGTGGTTGAAAGAGCTGGTTCTGCTGGAAATCAGCATGTGCAAAGGCTGCCTTGCACATCTTTTGAGGCCACACATTCACTGCTGGCAATGGATAATGTGCACTCCCAGCCACGGATCAGAAGTGATACCTCAGGCTCAGCAGAGCAATCACAGCTCGGCAGCCCAGCTCAGGCCAGGGACCCTGCAGACTCCAAACACGATTCAAAGACAAGGAAAGAATGGCCTGGAAGGAGCTGCAGCTCAGAGCAGATTTCTGCCAGCAGAGGAAGGATGGGTGTGAGTGATGCACCCTCCCCAGGGCTGCAGACAGATCAGCAGAGCCCTGAGTGGTCAGTGCTGCCTGGGCAGAAAGTAGCCAGCTGGGATCTCCCCCCTGCACCAGGAGCAGGGCTTTCCCCCTGCCTGCTTTAGATCCCAGCCAGCTGGGATCTCCCCCCTGCACCAGGAGCAGGGCTTTCCCCCTGCCTGCTTTAGTCACCAGCCAGCTGGGATCTCCCCTCTATGTACCAGGAGCAGGGCATTCCCCCTGCCTGCTTTTGTCACCAGCCAGCTGGGATCTCCCCCCTGCACCAGGAGCAGGGCATTCCCCCTGCCTGCTTTTGTCACCAGCCAGCTGGGATCTCCCCCCTGCACCAGGAGCAGGGCATTCCCCCTGCCTGCTTTAGTGACCAGCCAGCTGGGATCTCCCCCCTGCACCTGGAGCAGGGCATTCCCCCTGCCTGCTTTTGTCACCAGCCAGCTGGGATCTCCCCCCTGCACCAGGAGCAGGGCTTTCCCCCTGCCTGCTTTAGTCACCAGCCAGCTGGGATCTCCCCCCTGCACCAGGAGCAGGGCTTTCCCCCTGCCTGCTTTAGTGACCAGCCAGCTGGGATCTCCCCCCTGCACCAGGAGCAGGGCTTTCCCCCTGCCTGCTTTAGTGACCAGCCAGCTGGGATCTCCCCCCTGCACCTGGAGCAGGGCTTTCCCCCTGCCTGCTTTAGATCCCAGCCAGCTGGGATCTCCCCCCTGCACCTGGAGCAGGGCTTTCCCCCTGCCTGCTTTAGTGACCAGCCAGCTGGGATCTCCCCCCTGCACCAGGAGCAGGGCATTCCCCCTGCCTGCTTTAGTCACCAGCCAGCTGGGATCTCCCCCCTGCACCTGGAGCAGGGCATTCCCCCTGCCTGCTTTTGTCACCTGCCAGATGAATTATTGCAAGAAAGGGCTTCAGTGCTAGAGATTAATAGGATAGGATAGGATAGGATAGGATAGGATAGGATAGGATAGGATAGGATAGGATAGGATAGAATTAACCAGGTTGGAAAAGACCTTCGAGATCATCAAGTCCAACCTCTCCCCCAGCACCATCTGATCAACTCAACCATGGCACCAAGGGCCTCATCCAGGCTCTTCCTAAACACCTCCAGGGATGGGGACTCCACCACCTCCCTGGGCAGCACATCCCAGTGGCCAATCTCTCTTGCTGGGAAGAATTTCTTCCTAACATCCATCCTGAACCTCCCTCAGCCTCTCCTCCCAGGGCTGTGCCCCAGACCCCTCCCCAGCTTTCTTGCCCTTCTCTGGACACCTTCCAGCAGCTCAACCTCTTTCCTAACCTGAGGAGCCCAGAACTGGCCACAGGACTCCAGGTGTGGCCTCAGCAGTGCTGAGCACAGGGCACAAGGACTTCCCTGCTCCTGCTGGCCACACTCTTCCTGCTGCAGGCCAGGATGCCCTTGGCCTTCTTAGCCGCCTGGGCACACTGCAGGCTCATGTTCAGCCTACCATCAACCAGCAGCCCCAGGTCCCTCTCTGCCTGCCTGCTCTCAGCCACTCTGCCCCCAGCCTGAGGGCCACAGAGCCCTGGAAAGGTATGGAGCAGCACTGCAGAGGCAAACACCTGCCTGCTCCTAGCTCCTAGGGGATGCAAACCCTCCTTGTCAGGCTGGCAAACCCTCCCTCCCCTTGCTCCTCCGGCTGCCACTTCAACACGGAAGGTGGTTTAGCATGACACAGGGAGAGCTTTGCAGGGGCTTTGTTTGGGGATTGCTGTTATGGGATGACAGAGAGGAAAACAAGGAAGCTTTGACAGAGAGTGTTAGTCTTCCCCCAGAGCAGTGGGAATTTCTTTCTGCTGGAAAATTGACTTCTCCACTCCCACAGCTCATCCAAATCATTCTCTCTCTCTCTCTCTCTTTTTTTCAACCCAGTGCCTACCTGGGTTGCTTTGCTTTATGGCTTTTGAGAGGAGCTGGGTTCCAACAGGAATTCAGCTCCAAAGGCCCAGGGAAATGCTATGAAGGAGAGAGCAGGGAAGTGTTTTGGGCCTTGTTTTCCTCAGAGACAGCAAAATAAACCCCAAACCCCCACCCCAGCCTACTGTAATAGCCTGGTACACTCAAATGGAATGGAATGGAATAGAATAGAATAGAATTAACCAGGTTGGAAGAGACCTTGGAGATCACCAAGTCCAACCTATCACCCAGCACCATCTGATCAACTAAACCATGGCACCAAGCACCCCAGGAATCTCCTCCTAAACACCTCCAGTGATGGGGACTCCACCACCTCCCTGGGCAGCACATCCCAGTGGCCAATCTCTCTGGCTGGGGAGAATTTCTTCCTAACATCCATCCTGAACCTCCCCTGGCACAGCTTGAGACTGTGTCTTCTTGTTCTGCTGCTGCTTGCCTGGCAGAAGAGACCAACCCCCAGCTGGCTCCAACCTCCCTGCAGGGAGTTGCAGAGAGCAAGAAGGTCTCCCCTGAGCCTCCTCTTCTGCAGGCTAAGCAACCCCAGCTCCCTCAGCCTCTCCTCCCAGGGCTGTGCTCCAGACCCCTCCCCAGCTTTCTTGCCCTTCTCTGGACACCTTCCAGCAGCTCAACCTCTTTCCTAACCTGAGGAGCCCAGAACTGGACACAGGACTCCAGGTGTGGCCTCAGCAGTGCTGAGCACAGGGCACAATGACCTCCCTGCTCCTGCTGGCCACACTCTTCCTGCTGCAGGCCAGGATGCCCTTGGCCTTCTTGGTCTCTCCAGCTGCTCCCTAAAACAGCTCAAAGCAGCCTAGCACTGAGTGTAGGACACTGGTCCCAGTTCAAGAAGCCCTCAGCCACCTGTGCCATCACCATGCTGATTTTCCTGACTGGATGGCACGGGTTAAAATCTCTGCTGAGTTGAGGTCTACAGAGACCCTTCCTCTCTCCAGGGAGCTGGGGTTGCTTAGCCTGGAGAGGAGGAGGCTCAGGGGAGACCTTCTTGCTCTCTCCAACTCCCTGAAGGGAGGTTGGAGCCAGCTGGGGGTTGGTCTCTTCTCCCAGGCAAGCAGCACCAGAACAAGAGGACACAGTCTCAAGCTGTGCCAGGGGAAGTTTAGGCTGGAGGTGAGGAGAAAGTTCTTCCCAGAGAGAGGAATTGGCCATTGGGATGTGCTGCCCAGGGAGGTGGTGGAGTCCCCATCCCTGGAGGTGTTCAAGAGGGGCTTGGATGTGGCACTTGGAGGCATGGTCTAGTAGTCAGGAGGTGTTGGGTGCCAAGTTGGACTTGCTGATCTCTGAGGTCTTTTCCAACCTTGTTGATTCTATGATTCCATGATTCCTCTCACAGCCCCAACACTCTGCTGGGAAATTGTGCTTGAAGAAAGACCTTGGGTTTTGAATCCTCAGTCCCTTGGAGCATTCATTACTTCTGCAGGTCCCTGGAAAGGTCATCCCTGCTCCCTGCACACCACAGAGGCTCTCTCTGCATGTCCTTCTGAAGATCAGGAGTCTGGAAGAAACCCAAGGACAGCAGCAGCCAGCAAGCTAAGCAGAGGTTGGAGCTGTGGAGGATTTGCAGGGCCCTGGCTCAGAGGCACAGGAGGGATTATGGAGAGAGACAGGAGAGGAGGCTGGGAGGGAGTGGGTGGAATGTGGGGGAGCATGTTTGGGATCACTGTTGAATACACAGAATCACAGAATAATAGAGTGCTTTGGGTTGGAAGTGACCTCTAAAAGTCATTCAGTCCAGCCCCCTGCAGCCTGCAGGGACAGCCCCAGCCCCAGCAGGCTGCTCACAGCCCCAACCAACCTCCCCTGCACTGCTGCCAGCCATGGGGCAGCTCCCAGCTCTCTGGGCAGCCTGGGCCAGGCTCTCCCCACCCTCAGTGCCAAACCTTTCTCCCTTCTCTCCACTCTCAAGCTCCCTCTTGCCCTTTCCAACCATCCCCCCTTGTCCTGTCCCATCTGGCCCTGCTCCAAACTCTGTCCCCAGCTTTCTGCTGTGCCCTTGAAGCACTGCAATGCCACCAGAAGGTCTCCCTGGAGCCTTCTCTTCTCTAAGGTGAACAACCCCAATGCTCTCAGCCTGACCTCACATCAGAGGGCTTCCAGCTCTCAGATCCTCTTTGTGCCCAGCCATCAGGCAGCTGCCAGGCAGAGGTTGTATCTTCTGCAGGCAATGAGCAGAGAAGTGGTAAAACATTCTGCACTAAACTTTTTGTGGCTCCTTCCTCCATCACCTCAGGACTGTTCCTCTCCTGGCTCCTTCATCTTCCTCATGCTGCTGTTGCCTAGTAAGCCTCATGTGACTGCTGCTTTCTGTGTGGCACAGAGTCCTGTGTCCAGTTCTGGGCTCCTCAGTTTAAGAAGGACATTGAGAGACTTGAAGGTGTCCAGAGAAGGGCAACAAAGCTGGGGAGGGGTCTGGAGCACAGCCCTGGGAGGAGAGGCTGAGGGAGCTGGGGTTGCTTAGCCTGCAGAAGAGGAGGCTCAGGGGAGACCTTCTTGCTCTCTCCAACTCCCTGCAGGGAGGCTGTAGCCAGGTGGGGGTTGGTCTCTTCTGCCAGGCAAGCAGCACCAGAACAAGAGGACACAGTCTCAAGCTGTGCCAGGAGAGGTTTAGGCTGGAGGTTAGGAAGAAGTTCTTCATTAGAAAGAGAGATTGGCCACTGGGATGTGCTGCCCAGGGAGGTGGTGGAGTCCCCATCCCTGGAGGTGTTGAGGAAGAGCCTGGATGAGGCCCTTGGAGCCATGGTTTAGTTGATTACATTGTGCTGGTGATAGGTTGGAGTTGATGATCTCAAAGGTCTCTTCCAACCTGGTCTATTCTATTCTATTCTATTCTATTCTACTCTATTCTATTCTATCCTATCCTATCCTATCCTATCCTATCCTATCCTATCCTATCCTATCCTATCCTATCCTATCCTATCCTACATGGTGGAGTGGGGCCAGAGGAGGCCACAAAGATGGGCAGAGGGCTGGAGCACCACTGCTAGGAAGTGAGGCTTGGGAGAGTTGGGGCTGTTGAGCCTGGAGAAGAGAAGGCTCTGGGGAGACCTTAGAGCTGCATTTCAATATCTGAAAAGGACCTGCATGAAGACTGGGGAGAAGCTGTTTCGAAGGGCTTGGGGTGACAGGCTGAGGGGCAGTGGTTTGCAACTGGAGCAGGGGAGATTTACTTTGGCCATCAGGAGGAGGTTCTGCACAAGAGAGGCTGCCCAGGGCTGCGGCGGAGGCTCTGTCCCTGGAGACATTCACGCTCAGGTGTGGCGTGGCCCTGGGCTGCCTGTTCGAGGTGGAGATGCCCCTGCTGACTGCAGCAGAGTTGGACAAGATGACCTTGGAGGGTCATTTCCAAGCCAATGCAAGCAGTGGATCTGCTCATCTGTAATGCCTGCACAGAGCCAGGCTGAACCTTCAGCAGCTCCTCAGGGAAAACCCAGCAGGGGCAGCCCACTCCTCTTAGCCCCAGCCAGCCTCTCCGTGGGGATGTCTTCCTGCCTCGTTACCAATAGCTCCCTAATACCCCAGTAATGAGATCTGGAAGGATAAACCCGAAGCAGTGTGTCAATAATTATCTCTTCCTAGCCAGCTAATGCCTCATCCCCTCTCTGCCTCTGTGAGTGTGACAGGCACAGGGCTGCACACTGTGTCCTACTCGACGACAGCCTTGTCAGGCTTAACCTCCTGCACTTCCAAATGGTACTGCATTAATTTCCTGGAGGTCAGCTGGGTGCTGTGTGGAGCCTGCCTGGAATGCAAAAGCAGCCCTGGGCTTGTGCAGGGAAGCCAGGACCTGGCCAGAAAGTGATGATCAATTGAATTTCCTCCGAAATCAGATGGGGAAAACATTCTGCAGTGCAGAGTGATCCTTGGCCTGGAGTGAGCAGGGAGGGCAGGGCAAGGAGCCAGTTTTCCATGCCCCAGCCTCTCTGTTTGGTTAAGCTTTCCCTGGGAAGAACCAGAGAGAGAGAATATTGTCAAGTAGGGGTTGATAACAAAGCCAAAGCCTGGAGTTTAGCTTCTCTTCCAGTATCTGCAGGGGGGCTGCAAGAAAGCTGGGGAGGGACTTTGGAGGGTGTCAGGGAGGGATAGGACTGGGGGGGATTGGAGCAAAACTAGGAGTGGGGAGATTGAGATTGGCTGTGAGGAAGAAGTTGTTGCCCAGGAGGCTGGTGAGAGTCTGGCACAGGCTGCCCAGGGAGGTTGTGGAAGCCTTCTGCCTGGAGGTGTTTGCAGCCAGGCTGGAGGTGGCTGTGAGCAACCTGCTGTGGTGTGAGGTGTCCCTGGCCATGGCAGGGGGGTTGGAAATGGCTGAGCCTTGAGGTCCCTTCCAACCCTGACAATTGTATGATTCTAACCCAAGCTGCTTTCTGGTCCCAGATGCTTTCTATGTTGCTATAGAAATGATGCACAGCCTTGCATTCCACACCTCCCAGCCTCTGCACTCAGGCATTCTGGGGTACGCTGTGCTGAGCTGGCAGCCAGCCTTGCCCTCCCCTCCACCACCACTGCCTGGCCCCTGACAGTGCCCCAGCAGCCTGCAGATGATCATTCTCCTCTGCCTTCCCCCAAACAAGCCACAAAACCTCCTGCCTTCTTCACCCCAGGAGGGAACTCTCCACCACTCCTGGCCTGCAATATATGGTAGGCATTACTCAGCCTTGCCTAGAGACATATTTAAGGTCCTATTATTGTTATTTATTCCTGGATCTTGCAAACACTGCCCACGTGGAGCCAGTGCTTTATGTGCCTGGGATCAGGGGTGAGCGCTCCTTTTCCTGTGCTGCTTGCAATCTCCATCCAAAGCCTGCAGAAGAGGAGAGGCTGGACCTGCAGATTGCATTATAATGTGACAGCAACTTTAGATCACTTTTAATTCCCAGTATTTATCATATCCAATGCTGCCTTTCCTCTCCAGGCCCACCGAGCTGGACTCAGCTCCTGGAAGCCAAGCTTAGCTTCCAGGGAGGAATAAAAGCAGCTCTGTGAAGAAGAAGAAGAAGTCTGCAACTCCCAGCAGCCCCAAATCAGTTGATGCATTTCCTGACATCACTTCAGGAGAATCAAAGAACTTTCCCAGAGCAGAAATGTGGCACCAATGTGAATGGGAAACAAGGGCAGTCTGGAGAAACATGGCAAGGACTGGAAAAGTTGGTTTGACTCCCCAAACAGCAGGTAAACATCACAGGAAAAGGAATAGAATAGAACAGAGTAGGATAGGATAGGATAGGATAGGATGGGATAGGATAGGATAGGATAGGATAGGATAGGATAGGATAGGATGGGATGGGATGGGATGGGATGGGATGGGATGGGATGAGATAGAATTAACCAGGTTGGAAAAGACCTTCAAGATCATCCAGTCCAACCTATCACCCAACACCATCTGATCAACTAAACCATGGCACCAAGGGCCTCATCCAGGCTCTTCCTAAACACCTCCAGGGATGGGGACTCCACCACCTCCCTGGGCAGCACATCCCAATGGCCAATCTCTCTTGCTGGGAAGAATTTCTTCCTCACCTCCAGCCTGAACCTGCCCTGGCACAGCTTGAGACTGTGTCCTCTTGTTCTGCTGCTGCTTGCCTGGCAGAAGAGACCAACCCCCAGCTGGCTACAACCTCCCTGCAGGGAGTTGGAGAGAGCAAGAAGGTCTCCCCTGAGCCTCCTCTTCTGCAGGCTAAGCAACCCCAGCTCCCTCAGCCTCTCCTCATAGGGCTGTGCTCCAGACCCCTCCCCAGCTTTCTTGCCCTTCTCTGGACACCTTCAAGTCTCTCAATGTCCTTCTTAACCTGAGGGGCCCAGAGCTGGACACAGGACACAAGGTGTGGTCTAACCAGTGTGGAGTACAGGGGCACAATGACCTCCCTGCTCCTGCTGGCCACACTCTTCTTGAGGGATGAAGCCTCAGTTGCCTCCCTGGGCAACCTGTTGCAGCATTCCAGCACCTTCACGGTGCAGAACTTGCTCCTGACATCCAATCTGAATCTGCTCTGCTCTAGTTTGAAGACAGCAAGTGTTTGGCTGTGGCTCCCCTTGCCTCTGGAAGCTGTGTGGAGCCAGAAAGGGACTGACCTTTGTAAGAAGAGTGAGAATATCCCAGCTGGAGCAGTTAAAGAAGCTATTAGAAGTCAGAGCAACTCCACACCTCGAATCAGTTGTTGGCTAGAAAGGCTGGAGGAAGTGGAAAACAGATCATTCCCCTTCCCTGTGTGCATGATGAAGCACAGCCTCTCTGAGGCACAGCCCTGCTCCAGCTGGATCTCAGGCCTAATCGATTTTGACACTTCTCCCTTCCTAAGTGAAACATTCAGAAAGATTGGGAAAACATCCTCTTACCCCCCCTGAACCTTTCCACTGCCTTGTTCTCTGCTCAGGAGTGGCTCCTGCTCCCCTCAGATCCCAGGCAGTGCCTGGCAGCCCCAGCTAACAGCTATTCAATAAGCCTTCACCATCCACTTTGGCTCTCATTACAGTTAATGAAAGTTCTTCAGCTGTGCTTTGCCCCCACCTAAGTAGGTCACTTTGCACTTCATAAGCTTCTGCAAATTAATGGTCAGCTTAGATGATGCTTTCTCATCCTCTGTTTTCTCCCTGGCTGGAGCCAGCACCACCACTTGCTCACAGGGCTTCCAGCGCTGCTGCTTCCACTACAGCTTCACCTTCTTGTCCATGAAATAGTGTCTGGCACAGGCACTCTTAGAGTGAGCTATGGACAACCACATTTAAAAGCTGTGCATTAAGCATGTGAGTTATGGGAGCTCCTGGGACACTGGATGTGGAAGGGAGAGGCAGAGATCCCCACAGCCATGTGTCAGCTTGAGACTTCCACAAATCTGCCTGCAGTGCCTGCTCCGGCTGGAGGAGTCTGGTGATGTGTGCTCAGTGCCTTGGTTGCCCCATTTGGCATGGGGAACATCAGCATTCCCCTGATGTTTATGAGGAGGACTTCTGCTGCAGCCCATGAAAGGCAACTTGCAGTTGATAGATCCATAGATTCGTGGAACGGGTTGGAAGGGACCTTAAAGCTCATCCAGCTCACAGAATCACCAAGGTTGGAAGAGACCTCAAGGACCATCAAGTCCAACCTGTCACCACAGACCTCATGACTACATGCCTGGCCTGATGCAGGCCAGGATGCCACTTGAAAAAGACCTCAGAGATCATCAAGTCCAACCTATGACCTAACACCTAACACCTCCTGACAACTAAGCCATGGCTCCAAGTGCCACATCCAAGCCCCTCTTGAACACCTCCAGGGCTGGGGACTCTACCACCTCCCTGGGCAGCACATCCCAATGGCTAACAACTCTCTCTGGGAAGAACTTTCTCCTCACCTCCAGCCTAAACCTCCCCTGGCACAGCTTGAGACTGTGTCCTCCAGTTCTGGCGCTGCTTGCCTGAGTTCCAACCCCCTGCCATGGGCAGGGACACCTCCCCCCAGCCCAGCTTGCTCCAGGCCTCATCCAGCCTGGCCTTCAACACCTCCAGGGATGAGGCATCCCCAGCCTCCCTGGGCAGCCTGTGCCGGAGTCTCCCCACCCTCACTCTCACGACTTTCTTCCTCCTCTCCAGTCTCAGTCCCCTCTCTGCCAGCCCAAATTCAATCCCCCTTTGTGCTGTCACTACAAGCCCTTGTCTCAAGTCCCTTCCTGGCTTTCCTGTCGGTCCTTCGGGTGCTGCTCTGAAGTCTCCCTGGAGCTTTCTTGTCTCCAGGCTGAACAGCCCCAGCTCTCTCAGCCTGTTCCCACGGGGGAGATGATCAAGGGATCATCTCGGCTGCTGAGCCGGCGCTTGGAGCAGCACAAAGGGCTGCAGTGGAACGCTGATTTCCTTTGTTATGAAGAACACAATCGATCCTGACTGGGAAAGAAGCGGTGGCTGAGCACCGAGTGCCTGAGCAAGAGGGAAAGAATACTGTGTGCAGAGTGAGCATAATTGCTGGCTGGGAAACAGTGTTTTGTTTATTACAACACAATATTGGTACCAGCTCTGCAGCAGGGAAGGGCAGGGGGGGTGGGGGGGAAAGGAGGAGGAGGAGAAGGTGGATTTGATGCTGGGCTTTCAAAGCAGAATTGACAAAAGTATTCCTTCAAACAATTCATTTCCTCCTGTTCTGAGTAAGTCAGGGCCTTAATGTGCAACTTACTTGATTTCCCCAGAGGTAAAGGTGGGGGGAAAGGAATAAAAACAAGAGAGAGTCCTGGAAACATTTCACAGTCTCACAGTCTCACAGTATAACCAAGGTTGGAAGAGACCCCAAGGATCATCGAGTCCAAGCTGTCTCCACAGACCTCATGACTAAACCATGGCTCCAAGTGCCACATCCAATCCCCTCTTGAACACCTTCAGGGCTGGGGACTCCACCACCTCCCTGGGCAGCACATCCCAATGACAAACGACTCGCTCGGTGAAGAACTTTCTCCTCACCTCAATCTCAAACCTCCCCTGGCACAGCTTGAGTCTGTGTCCTCTTGTTCTGGTGCTGCTTGCCTGGGAGAAGAGACCAACCCCCACCTGGCTACAACCTCCCTGCAGGGAGTTGCAGAGAGCAAGAAGGTCTCCCCTGAGCCTCCTCTTCTGCAGGCTAAGCAACCCCAGCTCCCTCAGCCTCTCCTCCCAGGGCTGTGCCCCAGACCCCTCCCCAGCCTTGTTGCCCTTCTCTGGACACCTTCCAGCAGCTCAACCTCTTTCCTAACCTGAGGAGCCCAGAGCTGGACACAGGACTCCAGGTGTGGCCTCAGCAGTGCTGAGCACAGGGCACAATGACTTCCCTGCTCCTTCTCCCAGGCAAGCAGCAGCAGAACAAGAGGACACAGTCTCAAGCTGTGCCAGGGGAGGTTTAGGCTGGAGGTGAGGAGAAAGTTCTTCACAGCAAGAGAGATTGGCCATGGGAATGTGCTGCCCAGGGAGGTGGTGGAGTCCCCATCCCTGCATGAGGCACTTGGTGCCATGGTTGAGTTGCTCAGATGGTGCTGGGTGAAAGGTTGGACTGGATGATCTCTGAGGTCTCTTCCAACCTGCTTCATTCTGTATTCTGTGCTGTGTAAAGCCTGCCCTTCAGAGCAGCAGCAGCAGCAGCAGCAGCCTCGCTGCAGGGCTGTGTTTGCTGGAGCTCTCTCCACTGCACCATTTACAAACTGATTAACAGACTTTCTTCCAATGAGGTCTATTGAATGCTCTAATTAAAAAAGAAATTGCTACCTCAGGAGCTCCCTCTCAATCAATTGCCCTTGGTAATGTTTAGTTACTATTGCTCTGGCCAGAATGAAGAGAGACCAACAAGGGGAGGGGGGGAGGGAGGGGGAAAGAAGAAGAAAAAGAAGTAAAAGATAAATCTAATTATTGTAAGATAGATTCAGGCAGCTGGGGAATGCAAGGAGTTGGCAAAGCCTGGCTGAGAAGATGCTGAAAGAGATGCAGATGGGTGATGTGGTGAGAGGAGGTTCCTACAGCTGCCTGGTGGAGCCAGGCTGTTCAGCCTGGAGAGGAGAAGGCTCTGGGAGGACCTCCAAGCAGCCTCCCAGGATTGGGAAGGGGGCTCTGGAAAGGGCCTTCAAGTCCCTGGGGAAATCAAGTCCCTGGAAAGGGACTTTTGTCAGGGGCAGGTAGTGATGGGATAAGGGGGAATGGCTTCAAAATGGAAGGAGCTTGATTGGGATGAGACATTAGAGAGGGATTCTTCCCTGTGAGGGTGGGGAGGCACTGGAACAGGTTGCCCAGAGAAGCTGTGGGGGCTCCAAGCCTTGGAAGTGTTCAAGGCCAGGTTGGGTGAGGCCTTGAACATCCTGGGCTAGTGGGAGGTGTCCCTGGCTGTGGCAGGGGGGTTGGAACTGGATGACCTGGAAGGAGCCTTCCAACCCAACCCATTCTATGAGTTTGTGATTCTATGATCCTCCTCCTAACCACCTTCCTGCCCTTGGGCTGGCTCAGCTCCAGGTGGGGCTGAGTCCAGACTAAAGTGCAGCTAAGCCCTCAGGGGCAACATTTGCACTCTGCCTTAGCTCAGACCCTAGGCACCCCAAACTCATTCTCCACAGCCTCCCAATGGTGCCCAGCTCACATCTGTAAGCCTGCAGGCATTCAGCTTGCACAGAAGGGCCTCGAGGCCACATCTCTCCTCTGTTGTGTGGATGGACATAGGGCAGGCTGGATGCTGCAGCCTCAAATACACCCCAGGTTTAGCTCTGGGCACAGGGCAGATGCCAAGAGCCATGTCAAGCCAGCAAGGACAGACAGCAGAGTGGCCCAGAGGCACCTGGGCTTGGGCCTCATGGACTTATTTCTCCTCCTGAGCCTGCACTGGATGTATTCACTGTGACAGCAGAAGAGGACATCCAGCTTCATCCTATCTATCAAGCCCTGCATTCATAGAATCATAGAATCAGTAAGGTTGGAAAAGACCTCAGAGATCGAGTCCAACATATTACCTATCACCCAACACCTCCTGACAACTAAACCTGAATAAGAGAGAATTGACTGCTCAATGTGCTTCCCCTGATTCATTTATTTCTGTAGTAATCAGGCAACAAATCCATTGACTGCTCCTGCATTCCTCCTGCAGTGGCAGAGTCCCTGGGAATCTCCCCCTGGCCTCCAGGGGGCTTGAAGAAGCTGTAAGGAACTGCAGACCTCCTACCCTGTGGAGCTCAGGGTGGGTTCTGTTAGCAACCATGGAATCAGAGAATCAGAGAATCAATAAGGTTGGAAAAGACCTCAGAGATCAGCAAGTCCAAGCTGTCACCCAACACCTCCTGACAACTAAACCATGGCACCAAGTGCCACATCCAATCCCCTCTTGAACACCTCCAGGGATGGGGACTCCGCCACCTCCCTGGGCAGCACATCCCAGTGGCTAACAACTCTCCCTGGGAAGAACTTTCTCCTCACCTTCAGCCTAAACCTCCCCTGGCACAGCTTGAGACTGTGTCCTCTTGTTCTGCTGCTGCTTGCCTGGCAGAAGAGACCAACCCCCACCTGGCTGCAGCCTCCCTGCAGGGAGTTGGAGAGAGCAAGAAGGTCTCCCCTGAGCCTCCTCTTCTGCAGGCTAAGCAACCCCAGCTCCCTCAGCCTCTCCTCCCAGGGCTTGTGCAAAGGCCAAGTGAGAGCAGGTCACCAGAGGACACAAGCAACAGCTCATGGCAGAGGGCCTGTGCTGATGCAGGGCTTGGGTGATGCACCAGGACCAGGCACATCCTCGCTCATTAGAGTTTCTTTGAAGGGTGTCTCACTTATCCTGCTCTAATCCTTTGCAAAGAACTTATTTGCTCTGGGATTTTTGCTGAAATCCATTAACCTGAGCCTTTGTGGCTCTCCTGTGCTCAGGGCTGTTTGGAAATGCCAGGAGGGGCAGGAGGAGTTTTGTGACAAGAGGCTCAGCCCCCACCGCAGCCCTTCTGAGCCACACGTGGAGGGGAGATGGCCTTTGAGCTCCTCTAAGAGGGGCAGCTGCACAGTGGCTGAGACCAAGGCCATCAGGAAATGGGGGTCCTGCCCATACCCTTGTCATACCCCAGCCACAGAGGAGTTGCTCCAAAGCAAGGTGGGCACAGCCAAGAGGAGAGGGATCTACTTGAGAGAGTCCAAGGGAGGACTACCAGGATGCTGCAGGGACTGCAGCACTGCCCTGTGAGGAGAGGCTAAGAGCCCTGGGGGTCTCTTGCTGGGAAGAACTTTCTCCTCACCCCCAGCCTAAAGCAGCTTGAGACTGTATCCTCTTGTTGTGGTGCTGCTTGCCTGGGAGAAGGAGCAGGGAAGTCATTCTGTCCCTGTGCTCAGCACTGCTGAGGCCACACCTGGAGTCCTGTGTCCAGCTCTGGGCTCCTCAGCTTAGGAAAGATGTTGAGATGCTGGAAGGTGTCCAGAGAAGGACAACAAAGCTGGGGAGGGGTCTGGAGCACAGCCCTGGGAGGAGAGGCTGAGGGAGGTGGGGTTGCTTAGCCTGCAGAAGAGGAGGCTCAGGGGAGACCTTCTTGCTCTCTCCAGCTCCCTGAAGGGAGGTTGTAGCCAGATAGGGGTTGGTCTCCCCTCTCCTCTCTCTCCATGTAGTCTCAGTGACTTCGGTACTGGTTTACACCACTGTGAACTGAAGAAGATTCTGTCTCAAGCCACCATAGAATCATAGAATCACAGAGTTGTCAGGGCTCTAGGAAACACCTAAAAAGACCTCAGAGGTCAGTGCCATTGCAGCTCCCCATGGAGAGCAGAGCAAAGGCTCAAGCACTAAATCTGCAGGAAGATCTTCCTTGCTGTGGACAGATTTACAACCACAGAATCACAATCACAGAATTAACCAGCTTGGAAAAGACCTTCATAGGATCACAGAAGTGTCAGGGCTGGAAGGGAGCTCAAGGCTCAGCCAGCTCCAAGCCCCTGCCATGGGCAGGGACACCTCACACCACAGCAGGTTGCTCACAGCCACCTCCAGCCTGGCTGCAAACACCTCCAGCCAGGAGGCTGCCACCACCTCCCTGGGCAGCCTGTGCCAGGCTCTCACCACCCTCCTGGTGACAAACTGCTTCCTGACATCCAATCCATAAATATTGTCTAGGCAAAGGTGAAGAACCAATTAACTCTTGAAAGGAGAATCCTTTTGGAAGTCAACCTCACAGCCTCTGGCCTGGGAGGGGAGTCAGGTTTCGAAATGATCCTCTTAATTTTTGCCTGAGCATCCAGGGAATCAGGCAGAGAGCTTCCAATAAAACCCTCTCCAGGGTATTCAGCCCATCAATCGATTCAGTATTCACCATTTTAAGTGCTATTTAGACTTAATTAAATTGTGCTGCTTTCTGAATAAGAGAGAATTGACTGCTCAATGTGCTTCCCCTGATTCATTTATTTCTGTAGTAATCAGGCAACAAATCCATTGACTGCTCCTGCATCCCTCCTGCATTGGCAGAGTCGCTGGGAATCTCCCCCTGGCCTCCAGGGGGCTTGAAGAAGCTGTGAGGAACTGCAGACCTCCTACCCTGTGGAGCTCAGGGTGGGTTCTGTTAGCAACCATGGAATCAGAGAATCAGAGAATCAATAAGGTTGGAAAAGACCTCAGAGATCAGCAAGTCCAAGCTGTCACCCAACACCTCCTGACAACAAAACCATGGCTCCAAGTGCCACATCCAAGCCCCTCTTGAACACCTCCAGGGATGGGGACTCCACCACCTCCCTGGGCAGCACATTCCAGTGGCTAACAACTCTCTCTGGGAAGAACTTTCTGCTCACTTCCAGCCTAAACCTCCCCTGGCACAGCTTGAGACTGTATCCTCTTGTTCTGGTGCTGCTTGCCTGGCAGAAGAGCCCAACCCCCAGCTGGCTACAACCTCCTTGCAGGGAGTTGCAGACAGCAATAAGGTCTCCCCTGAGCCTCCTCTTCTGCAGGCTAAGCAACCCCAGCTCCCTCAGCCTCTCCTCCCAGGCCTGTGCCCCAGACCCCTCCCCAGCTTTCTTGCCCTTCTCTGGACACCTTCCAGCAGCTCAACCTCTTTCCTAAGCTGAGGAGCCCAGAGCTGGACACAGGACTCCAGGTGTGGCCTCAGCAGTGCTGAGCACAGGGCACAAGGACTTCCCTGCTCCTGCTGGCCACACTCTTCCTGCTGCAGGCCAGGATGCCCTTGGCCTTCTTGGCCCCCTGGGCACACTGCTGGCTCATGTTTAGGCAGCTGTCAATCAGCACCCCCAGGTCCCTCTCTGTTTGGCAGCTGTGTAAAGGAGGAGGAATTGATTTCTGAAGGGGCTGATCCATCTCCTCTGTCTTCAGAGCCTCAAGCCTCCTGGGGGCTGAGCTTCTTCAGCCAAGGGCCACGGGTCCAGCCTGGCTTGGGCCTCCTTTTGCTTTGCTTTTCTCTTTTCCTTGCAGTCTCACAGTTGGAACCCAGCAGCTGTAGCTAAATTTGGACCTTTTCTCTTCAGATCAGGCCTTTTGCATGGCTTTGTGCCTCTTCTTATTCTGTCTTGGCAAACCAGGCTGGGCTGTGAGTTGCACTCAGCATGTTTCTCTAACCCACGAAGAAAATTCATTACTGTGTCCTTCAGGAAGGGGCTCATTAAAAATTAAGCCACTTTGAAATGCTGGAGTTTTGTCTGGGTTGGGTGGGTTTTTTTTTTTTCCCTCCCCCTCCTTCCAGCTTGAAAACATTTTTCTCCTCTCTTCCAGAATCTTTCCCCAGAGTACCATCTCCTTGAGAAGGTCCCCAGAGAGGCTGCCCTGGGAAACGGCGCTTGTGTGGAACAGGGCCATCCCCCCCCCAGCAAAAGCAGCCAGAGGGAAAATGCTGGCCCCATCCTGCACCCCTGGGCTGGTTCTGGAAGGGTTGTGTCCCCTGAGCAAACAGGTTTAGCCAGAATGAATCAGAGAATCATCAGGGAATGGCTCGGGTTGGGAGGGACCCCAAAGATCCTCTACTCCAACCTCCCTGCCGTGGTCAAGGATGCTTCTCAACTGGACTCAGCTGCTCAAGGCCTCATCCAGCCTGGCCTGGAACCTGGCCAGGAAGGAGGCATCCACAGCCTCCCTGGGCAGCCTGTTCCAGAGCCTCACCACCTTCATATTGTACAACTTCTTCCTCAGCCCAGTCTAACCCTGCTGCGCCTCAGCTTCAAACCATTCCCCCTTGTCCTGTCTCCAGACACCTCAGGTGCTGGGTGCCTGGGAGAAGAGACCAACCCCCACCTGGCTGCAGCCTCCCTTCAGGGAGCTGGAGAGAGCAATGAGGTCTCCCCTGAGCCTCCTCTTCTGCAGGCTAAGCAACCCCAGCTCCCTCAGCCTCTCCTCACAGGGACCCCTCCCCAGCCTTGTGCTCCAAACCCCTCCCCAGCCTCCTTGCCCTTCCCTGGACACCTTCAAGTGCCTCACTTGGAGCCATGGTTTAGTTGTCAGTAGGTGTTGGCTGATAGTTTGGACCTGATGATCTCTGAGGTCTTTTCCAACTTTACTGATTCTATGATTCTATGAATTGTCAGGGTTGGAAGGGACCTCAAGGCTCAGCCAGCTCCAACCCCCTGCCATGGGCAGGGACACCTCACACTGCAGCAGGTTGCTCACAGCCACCTCCAGCCTGGCCTTAGAAACTTCCAGGGATGAGGCTTCCACCACCTCCCTGGGCAACCTGCTCCTTTGATGCAGGCTGCCTGAGAAGGACACTTCCCACCTGCAAATTACCAGGTGGCTCTTTGAAGGGCAAACAAAAAAGAGTATCTGGACTGCCAGGAAAAGAAGCATTTGGGGCCAGCAGCTGTTGTCTGAGGAATCTTCCTGCTTCTGGGTTACCTTAGCACAGAATCATAGAGCTGTCTGGAGAACAGGGCTGGGAAGGAGCAGCTGAGGGATCTGGGGCTGTTCAGCCTGGAGAGAAGGAGGCTGAGGGGAGACCTCCTTGCTCTCTACAGCTCCCTGGAAGGAGGTTGGAGTCAGGTGGGGGTTGGTCTCTGCTCCCTAGACTCAGGTGATAGAATGAGAGGAGACGACCTCCAGCTGTGCCAGGAGAAGTTTATGCTGGAGATGAGGAAAAACTTCCTTGCTGCAAGAGTGTTCAGGGATTGGAATGTGCTGCCCAGGGAGGTGGTGGAGTCCCCATCCCTGGAAGTGCTGAAGCACTGTGTGGCCATGGCACTGGGGGATATGGTTTAGTGGCCATGGTGGTGCTGATGATTGGACACAGTGCCCTTAGAGATCGGTTCCCAGCTCAGTGATTCTGTGCTTCAGGGGCAGCGATGGTAAGAGCTCAGCTAAGGCAGGAACTAGGGCTGGCTGAGGCTCCCTGCTGCTCTGAAATAGCACAACACAATTGTGATCTTCCTGTAAGCCTTCAAGAGCCATCTCCTACCCTGCCTCTCCAAGAGGTCTGCTAGGACCAGGGAGTGAGTTTGATTAGTGCTCCTTGAGCAGCACTGATTGTGATTATTAACCACATTTCACAGGGACATTTTCTCTCCCCTCATGTCACTTAGCAATGTTTGCTTTGCTTAGAGACAAAAATGATGGCATGGGGGAGCTTGAGACAGACCTACATAATTCAAACCACTTCCAGGCACAGCATGTGCTGTCAGAGTCTTCCTCAGACCCATCTCTCCCCACTTCCAGGTACAGCATGTGCTGTCAGAGTTTTCCTCAGACCCATCTCTCCCCACATCCAGGTACAGCATGTGCTGTCAGTCTTCCTCAGACCCATCTCTCCCCACTTCCAGGCACAGCATGTGCTGTCAGAGTCTTCCTCAGCCCCATCTCTCCCCACTTCCAGGCACAGCATGTGCTGTCAGTCTTCCTCAGACCCATCTCTCCCCAATTCCAGGCACAGAATGTGCTGTCAGAGTCTTCTTCTGGGGAGGGGTCTGGAGCACAGCCCTGGGAGGAGAGGCTGAGGGAGCTGGGGTTGCTTAGCCTGCAGAAGAGGAGGCTCAGGGGAGACCTGCTTGCTCTCTGCAACTCCCTGCAGGAAGGTTGGAGCCAGGTGGGGGTTGGTCTCTTCTGCCAGGCACCCAGCAGCAGAACAAGAGGACACAGTCTCAAGCTGTGCCAGGGGATGTTCAGGCTGGATGTTAGGAAGAAGTTCTTCCCAGCAAGAGAGATTGGCCATGGGAATGTGCTGCCCAGGGAGGTGGTGGAGTCCCCATCCCTGGAGGTGCTTAGGAAGAGCCTGGATGAGGCTCTTGAGTCATGGTTTGGTTGATCAGATGGTGCTGGGTGAGAGGTTGGACTGGATGATCTCTGAGGTCTTTTCCAACCTGGTTCATTCTATTCTATTCTATTCTATTCTATTCTATTCTATTCTATTCTATTCTATTCTATTCTATTCTATTCCATTCCGTTCCATTCCGTTCCATTCCATTCCATTCCATTCCATTCTGTTCCATCCCATCCATTCTGTTCTATTCTGTTCTATTCTATTCTATTCTATTCTATTCTATTCTATTCTATTCTATTCTATTCTATTCTATTCTATTCCATTCCATTCCATTCCATTCCATTCCATTCCATTCCATGATTCTAAGGGGCTCCCCTACCTCTGGGTGAGAGAGCCCAGCCCTGACCCATCCCAGCTCACACACAGTGCAGGGAGCTGGCTGGCTCAGGCAGCTGCAGCAACATTTAGTGGGCTGGAAGCGATGTACTCCAGAGCTGTGCATCCAAGGCCACCTCCAGGGGCTTTGGGGAGCTCTGCAAGCAGGACCTGCTGACACTGCAGCGGGGACAGGAGCTGGCAGCTGGCCGCGGGCCCCACGGAAGCCCAGCCGGCGCCACCGGCCCTAATTGAATCCTTTCTAATGAGCTCTATTTTTGGCAGACAATTGGCCTCCTGATTAAATATTGGTTTGGGAGGGGCAGTTTCTCCTGCAAACAGAGAGCTCATTGTTTGTTGCAGGACAGCACGATGCCAGCAGTCAAAGCCACTTCTGTGCACACCGGAGAGGTCCTCTTTGGAAAGGGGGGGTGGAAGGTGCAGCCTGGCTGCCTCTTGACCACAGCCTTCCCTGCAGGCAGGGTCCCAGCCCACACTGTGGGTGCCATCATGCAGCAAGATGAGGATTTCTCATCATCATCCTCCTTTTCCCAAGGCAGGAGGCAGAGGTGGACATGGGGGATGCAAAATGTGAAGGTGAAGGGATGAGCCTGGCATGAGAGAGTGGTTGGACACCATGGCCTTGAAGGTCTTTTCCCACCTAAACAGCTCTATGACTCCATGGCCTTGAAGGTCCTTTCCCACCTAAACAACTCTATGACTCCATGGCCTTGAAGGTCCTTTCCCACCTAAACAACTCTATGACTCCATGGCCTTGAAGGTCCTTTCCCACCTAAGCAATTCTATGACTCCATGGCCTTGAAGGTCCTTTCCCACCTAAACAACTCTATGATTCCATGGCCTTGAAGGTCCTTTCCCACCTAAACAACTCTATGATTCCATGGCCTTGAAGGTCCTTTCCCACCTAAACAACTCTATGATTCCATGGCCTTGAAGGTCCTTTCCCACCTAAACAACTCTATGATTCCATGGCCTTGAAGGTCCTTTCCCACCTAAACAACTCTATGACTCCATGGCCTTGAAGGTCCTTTCCCACCTAAACAACTCTATGACTCCATGGCCTTGAAGATCTTTTCCCACCTAAACAGTTCAATGACTTCATAATCACAGAATCATAAAATCATTGTTTGGGTTGGAAGGGACCTCAGGGATCATTCAGTTCCACCCCACCTGCCATGGGCAGGGACACCTCACCCTAGATCAGGTTGCTCACAGCCACATCCAGCCTGGCTGCAAAAACCTCCAGGAATGGGGCTTCCACCACTTCAATTCTTGTGTGGGCTAAGGAAATAGCTTTAAGAGGAAAATATGCCAGCAAATCCATCTTGTCCCTGCAAGAGGCCAGGGCAGAGGCCAGGATAAACCTGGGCTGCTCTTAATACCTTTGAGGCCCAGATGGAACAGCCTCTTTTTTTCCTGTGCCACTCAGCCACAGCTGAACAGCAGCCACAGGTCTCTGTCCTCCAGCGCACAGCAGCAGTCACAGCACTGCTCTCCTCGTGGAACCAGCTGGTTCTCCTCCAGATCCCCAGGCAGAAGCTGCAGAAGATCTCTGACAGGGTGTGATAATCAGCACAGAGGTGGAGGAAGCTCACAAGTGTCTGCAGCAAACAGCCCAGGGCCACAGAGCCCCTGGCTGATGCTGTGAGTGGAAGCAGCATCCATCCCCCCACAGCCCTGCCCTTCACAAGGGTGCTACCATACATCTCCCAGATAGACTCTGTCCAGAGCCAAGCCTGCTTGTGCCAGCAGAACCAGTAACAACCTCCCTGACAGACAGAGAGGCCACACAGTGAACATCTGCATCCCACTGACAGCTCCAACTAACCAGAGAAAGGCTCAGGTTGGAAGGGACCTCAGAGATCATCTACTCCACCCTCCCCTGCCATGCCCAGGGACATCTCTCCACCAGACTCAGCTGCTCAAAGCCTCATCCACCTTCAACACCCCCAGGAAAGAGGCATCCACACCCTCCCTGGGCAACCCATTCCAGAGTCTCACCACCCTCGTACTGAAGAACTTCTTCCTAAGCTCCAGCCTAACCCTACTCTCCCTCAGCTTCAAACCATTCCCCCTTGTCCTTGTCTCCAGACACCCTCAGGAGAAGTCCCTCTGCAGCCTTCCTGTAGGATCCCTTCAGGTACTGGAAGGCAGCTCTGAGGTCCCCAGACCTGGGGCTAACCTTGTGCAAGGAGCACTTCCAGCCACGGAAGATCTCTCCACGCTGTGGCTTCTGCATCCTGTGCAGCAGAGGCTGCAGCCTCTGCTGCACAGGATGCAGAAGCCACAGCATGGAGAGATCTTCCAGGAGGGACTCAAGCTGCTGTGGGCTACTTTACCAAAGGTAGTCAAAAGGCACTATTTTGGGAGCAGACAGACTCTGGAAGGCTAATTGAAATACTGCTGGCCCCTGCTTAACTTGCTCAGCTTTCTTCTAAGGGCTAATGAAATGCAAAGTGCTGCTCCCTGTTTTCATCTGGAGGAGAGTTCCTTAATGTACCTTTCTGCACTGGATTGAGCCAAGTGCTCAGAAAGGGAATAAATTGAATCTCAGTAATTGAAGAGCAACATGATTGTTTTTTGGCTGAGATTTTACATATTGGATATGAAATGAAGAAAGACAGAAAGGGAAAGAAAGAAAGAATAAAAGAGAAAAAAAAAAAGAAAGAAAGGAAGAGAAAGGAAGGGAGGAAGGGAGGAAGGAAGAAAGAAAGGAAGAAAAGAAGAAAGAAAAGAAAGAAAGAAAAGAAAGAAAGAAAGAAAGAAAGAAAGAAAGAAAGAAAGAAAGAAAGATAGAAACATAAAGAAAGAAATGAAGGAAGAAAGGAAGAAAGGAAGAAATTAAGAAAGAAAGAAAGAAAGAAAGAAAGAAAGATAGAAAGAAAGGAAGGAAGGAAGGAAGGAAGAGAGAAAGGAAGGAAGGGAGAAAGGAAGGAAGGGAGAAAGGAAGGAAGGAAGAGAGAAAGGAAGGAAGGGAGAAAGGAAGGAAGGGAGAAAGGAAGGAAGGGAGAAAGGAAGGAAGGGAGAAAGGAAGGGAGGGAGGAAGGAAGGGAGGAAGGGAGGATGGAAGGAAGGGAGGGAGGAAGGAAGGGAGGAAGGAAGGAAGGAAGGAAGGAAGGAAGAAAGAAAGGAAGAAAGAAAGAAAGGAAGAAAGGAAGAAAGAAAGGAAGGAAGAAAGAAAGGAAGAAAGGAAGAAAGATAGAAAGGAAGAAAGAAAGGAAGAAAGGAAAAAAGAAGAAAGAAAGTAAGAAAAAAGAAAGGAAGGAAGGAAGAAAGAAAGGAAGAAAAAAGAAAGAAAGGAAGGAAGAAAGAAAGGAAGAAAGAAAGGAAGTAAAAAGAAAGGAAGAAAGAGAAGGAAGGAAGGAAGGCAGGGAAGGAAGGAAGGAAGGAAGGGAAGGAAGGAAGGAAGGAAGGGAAGGAAGGAAGGGAAAATGTGTGGGTGATGAGTAAATAAGCCGGTTGTAGTTGGGGTTCCATGAAGAGCAGCTGAGCATTTTGGGGGCAAATAGACACAGAAGCAGAGACTTGGTCTGGTTGGGAAAGCTCCCCAAGACCATCCAGACCAACATCAACCCAGCACCACTAAACCATGCTCCCAAGGGCCATGGCCACACTGTTCTTGAACACCTCCAGGGATGGGGACTCCACCACCTCCCTGGGCAGCCTGTGCCAGTCCCTGACCACTCTTGCAGCAAAGAAACTTTTCCTCCTCTCCAACCTAACCCTCCCCTGGCACAATTCCAGGCCATTTCCTCTCCTTCTGTCACCTGAGACTAAGGAGAAGAGCCCAAACCTCACCTCACTGCAGGCTCCTTTCAGGGAGCTGTAGAGAGCAATGAGCTCTCCCCTCAGCCTCCTCTTCTCCACACTAAACACCCCCAGCTCCCTCAGCTGCTCCTCCCCAGACCCTTCCCCATCTTCACTGCCCTTCTCTGGACACAGGAGGCCACTTCCCTCACACTGCACTCAAAACTGTTAAGACAAGCTTCAGGACAAATCAACTTTGGCCAAGTCCTTCACCAGGGACTTTGGGTGGAGGAATCCTTGGGGGAGGGGAAAGATTTGCTTTGTTTCTTACGTTCCAGGCTGCATCCTGAGGATGCACAAAGCCCTGCACTGCAGGAGGGGCTGCTCACTGAGCAGAACAGTTAAGTCTGAAGCTAAAAATACAACCCATTAACGTGAGCAGGTAGGGCTTTATTGCTGTGGTTTCTAGGAAGCTGCTCTGCTCAGCTCTGCTCTTCAAGCCCTGCCCTGCAATTCAGATGTGGAATGATCTCTGAAAGGTCCCTTCCAACCCAAAGTGGAGCAGAAAGCCAGAGCTCCCAGAGCAGCAGAACAAAGCCTGGGCTTTCACTGCTGTTTCCTCTGGTGTCTATGAGGAGTATGTTTCCCCATCCCTCACTCCATTAATTGCCCCTCTCCCTGAATGCTGTTTCCCACCCCTCAAGCCACAATAGCTTTGAATCCTTAACCACCAGGTCAAACTCATTCAGGAAACATTCCAGGTGTGGTTGGATGTGGCTGTGAGCCACCTCAGCTAGCTGCAGATGCTCCCTGCTGACTGCAGGGAGTGTGGACTGAGAGAGACATTCGCCACTGGAATGTGCTGCCCAGGGAGGTGGTGGAGTCCCCATCCCTGGAGGTGTTCAAGAGGGGCTTGGATGTGGCACTTGGAGCCATGGTTTAGTCATGAGGTCTGTGGGGACAGGTTGGAATTGGTGGTCTTTGAGGTCTCTTCCAACCTTGGTGATTCTGTGACACTGTGATTCTGTCATCTTTAAAGGTGCCTTCAAACGAAATCCAATCAGAAGCAGAAGTTGGAAGAGACTTTTAAGGGAGGTGGTGGAAGCCTCATCCCTGGAGGTTTTGAAGGCCAGGCTGGATGTGACTGTGAACAACCTGCTGTAGTGTGAGGTGTCCCTGCCCATGGAACTGGATGAGCCTTGAGGTCCCTTCCAACCCTGACAATTCTATGTTTCTGAGATCATGAAGTCAAACCTTCGACCTAGGGCCAATAAACCATGTCCCAAAGTGCCCTGTCCACACATTTCTTAACATGGATCCTAGGTGATTCCATCCCTTAAATTGGACAGAAACTGGCCACTGCCTTCTGAAGTGCTTGAGGAGGACTCACAGACACATCTGCCCACAGCTGGGCACCACCATCACCCAAATCACATCCCTTGGGAAAATAGAATAGAGTAGAGTAGAGTAGAATAGAATAGAATAGAACAGAATAGAATAGAATAGAATAGAATAGAATAGACCAGGTTGGAAAAGACCTCAGAGATCATCAAGTCCAACCTCTCACCCAACACCATCTGATCAGCTAAACCATGGCACCAAGTGCCTCAGCCAGGCTCTTCCTAAACACCTCCAGGGATGGGGACTCCACCACCTCCCTGGGCAGCACATTCCAGAGGCCAATCTCTCTTTCCAGGAAGTTCTTCCTTACATCCAGCCTGAACCTCCCCTGGCACATCTTAAGACTGTGTCCTCTTGGTCTGGTGCTGCTTGCCTGGGAGAAAAGACCAACTCCCACCTGGCTGCAACCTCCCTGCAGGGAGTTGCAGAGAGCAAGAAGGTCTCCCCTGAGCCTCCTCTTCTGCAGGCTAATCAACCCCAGCTCCCTCAGCCTCTCCTCACAGGGCTACAGACACAGTGAGCCTGTCACTCTGCCCTGTCATGCTGAGACTTCACCTGGTGTATTGCATCCAGCTCTGGAGCCCTCAATACAGGATGGACATGGACCTGATGGAGAGGGTCCAGAGGAGGCCATGAAAATGATCAGGGGGTTGGAGCAGCTCTGCTATGAGCACAGGCTGAGGGAGCTGGGGATGTTCAGCCTGGAGAAGAGAAGGCTCTGGGGAGACCTAATAGCATCCTGCCAGCACCTGAAGGGGGCTACAGGAAGGTTGCAGAGGGTCTGCTTGCAAAGGCCTGCAGGGATAGGATGAGAAGTAATGGTCTGAAATGAGAGAAGAGCAGATATAGATTGGATGTGAGGAACAAGTTCTGCACCATGAGGGTAGTGGAACAGGTTGCCCAGGGAGGCAGTTGAGGCCCCACCCCTGGAGATATTCAAGGTGAGGCTCAGCAGGGCTCTGGGCAACCTGATCTAGTGGAGGACCCCCCTGCTGACTGCAGGGGGGATGGGACTGGATGACCTTTAGAGGTCCCTTCCAACCCAAACCATTCACTGATACCTTCTCCTCATTGTGTGCTTCCATAGCAGGCTGCTCTGGACAGAAGAGAGGCAGTGGCAGCTCTTCAGAGGTCCCCTCCCAACCTGGGTGGTTCTGTGATTCCACCATCCCCCCACCCCACCAAAAGCCAGGCAGCCACACTCCAACAGCAGAGAAACCCCTTGCAAGTGGTGCAAGAGTGCCACAAGCAGCTCTTGCAGGGGAAGCTGCCATCTGCAGGAGCCCAGGACTCTGCTGTGGGGCGGCAGCAGGACGTGGTAATGTATGCAGCGGCAGGCTGCGCGTCCACGCCTCTGCTCTGCCGCTTCTTGGCACAAGCAGAGAGACTTTGCTCTTATTAGCAGCATCTTAGCTCACATTCTGAGCTTCTCCTGCAGCTTCAGCTGGGATTTTTATTTCTTATTTAATCCCTTCCCCCCCTTCCCCCTTCCTTATTTCCTCCAGGAGGCCACAATCTGCCGCTGCTAGCACAGATCCTTTCTCTTTGCACCCATTCCAAGCAACGACAAAGAGACCAAGCCAAGCAGATCACAAAGCAGCTCTGGAGGCTGTAAGTTGAGGTTTGGTGTTTTTATTTCCTGGCAAATTAAGCATCCATTAAAAAAAAAACACAAACCAACCCAAAACCAACCAAAAAACACCACAAAAAGAGAACAATTCCTAAATGTGTTGCTCAAACTCAAGTGTTGCCCAACAAACATTTCCCCTTCAGTGTTCACTCTTGAACTGGGCACCCTGAGTAAGGATAGGATAGGATAGGATAGGATAGGATAGGATAGGATAGGATAGGATAGGATAAGATAGAATAGGATGGAATGGAATGGAATGGAATGGAATGGAATAGAATAGAATAGAATAGAATAGAATAGAATAGAATAGAATAGAATAGAATAGAATAGAAGTAGAATAGAATAGAATAGAAAAGAATTGAATTGAATTGAATTGAATTGAATTGAATTGAATTGAATTGAATTGAATTGAATTGAATTGAATAAACCAGGCTGGAAAAGAGCTCAGAGATCATCAAGTCCAACCTCTCACCCAGCACCATCTGATCAACTAAACCATGGCAACAAGTGCCTCAGCCAGGCTCTTCCTAAACACCTAAACAAGTTGTAGAGACCTTCTTGCTCTCTACAACTCCCTGAAGGGAGGTTGTAGCCAGGAGGGAGTTGGTCTCTTCTCTCAAGCAACCAGAACCAGAACAAGAGGACACAGTCTCAAGCTGTGCCAGGCGAAGTTTAGGCTGGAGGTGAGGACAGAGTTCTTCACTAAGAGAGTTGTTTGCCATTGGAATGTGCTGCCCAGGGAGGTGGTGGAGTCCCCAGCCCTGGAGGTGTTCAAGAGGGGATTGGATGTGGCACTTGGAGCCATGGTTTAGTCATGGGGTCTGTGGTGACAGGTTGGACTTGATGATCTCTGAGGTCTCTTCCAACATTGGTGACTCTGTGATTCTGTGACCTCCAGGGATGGGGACTCCACCACCTCCCTGGGCAGCACATCCCAGTGGCCAATCTCTCTCACTGGGAAGAACTTTCTCCTCACCTCCAACCTAAACCTCCCCTGGCACAGCTTGAGACTGTGTCCTCTTGTTCTGGTGCTGCTGGCCTGGCAGAAGAGACCAACCCCCACCTGGCTACAACCTCCCTGCAGGGAGTTACAGAGAGCAAGAAGGTCTCCCCTGATCCTCCTCTTCTGCAGGCTAAACAACCCCAGCTCCCTCAGCCTCTCCTCCCAGGGCTGTGCCCCAGACCCCTCCCCAGCTTTCTTGCCCTTCTCTGGACACCTTCCAGCAGCTCAACATCTTTCTTAAACTGCAGAGCCCAGAACTGGAGACAGGACTCAAGGTGTTCTATATATTCATGAGGCAGTTTGTCTGCCTAGTCAGCTGCTGTTATTTTCCCTCCCTCTCTCCCTCTCTCTCCCTCTCTCTCCCTCCTTGTGTGGTCTCAGCAGCCTCCAGAATATATGGAGCTCTGAAATATGATTGCACTAAAGGAACAAGCATGGAAAGTCCTAGAGGCTGTCAGATTTCCAAGGGCAGAAATAAGGTTGTGGGAGGCCTTAAATTTGATTTCCACGCTCTCAGGTTGTTAGTTCCCCTGTAAATCTAAGCAGAGCCTGAATTTCCTGGAGTGTTACATGTTGCTTCAAATCATCCCTGCTGCTTCCCCCCTAAACGTTTTGTGGCTCTTATTGCATCTTGCATTCGACTTCCCCTCCGATTCAATCAACTTCTTCTCCTCTTGGAGGGGGATTTCAAAGGGGGTTGTCAAGCTAATGTCATTGCCAGCTCAACTAAATCTCATCTTGTGATTACATTAAGCACAGGATCACAGAGTTGTCAGGGTTGGAAGGGACCTCAAGGCTCAGCCAGCCCCAACCCCCCTGCCATGGCCAGGGACACCTCACACCACAGCAGGTTGCTCACAGCCACATCCAGTCTGGCCTTAGGATAGGATAGGATAGGATAGGATAGGAGAATTAGATAGGATAGGATAGGATAGGATAGGATAGGATAGGATAGGATAGGATAGGATAGGATAGGATAGGAGAATTGGATAGGATAGGATAGGATAGGATAGGATAGGATAGGATAGGATAGGATAGGATAGGATAGGATAGGATAGGATGGGATGGGATGGGATGGGATGGGATAGGATAGGATAGGATACAATAAAATACAATACAATATAACAGAATTGAATTGTATTGAATTGAATTGAATTAACCTTAAACACTTCCAGGGCTGAGGCTTCCACCACCTCCCTGGGCAGCCTGTGCCAGGCTCTCACCACCCTCATGGGCAACAACTTCTTCCTCACATCCAATATCAGTCTCCCCACTTCTAGTTTTGCTCCATCCCCCCCAGTCCTATCCCTCCCTGACATCCTCAAAAGTCCCTCCCCAGCTTTCTTGCAGCCCCCTGCAGATCCTGAAAGGCCACAATGAGGTCTCCTGGGAGCCTTCTCCTCTCCAGCCTGCACAACCCCAACTCCCTCAGTCTGTGCTCACAGCAGAGCAGCTCCAGCCCTCTGCTCCTCCTCCTGGCCCTGATCTGGACACCTTCCAGCCCCTCCAGATCCTTCCTGGCACAGAGGCTCCAGAGCTGGCCCCAGAGCTGCAGCTGTGGTCTCAGCAGAGTGGAGCAGAGGGGCAGAATCCCCTCCCTGGCCCTGCTGGCCACACTTCTCTTGCTGCAGCCCAGGCTCTGCTTGGCTCTCTGGGCTGCAAGTGCTCCCTGCTGGTTCCTGCTGAGCTTCTCCTCCCCCAGCACCCCCAAGTCTTTTTCTTCAGGGTTTGTCTCAGGAGGGGAAGGGTCACATTCTGCACAAGAACAAACAAAGCCACCGACCCAGGCAAACTCCCAGCCGCTGCTGCCGGTGCTCCTGCAAGAGAGGAGAAGCTCCTGCCAAAGCCGGCCCAGCAGAACTCAGCTCAGTAGGTATTTACAGATCGTTTTGTCTCATTGTGCTGGGAATGTTAACCTGGATGAATAATTCATGGCGTGAGGCGGATGTTCAGACCTCTCCTGCAAGCTCGACTAATTAGCCCCACGGCACTTCCTGGCACTCCGCTTTCCTTAGCCACTTGATGGAGCAGGAAACTGAGGCAGGGCTGCCGGGAGAGTGCGGCAGGCTGGGGCTGAAGAGCTGCTTGATCTTTGGAGAGCCTTTTAGAAACAAATTTCCAGTTAAAGGGAGTTAATTGTTTCTGTTTGACAGGCAACAGGTTGGAGGGAACTCTACACTCCCAACTCTTCCCATGGGAGAGGTGGTTCTGCCACTTTGCTCTGGTGAGAGCTCACCTGCAGCACTGCGTCCAGCTCTGGAGCCCTCAAGGCAGGAGGGACATGGAGCTGATGGAGAGGGTCCAGAGGAGGCCAGGAAAGTGATCAGGGGGCTGGAGCAGCTCTGCTGCATGTTGAGGGAGCTGGGGATGTTCAGGCTGGAGAAGAGAAAGCTCCAGGGAGATCTTAGAGCAGCCTGCCAGTGCCTGAAGGGGTCCTGCAGGAGGGCTGCAGAGGGACTGTTTGCAAAGGCCTGCAGTGATGGGATAGAATAGGATAGGATAGGGTAGGGTAGGGTAGGGTAGAATAGAATAGAATAGAATAGAATAGAATAGGAGTAGAATAGAATAGAATAGAATAGAATAGAATAGAATAGAATAGAATAGAATAGAATTAACCAGGTTGGAAAAGACCTCAGAGATCACCAAGTCCAACCTCTCACCCAACACCATCTGATCAACTAAACCATGGCACCAAGTGCTTCATCCAGGCTCTTCCTAAACACCTCCAGGGATGGGGACTCCACCACCTCCCTGGGCAGCACATCCCAGTGGCCAATCTCTCTTGCTGGGAAGAACTTTCTCCTCAACTCCTGCCTAAACTTCCCCTGGCACAGCTTGAGACTGTGTCCTCTTGTTCTGGTGCTGCTTGCCTGGGAGAAGAGACCAACCCCCACCTGGCTACAAGCTCCCTGCAGGGAGTTGGAGAGAGCAATAAGGGCAATGGTTTAAAGTTAGAGGAGGAGATACAGATTGGATGTTAGGAACAAGTTCTGCACCTTGAGGGTGGGGGAACAGTGGAACAGTTTGCCCAGGGAGGTAGCTGAGGAGATACTCAAGGTTAGGCTCAACAAGGCTCTGAGCAGCCTGATCTAGTGGAGGATGACTCTGCTGACTGCAGAGGGGTTGGACTGGATGAGGTTCAGAGGTCCCTTCCAACCCAAGCCATGCCATGACTCCTTCTCCTCACTGTGTGCATCCACGACAAGCTGTTGTGGAGAGAAGAGGCAATGGCATTTCCTGCACCTTGTGGCTTAAGAGAGCAGGAGAAAATAGTGTTGCTGCCAGGAGGTGTAAGGGAATGAAGGCTCCTTTTGCCTCTCCCTTCTGCAGGCAGTGCTGCTGGATCTTCACAGCCCTGCTCAGGCTGGAGGAGCTGCATTAGGATTTCTGCTAAATCAGATGTGACACTCCTGATTTTCTCTGGCGTGCTTCAGTTTATGCACATCTCAGCTTCAGACTTCAGGGAGATTCTGGAGACAGATAATTTACATGCCCCAAAATACCAGTGGAATTCGAAATGGACTGGAAGGAGCTGCATATTGCTGCTCACTCCAGGACAACTTCACAGCAAGCCAGGAAGAGATAAGAAAGAGGAAAGTTTTGGGGCTGGAGGATGGGAGAGACTCTTGCAGCCCCTGATGCAGAGCTTGGCTGCTCTGGTGACACCATACAGGGGGAGTAGGGCTGGGGACAGTGTCAGGAGGAGGTGAGAGGAGAGCAGGGAGGAACAGATGAAGCCTTGAAACTGGCAGAGCCCTACAAGGGAAAGCCTCCATGGTGCTGTCTCAGTACCCACCAGCTGGAAGCCTGTCCTGTGCCAGAGGCATCCTCACTTCCTTGCAGGCAGCAGCAGCCCCTGCCAGCTGTGCAGCTCTCCTCATCCTTCTGCATTATGCAGAGCTGGGGTTGCAGCTCATGACTTACATCTTCTGAGCCCAGGGTGAACATCCATATACAATCATAGAATCATGGAATTGTCAGGGTTGGAAGGGAGCTCAAGGCTCAGCCAGCCCCAACCCCCTGCCATGGGCAGGGACACCTCACACCACAGCAGGTTGCTCACAGCCACCTCCAGCCTGGCTGCAAACACCTCCAGGCAGGAGGCTTCCACCACCTCCCTGGGCAACCTGTGCCAGGCTCTCACCACCCTCATGGGGAACAACTTCTTCCTCACATCCAGTCTGAATCTCCCCACTTCTAGCTTTGTTCCATCCCCCCCAGTCCTATCCCTCCCTGACACCCTCAAAAGTCCCTCCCCAGCTTTGTTTTAGCCCCTTTCAGATCCTGGAAGGCCACAATGAGGTCTCCTGGGAGCCTTCTCCTCTCCAGCCTGCACAACTCCAACTCCCTCAGTCTGTCTCCATAGCAGAGGAGCTCCAACCCTCTGATCCTCCTCATGGCCCTTCTCTGGACACATTCCAGCCTGTCCAGATCATTCTTGTAATGGGGTCAAGACCAATGAGCTCATCCTTCAGTTCATTGTGGAGGAGCACTGATAGGATTCAGTTGCCAGGAGAAAGGAGAAGGCCAAACTGAAATGCTCCTGGGAAGTGACTCACCCTCTGCAGCAGGGTGATGCATGTGAGCAAAGCTCCTAGGAGAGCCCCCTGAGAGGTCTCTGCTCCGGGATGTGCTGTAATAGAGGCCCTGGGAGGGTTAAATAAGGGTTGGACTTGATGAGTTTCATCTTGTGCCACCCCACTTGGAGTACTGTGTCCAGTTCTGGTGCCCCCAGTAGAAGAAGGACCTGGCACTGCTGGAGTGGGTCCAGAGGAGAGCACAAAGATGCTCAGAGGGCTGGAGAACCTCCCCTGCTTTGCCAACCTCACTGATTCTATGTAGAACCTCCCTTTAGCAGTTGCCTGTTGAAATCAAACTTCAAGCCTAAACCCCTGAGCACCCTGTGCTGAGCTTGAATGTGGACCTCAGGGTCTGACTTCCCTTTCTGGCTGGCTTAAGTACACTGACAGCCCCCAAACCCCTAACCCTATCCTGGTCTGCATCCAAAGCAGTGTGGCCAGCAGGTGAAGGGAGAGGATTCTGCCCCTCTGCTCTGCTGAGACCCCACCTGCAGTACTGTGTCCAGCTCTGGGGCTCCCAACACAAGAAGGACCTGGAACTGCTGGAGAAGGCCAAGAGGAGAGGCACAAAGATGCTCAGAGAGCTGGAGCACCTCCACTAAGGGGACAGGCTGAGAGAGCTGGGGCTGATCAGCCTGGAGAAGAGAAGGCTCCAGGGAGACCTCAGAGCAGCCTTCCAGTACCTGAAGTGGCTGCAAGAGAGCTGGGGAGGGACTTTGGACAAGGGCTGGGAGTGCCAGGGTGAGGAACAATGGCTTTGAGCTGGAAGAGGAGAGATTGAGACTGGAGATGAGGAAGAAATTGTTGGCAGTGAGGGTGAGGAGACTCTGGCAGAGGTTGCCCAGGGAGGCTGTGGCTGTCCCTTCCCTGGAAGTGTTCAAGGCCAGGCTGGATGAAGCCTTGAGCAAGCTGGGCTGGAGGGAGGTGTCCCTGCCCATGGCAGGGGGTTGGAACTGGATGAGCTTTAAGGTCCCTTCCAACCTATGGTCTTGAAGACCTTTCCCAACCACAGAGAATCTGTGAGTCTGCCTCGGCCAAAGGATGCCTCTCAGCCTCATGCCTGGGGCTTAGCAAAAGGCCTAACCTGGATGGAAGGGCATCTGGATTGGCTCTCGTGGACACTGGCATCTGGGAAACCAGGCAGCTTCTCAGCAGAACCTCTGTCACTTGCTAGGGTGGCAATCAGGTTGCAGCAGGCTGCGAGGAGCTGCAGCCCTGCTCCGTGCTGCCGGGGCTGGCTCAGCGGCACTCGCCCTCCCCCCAGCTGCTTCTCATCTCCCGGCGAGCTGGCAGGAGCCAGTGAATTACAGCTAAGGGCAATTAGCCAGGCTGCCACTCCCCCTGCACCCCTCTGTGGGGTGTGCATCCCTCTGCCAAGCACAGCAAAGCTCACAGAAGTGAATCATAGAATAAGCATAGAATTGTCAGGTCTGGAAGGGACCTCAAGGCTCAGCCAGCCCCAACCCCCTGCCATGGGCAGGGACACCTCACACCACAGCAGGTTGCTCACAGCCACCTCCAGCCTGGCTGCAAACACCTCCAGGCAGGAGGCTTCCACCACCTCCCTGGGCAGCCTGTGCCAGGCTCTCACCACCCTCATGGGCAACAACTTCTTCCTCACATCCAATCTCAATCTCCCCACTTCTAGTTCTGCTCCATCCCCCCCAGTCCTATCCCTCCCTGACACCCTCAAAAGTCCCTCCCCAGCTTTCTTGCAGCCCCCTGCAGATCCTGGAAGGCCACAATGAGGTCTCCTGGGAGCCTTCTCCTCTCCAGCCTGCACAACCCCAACTCCCTCAGTCTGTGCTCAGAGCAGAGCAGCTCCAGCCCTCTGCTCCTCCTCGTGGCCCTGCCCTGGACACCTTCCAGCATGTCTCCAAATGCTACCTGAGTTATTTCTCAGCCATCATGAGAGCTCAGGATGTCAACTCCTTTAACCCCCCACCCAGCACTGAGGATTTCTAGCTGGTAACTGTTGGCAAGGGCAGACAGACAGCAAGGAGCAAACTCAGCTAGGAATTGTCCCAGTGCAGAGCTTTTGGTGGAGCTCAGCAGCCATCAAAGCTTTGCCATCTACCTTTGTAGCTCAGCTTTCCCTGTCAGACTGAGCAGGAAAGCTGAAAGCACCTTAAGTGCTTTAGAGGCAGAAACAAGGCTGCTGCCTACCTGCCTGCCTGCCTCTCTGCTGGCATCCAGCATTCACAGACAGTGAAGAAGGAGCTGCTTCCACCTCTGCCAGCAGTCTTCCATGTACCTGGGGAGCTTTAATGCTGGCAGAGGTCTGCTCTGCTCCTAGGGGTATTTCCTGAGGCCACATTTGTTCCTTCAGCCATATGGTGATGGAGTACCTGGGTTGCCTGCAGTGCTTTCCAGAGCTTGGCTTTGTTCTCTGCCTGCTTCTGGCCAGCTTTGCCAGAAAGTCCTCCACAGCTGCTCAGCTGGAGGCCTGCAGATGGTGTGGTGCTGCCTGGCTAATGAAGACACACCATGGAAGCAGCTCCTGTGCCCAGGACAGGTACATGGCCCCAGCACTGTCCTCTCATAGAATCATAGAATCAATAAGGTTGGAAAAGACCTCAGAGATCATCAAGTCCAACCTGGCAGCCAACACCTCCTGACAACTAAACCATGGCTCCAAGTGCCACATCCAAGCCCCTCTTGAACACCTCCAGGGTTGGGGACTCCACCACCTCCCTGGGCAGCACATCCCAGTGGCCAATCTCTCTTGCTGGGAAGAACTTCTTCCTCACCTCCAGCCTGAACCTCCCCTGGCACAGCTTGAGACTGTGTCCTCTTGTTCTCCTGCTGCTTGCCTGGGAGAAGAGACCAACTCCCACCTGGCTCCAACCTCCCTTCAGGGAGCTGGAGAGAGCAAGAAGGTCTTCCCTGAGCCTCCTCTTCTCCAGGCTAAACATCCCCAGTCCCGCACTCAAAAGCTTGTGCTCTGCTGTCCTGCACCCTGTAGCTGGCTGTGCTCCTGCCTGACCTGCCCTAGGTGACCCTGCTTTGGCAGGGGGGGTTGGAAGTGGATGATCTCCAGAGATCCTTTCCAACCCTTTCCATTCTATGATTCCATGATTTATGGCAGGTACTGTGCTCCCTTCCCCTGCAGTCCCCTGCCCTTCCTGGTCTTAGAAGCATAGAATCATAGAATCAACCAGGTTGGAAAAGACCTCAGAGATCATCAAGTCTGACCTAGTACCTAATACCCAACACCTCCTGACAACTAACCCATGGCTCCAAGTGCCACATCCAAGCCCCTCTTGAACACCTCCAGGGTTGGGGACTCCACCACCTCCCTGGGCAGCACATCCCAATGGTCAATCTCTCTTGCTGGGAAGAACTTTCTCCTCACCTCCAGCCTAAACTTCCCCTGGCACAGCTTGAGACTGTGTCCTCTTGTTCTGGTGCTGCTTGCCTGGGGGAAATCAGCAGCCAGGCCCCAAAGCAGGCTCTGCTCAGGGGTTGATCCAGCTGCCTCCATCTAGATTCTCTGGCAGCCATAAAGCAAACTCAGAAGAAGACTAAATATATCTCAGCCCTGCAGCTTCCTTCCACAGAGGGGGAGGAAAGAAAGCAAAGAACTAAGAAGCTGGGAATGAATGAAGGCCCTGAGGAGCTCCCCAAAGTGGTTGTTCTGTTGCTGGGTGCCTGGGAGAAGAGACCAACCCCCAGCTGGCTACAACCTCCTTTCAGGAAGCTCTCTGCAGCTTCTGTCCTACAAACCAACCCCAGGTGGTTGCTCCCAAAGCTCCTGGTCCAGCAAGATATCTCTTCCCCAGACACAGTCCAGCTGTTGAACTGAATATAGATCTGTGAGAAAGGCTCAGCTTGATTCCCCCTCCTGCTGGAGGAAGGAAGGGAGGAACATATTTGGACCCCATTTGGTCATTTCAACAAAGCCAAGGCTGCTTTGTTTGGGCTACAAACTTGTAGCTCAGAAATGGAGCTCAGTGGATCCCACAAATGCATTTTAAAGGTCAAATGGAAATAAGCAGCTTGGAGACCCAGAGTTTCAACTGCTGCAAGAGCCTCCTTCCTCAGTTCAGGGTCAAAAAGTTGAGCTCTTGGATGCTGTCTCCCTGTTGACATCAGGAGAGTTAGTCAAAGGTCCTTGCAAGAGGAAAAGGCATTTCCTGCAGGGCAACAAGTCCAAACCTTGCCCTAAAACTTCAGTTTAGAATAGAATAGAATAGAATAGAATAGAATAGAATAGAATAGAATAGAATAGAATAGAATAGAATAGAATAGAATAGAATAGAAGTAGAGTAGAGTGGAATGGAATGGAATGGAATGGAATGGAATGGAGTGGAATGGAATGGAATGGAATGGAATGGAATGGAATGGAATGGAATGGAATGGAATGGAATGGAATGAGCAGGTTGGAAAAAAACTCAGGGATCATCAAGTCCAACCTCTCACCCAACACCATCTGATCAACTAAACCATGGCACCAAGTGTCTCATCCAGGCTCTTCCTAAACACCTCCAGGGTTGGGGACTCCACCACCTCCCTGGGCAGCACATCCCAGTGGCCAATCTCTCTTGCTGGGGAGAACTTCTTCCTAACATCCAGCCTAAACCTCCCGTGGCACAGCTTGAGACTGTGTCCTTTTGTTCTGGTGCTGGGTGCCTGGCAGAAGAGACCAACCCCCTCCTGGCTCCAACCTCCCTGCATGGAGTTGCAGAGAGCAAGAAGGTCTCCCCTGAGCCTCCTCTTCTGCAGGCTAAGCAACCCCAGCTCCCTCAGCCTCTCCTCCCAGGGCTGTGCTCCAGACCCCTCCCCAGCTTTCTTGCCCTTCTCTGGACACCTTCCAGCAGCTCAACCTCTTTCCTAAGCTGAGGAGCCCAGAACTGGACACAGGACTCCAGGTGTGGCCTCAGCAGTGCTGAGCACAGGGCACAAGGACTTCCCTGCTCCTGCTGGCCACACTCTTCCTGCTGCAGGCTAGGATGCCCTTGGCCTTCTTGGCCCCCTGGGCACACTGCTGGCTCATGTTCAGCTGCTTTCCACCACTACCCCCAGGTCCCTTTCTGCCTGGCTGCTCTCAGCCACTCTGCCCCCAGCCTGTAGCACTGCCTGGGGTTGTTGTGGCCGAAGTGCAGCACCTGGCACTTGTTGAATGCCATCCTGTTGGCCTCTGCCCATCTGTCCAGCCTGCCAAGGTCCCTCTGCAGAGCTCTTCTACCCTCTAACAGCTCAAATCCTGCCCCCAGCCTGGTGTCATCTGCACATTTACTGCTGATGGACTCAATGCCCTCATCCAGGTCATCAATGAAGAAATCAAAGAGCATAAAGAGAGAGCATGTAGAGAGAGCATGTAGAGAGCAGTGAGGTCTTCCTTCAGCTTCCTCTTCTCCATACTGAACAGCCCTCAGCTGCTCCTGCCCAGCCCTGCTCTCCACCTTACTCTCTTCAGGTCAGATTATTCCTCCTCGCTGTCTTCCCCTTGCGGTGGGCAAGGAGGGCTCAGGGCCTCTGAAAGGCCTTTCCCAGCTGAAGCATTCTCTGCTCCTGTGACTCACTGTCACGACAGCATTCCCCTGCTGCCCAGGGTGAGCTTGGCCACCCCTTCCTCGTGCTCTGAACTTTTGTTCCACGCAAGGCAGAGGCTTTTCCCCTGCAAAGAGCATTGCCTGGGAGACATCACTTGCACGGAGCGTGTCTGCCTGTTCCAAAGAGCATTGCTAGGGAGACACAGACCTCCCAGAAGGGGATGGCAAGCAGCATTGTCTGGAGAACAAGAGTCTCTCCTGTCTGGGGGGGTGAGCAAGTGGCAGGTGGAACATTTCCTAACCCCTCTTACTAAGTGTAGTTTCCTCCCTGCAGCCCACAGCCCCCTCGGACCTGGATGCACAGACTGTGAGCAGGCAGCTGGGAGATGGGGGGTGGGTGGTGGGAGGAAAGACCTTCCCTGTGAGCAGGCAGCTGAAAAATGGGGAGAAAAACACAGGATCACAGGCCCACAGGATGGAAGGGACCTCTGGAGATCATTGTGTCCCCAGAGCAGGAGCATAGAATCCAGCACAGGTCACACAGGAGCACATCCAGATGGGGCTTGAAAGGCTCCAGAGAAGGAAACTCCACAACCTCTCTGGGCAGCCTGCTCCAGGGCTCTGGGACCCTCACAGTGCAGAAGTTCCTCCTCATGGTGAGGTGGAACCTCCTGTGCTGAAGTTTATATCCATTGCCCTTTGTCCTATCCCAGGGTGCAAGTGAGCAGAGGCTGTCCCTGTCCCCTCCCTCCTGACCCCCAGCCCTCAGCTATTGATAGACATTTATTAAACCTCCTCCCAGTCTTCTCCTATCCAGACTAAAAATCCCCAGCAGCTGGGAGATGGGGGGGAAACACCTCCCTTGTGAACAGAGAGCTGGGAGATGGGGGGAAACATCTCCCTTGTGAACAGAGAGCTGGGAGATGGGGGGGAAACATCTCCCTTGTGAACAGAGAGCTGGGAATGGGGGGGAAACACCTCCCTTGTGAACAGAGAGCTGGGAGATGGGGGGGAAACATCTCCCTTGTGAACAGAGAGCTGGGAGATGGGGGCAAACACCTCCCTTGTGAACAGAGAGCTGGGAATGGGGGGGGGGGGAACACCTCCCTTGTGAACAGAGAGCTGGGAGATGGGGGGGGAACACCTCCCTTGTGAACAGAGAGATGGGAGATGGGGGGGAAACACCTCCCTTGTAAACAGAGAGCTGGGAGATGGGGGCAAACACCTCCCTTGTGAACAGAGAGCTGGGAGATGGGGGGGGAACACCTCCCTTGTGAACAGAGAGATGGGAGATGGGGGGGAAACACCTCCCTTGTGAACAGAGATGGGAGATGGGGGCAAACACCTCCCTTGTGAACAGAGATGGGAGATGGGGGGGCAAACACCTCCCTTGTGAACAGAGAGCTGGGAGATGGTGGGGGGAACACCTCCCTTGTGAACAGAGAGCTGGGAGATGGGGGGGGGAACACCTCCCTTGTGAACAGAGAGCTGGGAGATGGGGGGGGGAAACATCTCCCTTGTGAACAGAGAGATGGGAGATTGGGGGGGGAACACCTCCCTTGTGAACAGAGAGCTGGGAGATGGGGGCAAACACCTCCCTTGTGAACAGAGAGATGGGAGATGGGGGGGAAACACCTCCCTTGTGAACAGAGAGCTGGGAGATGGGGGGGCAAACACCTCCCTTGTGAACAGAGAGATGGGAGATGGGGGGGCAAACACCTCCCTTGTGAACAGAGAGATGGGAGATGGGGGCAAACACCTCCCTTGTGAACAGAGATGGGAGATGGGGGGAAACACCTCCCTTGTGAACAGAGGGCTGGGAGATGGGGGCAAACACCTCCCCTGTGAACAGAGAGCTGGGAGATGGGGGGGCAAACATCTCCCTTGTGAACAGAGAGATGGGAGATGGGGGGGGAAACACCTCCCTTGTGAACAGAGATGGGAGATGGGGGGAAAAACCTCCCTTGTGAACAGAGGGCTGGGAGATGGGGGCAAACACCTCCCCTGTGAACAGAGAGATGGGAGATGGGGGCAAACACCTCCCTTGTGAACAGAGATGGGAGATGGGGGGGAAACACTTTCCCTAAGAGTATTTCCAGAGCTTCCATGTTTCTGCTCAATTTACCTCAGCAGGAGGACCAAGACACAGAGCCACAACCTGCCCTTAGTCCCTGGCCTGTTCTGCCTGCAGCCTGCAGTGGTGGAGGCACTTTGCTCAACAGAGTGAGGGCTTCCTGAGCCCACATCTTCATTCTCCTCCCTTCCCCTTTCAGTCAGCTCATCCTCCCTCAGCTCTGCCACACAGGCAGCTGTCTGTCCCCCCTCACAGAAGGGGGAATCCAGGCTGATCTCTGAGGGCACAGCCCCTTAACCCCAGCAGAAAGCCAGAGGGAGAAGAGGAGATGCCTTAAATACGAACAAGCAGCAACCCAATGGAGCTTCATGAAACAATGTCACTGCCTCAGCTCAGCCTGGGCTACTGAGCTCTGCAATAATTAGCTGTCAGGAGGCAGAAACAGTTCTATTAGGATTCATCCTAATCACTTCCAGACCACTTCTCTTGCAAGGGTTTGCCAAGCTCAGCTTCCTGGGTTTCTTTTCTCCCTTGTCCTGAAATGCTCTTGGGGGGGTGATGCCTCAGCCAGAGCTGGCTGCTGTGCTCAGGCAGTCACTCAGCCCTAGCAGGGCAGGCTGCTCTCAGCACTCCCTTCCCTGGCCATAGAACCCTTTTGGGTGGGGGAGACACCTCAGGTCATCCAGTCCAACCATCAAGCCAGCACTGCCAGGTCACCACCAAACCATGGCCCTCAGCACCTCATCTCCACAGCTTTGAAACCCTCCACCACCACCCTGGGCAGCTACATCCAGGCTTTGACAGCCCTTTTGGGGAAGAAATTGCTCCTCATGGCCAAACTAACCCTCCCCTGCTGCTACTTGAGGCTCTTTCCTCTTGTCCTATCCCTTGTTCCCAATTCCCACCTGGGTCCAACCTCTTTTCAGGGAGTTGTAGAGAGCCAAGAGGCTTCCCTTGAGCCTCTTTCACTTGAGGCTGAACAGTTCCAGTTTTCTCTTCAGTTCCTGATCTGACACCTCCTCCTGGGCCTCTCATACCTGCAGCTCAAGGCCTGCCCCATCCCATTGCTATCACCACATCCACTTCCCACTGCTTTTGGTTGCTTTCCCTCCCCCTAGTATACAACTTGCTCAAAGAAATACAGCAGGTCACAGAATCATAGAGTCAATAAGGTTGGAAAAGACCTCAACCTGTCACCCAACACCTTCTGACAACTAAACCATGGCACCAAGTGCCACATCCAAACCTTTGTTGAACACCTTCAGGGATGGGGACTCCACCACCTCCCTGGGCAGCACATCCCAGTGGCCAATCTCTCTTGCTGGGAAGAACTTTCTCCTCACCTCCAGCCTACACTTCCCGTGGCACAGCTTGAGACTGTGTTCTCTTGTTCTGCTGCTGCTTGCCTGGCAGAAGAGCCCAGCCCCCAGCTGGCTACAACCTCCCTGCAGGGAGCTGTAGAGAGCAAGAAGGTTTCCCCTGAGCCTCCTCTTCTGCAGGCTAAGCAACCCCAGCTCCCTCAGCCTCTCCTCCCAGGGCTGTGCCCCAGACCCCTCCCCAGCTTTCTTGCCCTTCTCTGGACACCTTCCAGCAGCTCAACCTCTTTCCTGAACTGAGGAGCCCAGAACTGGACACAGGACTCCAGGTGTGGCCTCAGCAGTGCTGAGCACAGGGCACAAGGACTTCCCTGCTCCTGCTGGCCACACTCTTCCTAATGCAGGCCAGGATGCCCTTGGCCTTCTTGCCCCCTGGGCACACTGCTGGCTCATTCTCAGCCTACTGTCAACCACTACCCCCAGGTCCCTCTCTGCCTGGCTGCTCTCAGCCACTCTGCCCCCAGCCTGTAGCACTGCCTGGGGTTGTTGTGGCCAAAGTGCAGCACTTGGCCTTGTTGACTGCCATCCTGTTGGCCTCTGCCCATCTGTGCAGCCTGGCAAGGTGCCTCTGCAGAGCTCTCCTACCCTCTAACCGACCAGCTCCTGCCCCCAGCTTGGTGTCATCTGCAAACTTACTAATGCTGGAGTCAGTCCCCTCGTTCCAGGGGCAGCTGTGGCCACCCCTGCAAAGTCTCCAAGTCACTCTCACCTTCTGTCTGCAAGAGGCTTTTATTACCTGGGCAAATAACCCAGAGGAACTTGCTTCCACCCTGCCTGTAGCAGCAGAAGATGCTTTCCTGCCCTGGCATTGCTGCCCCACCTTGCCTCTGGGGAGAATGAAAGCCTTTCCCAGGGCTGCTTATCAAAGCAGAGAGGAGGTGGGAAGGAGCCCCCTGCCCTTGAAGGAGTTTGGCAGCTTAAAGCAGGCTGAGAAGGGACTCCTTGAATGGTGGCTGCCACTCCCCAGGGCTGCCACCAGAGCCCATGTCTTTCAAATGCCATTTGAGGTGTGTGTGTGTGGGGGGGTTTCATTCCTGCTCCTGGGGAATGGGAGGTTTTGACATTTCAGTGGCCAGCAAAGTGGTTTCTTGACAGGTGACACCGAGGAAGGTGCAGGGAGAGATCAAACAGCAGAGGTCTCAGCTTTGCTTGGTTGATAGCTTCTCCTTTGCCTGGCTGAGAGAGGAAGTTATTTGTGTTTTATTTCTCTTTTCTCTTTCTCATCACTGTCCCAGATTTCAGAGGGAATATTTTCATCAGAAGACAGCTGCACAGCAAGTTCTGCTTCCTCTTGAAAAGGCTTCACAAGTGGTGGGGGGGTGGGAAATGAACAGGACTGTGATGAAAGACGAGCCAAGGGCAGCCTGTGGAGCCACAGCCTGAGAGCTTTCCAGCATGAGGTTGGCAAAGGCATCCCAGGATCTCCTGCCCCTCGTTGCAGCGGTGTTTGGGTTGAGCTCTCTCCTCCAGATCAGCCCAGACAGCACTGAGCAGTAGAACTGGGAGGCTGTGGCTGCTGCAGCTACTGCAGTTCCCTTTCAAGACAGCAGGTGGGAAGAAAACCTCCTTTTGCTGGAGGAAATGTTGGGGCTGAAGTAGCCTTCCTGAGAGTCCTTCCTCAGAGCTCATTGCCCAGAGATGTGGTTGAGGCCCCATCCCCAGACACACTGAAAGGCAAACTTGATGGGGCCCTGGGCAACCTGATCTGGCTGGAGATGTCCCTGCTGAGTGCAGCGCAGTTGGACAAGATCATAGGATAGAATCAATAGAATCAATGAGGTTGGAAAAGACCTCAAAGATCATCAAGCCCAACCTGTCACCCAACACCTCCTGACAACTAACCCATGGCTCCAAGTGCCACATCCAAGCCCCTCTTGAACATCTCCAGGGATGGGGACTCCACCACCTCCCTGGGCAGCACATTCCAGTGGCTAACAGCTCTTGCTGGGAAGAACTTTCTCCTCACCTCCAGCCTAAACCTTCCCTGGCACAGCTTGAGACTGTGTCCTCTTGTTCTGGTGCTGCTTGCCTAGGAGAAGAGACCAACCCCCCCATCATTGGAGGTGTTTAGGAAGAGCCTGGATGGGGTGCTTGGTGCCATGGTTTAGTTGATCAGATGGTGTTGGGTGATAGGTTGGACTTGATGGTCTTGAAGGTCTCTTCCAACCTGGTTTATTCCATTCTCTCTTCTCTTCTCTTCTCTTCTCTTCTCTTCTCTTCTCTTCTCTTCTCTTCTCTTCTCTTCTCTTCTCTTCTCTTCTCTTCTCTTCTCTTCTCTTCTCTTCTCTTCTCTTCTCTTCTCTTCTCTTCTCTTCTCTTCTCTTCTCTTCTCTTCTCTTCTCTTCTCTTCTCTTCTCTTCTCTTCTCTTCTCTTCTCTTCTCTTCTCTTCTCTTCTCTTCCCTTCCCTTCCCTTCCCTTCCCTTCCCTTCCCTTCCATTCCACTCCACTCTACTCCACTCTACTCCACTCTACTCTACTCTACTCTACTCTACTCTACTCTACTCTGCTCTACTCTGCTCTACTCTCTTCTACTCTACTCTACTCTATTCTGAAGTCATCCAGTCCAATCATTCTCTGACTCTGCCAAGGCTGGGGCTAAACCATGGCCCTCTACACCACATCTCTGCCTCTTTGGAACACCTCCAGGGATGGGGATTCAAGCACCTCCATGGGAAGCCTGTTCCAGTCCTTGAGAAACCATTCAGGGAAGAACTTTATTCCTAGTCTCCAGCCTAAGCCTGGCACATTTCAGGCCATTTCCTCTTGTCCTATCTCTGGGGAGGAGTGGCCTTCCAGTATCTGAAGGGGGCTCCAAGAAGGCTGGGGAGGGACTGCTCAGGCTCTCAGGTAGTGATAGGACTGGAATGGAATGGAATGAAGCTGGAGGTGGGGAGATTGAGGCTGGAGGTGAGGAGGAAGTTCTTCCCCATGAGAGTGGTGAAGCCCTGGAATGGGTTGTCCAGGGAGGTGGTTGAGGCCCCAGCCCTGGAGGTGTTTAAGCCCAGACTGGCTGAGGCTCTGGCCAGGCTGATCCAGTGTGGGGTGTCCCTGCCCATGGCAGGGGGGTTGGAACTGGATGATCCTTGTGCTCCCTTCCAACCCTGACTGATACCAGGATACCATGATACCTCACTGCAACCTCCTTGCAGGGAGTTGTAGAGAGCAGTGAGGTCTGCCCTCAGCCTCCTCTTCTCCAGCCTCAACACCCCCAGCTCCCTCACCAGCCCTGCTCTCCAGACCCTTCCCCAGCTTTGTTTCCCTTGCCTTGCACCTCCCTCCACACCCCTGTGCCTCGGTTTTCCATGCTGGGAAGCTTCCAGTCTTGTCTGAGGGTGACTCCATGGTGTGAAAGCAGCCAGTGCCTGGGAGCCCTGGGTTTGAGCATGGCCTCAAGCTTTAGGCTTGGCAATGGCCAGCCCAGGAGAGAGGAGCTGCCTTTGCTAAACCTCTGTCCCTCCTGTGACTAATGAGCAGGAGTTTCAGCAGCCTAGATGAGAAGAAGACAAACACAGGATGAAAATACAGAGCCCCAAACCCAAGCCAGGGCTTTCCTTTTTGTTTTTGCAAATAAACACCAAAGGTTCACAGCTTTGTTTGCTTGCTGCCAGCAACAGAGGAAGGTCTTTGCCTGCAGAGCCTCTCCCTGCTGCTGGCCTGGGCTGGTTCTGCTACAGAATCTAATTCATTTGTTTGCCTGGAGAGAAATCCAATAGAGAAGAGCCCTGTGATCAATACCTGGGCTTGGACCAGCAAGCTGCCTGTGCTCAGAAAGAGTGAGGCCCAAGGCAGTGAGGCTGAGCTGCCAGGGAGCCAGGCAAAAGCAGCTTGCAGCTTGCAGCTGTAGTTAAGGTAGTTACTGCTTATTTATGTGATGGAGGGCCCTGAGCCTGCCACCCAGCCCTGCCAGGTGCTGTACAAAGCACAGCAGAAGGATGGAAAGAGGGAGAGGCTTTGCAGCAAGGCCAACAGCTGGCTCAGGAGAGGGGAGAGCAGAGGGAACGTGGCAGCGGTTGCTGTCTGCCGACCAGGAACTGCTGGCAAGTGGTTGCAGAGGTGCCAGGGAAAGCACAGAAGTGGCAGGGTTGGGAGGGACCTCAAGGCTCAGCCAGCCCCAACCCCCCTGCCATGGCCAGGGACACCTCACACTACAGCAGGTTGCTCACAGCCACCTCCAGCCTGGCTGCAAAACCCTCCAGGGGTGAGGCTTCCACCACCTCCCTGGTCAGCCTGTGCCAGGCTCTCACCACCCTCATGGGCAACAACTTCCAATCTCAATCTCCCCACTTCTAGTTTTGCTCCAGACCCCCAGTCCTATCCCTCCCTGACACCCTCAAAAGTCCCTCCCCAGCTTTCTTGCAGCCCCCTGCAGATCCTGGAAGGCCACAATGAGGTCTCCTGGGAGCCTTCTCCTCTCCAGCCTGCACAACCCCAACTCCCTCAGGCTGTGCTCACAGCAGAGCAGCTCCAGCCCTCTGCTCCTCCTCCTGGCCCTGCTCTGGACACACAAAAGCAGCATTAGAAAGGCAAGAGGCAGAGTGGCTGTAGAAAGAAGATGGAGAGCCCTCTCCTCTTCTAGCCCTTCTTTTTGCTGCATGAGGGTGGTGAGAGCCTGGCACAGGCTGCCCAGGGAGGTGGTGGAAGCCTCCTGCCTGGAGGTGTTTGCAGCCAGGCTGGAGGTGGCTGTGAGGTGTCCCTGGCCATGGCAGGGGGGTTGGAACTGGCTGAGCCTTGAGGTCCCTTCCAACCTTGACAAGTCTATGATTCTGTGATTTCACTCAGCTAGAGCTGAGCACCTCTGGGGCTGTCTGCCTCTCAGTACAAATTTATTAGCACACCAAGCTCTCCAGCAATCTCTGTTCATAAAAAATCCAAGGGAACAGCCACTGCCTCCCTCCCCAAAGCCTCAAGTTCAGGGCTGGTGAAGAAAAGAAACCAAACCCAAAACAACCAGCAGCCAGAGCACAAGGAGAAAAAGAAATCTATAGAGGCTTCAAAGAGCTGACTTTGCTGACACACAGAGCAGGAGGCACTAAAGAAGTAAATTCTGAGCATGCATAAGCTGATTGTGTGGAAATCCTGGGAGCAAAATCTCCAGCTGAACAAAGAAGCTGGGAGGTGGCTGCCAGAGAGCTCAGCAGCAGGGCTGGGAGCATGTGGCAGGAGCTAGCTCGGGGCAAGCCAGGCTGGGGGTGGAGGGGGACTGGGAGTGCACAGAAAGAAGCATTTAGGAGAGGAAAGGAATCACAGAGTCACCAAGGTTGGAAGAGACCTCAAAAAGCATCGAGTCCAAGCTGGCACCACAGAGCTCATGACTAAACCGTGGCTCCAAGTGCCACATCCAAGCCCCTCTTGAACACCTCCAGGGATGGGGACTCCACCACCTCCCTGGGCAGCACATCCCAGTGGCCAACAACTCTCTCTGGGAAGAACTTTCTCCTCACCTCCAGCCTAAACCTCCCCTGGCACAGCTTGAGACTGTGTCCTCTTGTTCTGGTGCTGCTTGCCTGGCAGAAGAGACCAACCCCCACCTGGCTCCAACCTCCCTGCAGGGAGTTGCAGAGAGCAAGAAGGTCTCCCCTGAGCCTCCTCTTCTGCAGGCTAAGCAACCCCAGCTCCCTCAGCCTCTCCTCCCAGGGCTGTGCTCCAGACCCCTCCCCAGCTTTCTTGCCCTTCTCTGGACACCTTCCAGCAGCTCAACCTCTTTCCTAACCTGAGGAGCCCAGAGCTGGACACAGGACTCCAGGTGTGGCCTCAGCAGTGCTGAGCACAGGGCACAAGGACTTCCCTGCTCCTGCTGGCCACACTCTCCCTGCTGCAGGCCAGGATGCCCTTGGCCTTCTTGGCCCCCTGGGCACACTGCTGGCTCCTGTTCAGCTGCTTTCCACCACTACCCCCAGGTCCCTCTCTGCCTGGCTGCTCTCAGCCACTCTGCCCCCAGCCTCTAGCACTGCCTGGGGTTGCTGTGGCCAAAGTGCAGCCCCTGGCACTTGGCCTTGTTGAATGCCATCCTGTTGGCCTCTGCCCATCTGCCCAGCCTGGCAAGGTCCCTCTGCAGAGCCCTTCTGCCCTCTAACAGATCAACATAAGGCCAAGCCTTACACCAACCTGGAATGCAAATGTCTGCAAAGATCTGAGGTTGAAGGCATGAGTCCCACCCTGGCCATCTGAGGTCTTGCCTGAAGGCCTCCTCCCTCCTGTGGGGTGGTTTTTTTGGTGTCTCCATCATTGGACACTGGACTTGGCTGGTTCCCTGCATACCTCTGCTTCCAGCAAGCCTTGGTGAGGGAAGGCAGCACTGCCACAGGCCTGGCCAAGAGCAGCCCAATTGCTGCTGCCCTGGCTGGGGAGTGCACTGGTGTGTGCAAGGTCATAAACTCATGGATTGACAGAAGGGGTTGGGTTGGAGGGGACCTCAAAGCTCATCCATTCCAACCCCTTGCCATGGGCAGGAACACTTCCCACCAGCCCAGCTTGCTCAAGGTCTCATCCAGCCTGGCCTTGACCACCTCCAAGGTAGGGGACAGCCACAGCCTCCCTGGGCAGCCTGTGCCAGAGTCTCCCCAGCCTCACTGCAAAGAATTTCTTCCTCATCTCCACTCTCAGTCTCTCCTCTCCCAGCTCAAAGCCATTGCTCCTCAGCCTGTCCCTCCCAGCCCTTGTCCAAAGTCCCTCCCCAGCTCTCCTGGAGCCCCTTCAGGCACTGGAAGGTTGCTCTGAGATCTCCTTGGAGCCTTCTCTTCTCCAGGCTGCACAGCCCCAGCTCTCCCAGCCTGTCCTCACAAGGGAGCTTCTGCAGCCCTCTGAGCATCTTTGTGGCCTCCTCTGGCTCTGCTCCAGCAGTCTGAAATCAAAGTCAAACACAAGAACTCACACATCCCACACACCTCAGGCTGGTAACTGGAGCAGTAGGCAGCTGCAGGCTCTCTCCAAGGCTCTTGATTTGTTATCATTCCTTTGCTTTCCCCTGCTTCCAGGAGAATTCACTCAAGCTCCTCAGCTAGGGAAGGAGGGAGAGGACTTGCATGAAGTGGCATGGAAATTCCATCTGTGCTGTCTTTAATATTTATCTGCAGCATCAGAATAGCTCAGCCCATAAATTGCTTTCTGAAGTGATTTGCAAGGCACTGAAAAAGACTTCACAGGGGACAGAAACTTTTCCTGAGATGGAGGAGAGCAGGTTGAGTTTGTAGGCAAGGGGAAGGGGCAGCTCCCCTCCCCCTGCTATCTCTAGCTGCCCATTTCAGGGCTGCTGTTCCATGGGAAGTGGAGAAGCCCAACTGCTCCAGCCCCTTTGCACTGCCCTCTGTGAAGTGCAGTGCTGAATTCATTTCTAACCCTTCCCCAGCAAAAAAAAATCTTGGAGGGTTTGTGGAGCACATGAAAAATTCATCTCAAGGCCTGCTGCCTAAAGGAAGAGAAGAGGAGGCTCAGGGGAGGCCTTGTTGCTCTCTGCAGCTACCTGAAGGGAGCAACCAGTGACAGGAGGAGAGGACACAGCCTCAAGCTGCACCAAGGGGAGGTTCAGGCTGGATGTGAGGAAGAAGTTCTTCATAGAAAGAGAGATTGGCCACTGGGATGTGCTGCCCAGGGAGGTGGTGGAGTCCCCATCCCTGGAGGGGTTTAGGAAGAGCCTGGCTGAGGCACTTGGTGCCATGTTTGAGTTGATCAGATGGTGCTGGGGGAGAAGTTGGACCTGGTGATCTCAAAGGTCTCTTCCAACCTGGCATTCAGTGATTTACAACACACTCAAAGCCAGCCTCCAGCACATGCCCTCAGCCCTGCTCCACCTGCACCTCCTCTGCTGCCATCTTCCACACTGCCAGACCTGATCTGAAATCATAGTATCCCAGTATCAGTCAGGCTTGGAAGGGACCACAAGGACCATCCAGTTCCAACCCCCCTGCCACGGGCAGGGACACCCCACATTAGATCAGGCTGGCCAGAGCCTGAGTGCTCTGAGTGCTGAAGCAGCTCCTCTGGACACAGCAGCATCCTCCAGCCCTGTGTTCCATCCCCTGCGTTCGTTTGACCACATCCTCTGGCTGCCTTTCCTTTCCTCCCTTCCCTAACACTCGGCCCCAATCCAGCCCCTGCAGAGAGCTTTGGGCAATATTGCCCTGATAAATATTCACCTCCTCTGGCTGTATTTCTGCCTCCTGATTGCTGTTCTTCTTGCTCCTCACATTTGCATGAGAATAGAGCTTCATTGCCGCCGTCCCCGGCGTGCTGCTGCATTTAGACAGCGACAAAGCTTCTGGAGGCTGCAGGTGACGAGCACACCACTGCAACAGATGTCCTCAGCCATTAAAAACGGGGGAACACTCTCAGCTGTTAAACAGAGAGCAGTGGGCAGTGCTGCTTCGAAGCAGAGCCTTTCCCTGTCAGCTGCTCCCAGGGATCAGAACCCTCCTAAGGCTGCAGTTTGTCGTGGAACCATTGACCCATTGAATCAACCAGGCTGGAAAAGACCTCAGAGATCATCAAGTCCAACCTGGCACCCAGCACCTCCTGGCAACTAAACCATGGCTCCAAGTGCCACATCCACACAACACAGAATCACCAAGGTTGGAAGTGGCCTCAAGGATCACCAAGTCAAATCTGGCACCACAGACCTCCTGACTAAAACCCTGGCTCCAAGTGCCACATCCAAGCCCCTCTTGAACACCTCCAGGGCTGGGGACTCCACCACCTCCCTGGGCAGCACATCCCAGTGGCCAATCTCTCTTGCTGGGAAGAACTTTCTCCTCACCTCCAGCCTAAACCTCCCCTAGCACAGCTTGAGACTGTGTCCTCTTGTTCTGCTGCTGCTTGCCTGGCAGAAGAGACCAACCCCCACCTGGCTCCAACCTCCCTGCAGGGAGTTGCAGAGAGCAAGAAGGTCTCCCCTGAGCCTCCTCTTCTGCAGGCTAAGCAACCCCAGCTCCCTCAGCCTCTCCTCCCAGGGCTGTGCTCCAGACCCCTCCCCAGCTTTCTTGCCCTTCTCTGGACACCTTCAAGTCTCTCAATGTCCTTCTTAAACTGAGGAGCCCAGAACTGGACACAGGACTCCAGGTGTGGCCTCAGCAGTGCTGAGCACAGGGCACAAGGACTTCCCTGCTCCTGCTGGCCACACTCTGCCTGCTGCAGGCCAAGATGCCCTTGGCCTTCTTGGCCCCCTGGGCACACTGCTGGCTCATATTCAGCTGCTGTCCACCAGTACCCCCAGGTCCCTTTCTGCCTGGAAGTAAAACCTTGGCTGGCTTTAAGCTGGTGGAGATGGATCCTCTCAATTCAGATCCCTCTGCCCCGTGGTCAGGCCCATTCCAGAGCAAGCAGCTTCAGCACAGCACTGTGCTGTGTGTGAGACTCTGCTTTTAAGCATCACGAACTTGGTCCAGCTCCAGCTGCTCCATTTTGCTTCCCTCACTGTGCTCACCACCAGCCCTCTCCTTCAACCCTCAGTTCTTGTGGCAAGAGCCTCCCTTGCAGCTCCTGGGCATGCTGGGCATAGTAGAGTGACAGAATATTAGGAGTTGGTTGGGACCTCCAGGAATCAAATCAGAGCAGGATCACCCAGGGCAGGTCACACAGGAACACATCCAGGTGGGGCTTGAATGTCTCCAGAGCAGGAGACTCCACAACCTCTCTGGGCAGCATGCTCCAGGCCTCCAGCACCCTCACACCAAAGAAGTTTCTTCTCATGTTGAGATGGAACCTCCTGGGCTCCAGGTTGTGCCTGCTACTCCTTGTCCTATCACTGGGCACTACCACAAAGAGCCTGGCCCCTTCATCCTGACCCCCACCCCTCAGATATTTATAGGCATTGCTCAGATCCCCTCTCAGCCTTCTCTTCTCCAGACTAAACAGTCCCAGGGCTCTCAGTCATTCTTCACAGCAGAGGTGCTCCAGTCCCTTCAGCATTATAGGAGATCCCCATTGGACTCTCTCCAGCAGATCTCTGCCCCTCTTGAATTTGGGAGCCCAAAAAAGGACACAGTACTCATGGAATCATAGATTTGGCAGGGTTGGGAGGGACCTCAAGGCTCAGCCAGTTCCAACCCCCCTGCCATGGGCAGGGACACCTCACACTGCAGCAGGTTCAGCACAGCCACATCAAAACCTCCAGGGATGAGGCTTCCACCCCCTCCCTGGGCAAGCTGTGTTGTAGGCTTGTTCTCAGCAGAGCAGAGCAGAGCAGAGCAGAGGGGGAGAAGAACCTCTCTGGACCTGCTGGACTCACTTTTGCTGGACAGATCTTTCCTTGGGTGTTTTTTCCCCTGGCTTATTGAACCTTTTCTTTTTCTTTTCCTTTCTTCTTTTTGTCTTTTGTCTTTTTGTCCAAGCTGCAGGCTTGGAAGGGGCTCAGCTGTGAAGTCCAAATGCCTAAAGCCAGAGAGCCAGTAAAACACACATCTGGAGTGGGCTTTGTCCAGCATGAGCATGTCCTCCTGCCCATCACCCCTGTGCTGAGGCAGAGCATGAGCAGGCTGCCTGAGCCCTTAGGCAGAGCACAGTGAGCAGCTTGGGTTAGAATCATAGAACTGTCAGGGTTGGAAGGAGCCTCAAGGATCATCCAGCTGCAACCCCCATGCCATGGGCAGGGACACCTCACACTGCAGCAGGTTGCTCACAGCCACATCAAAACCTCCAGGGATGAGGCTCCCACCCCTTCCCTGGGCAAGCTGTATTGCAGGCTTGTTTTCAGCAGAGCAGAGCAGAGCAGAGGGGGAGAAGAACCTCTCTGGACCTGCTGGACTCACTTTTGCTGGACAGATCATTCCTTGAGTGTTTTTTCCTTGGTTTCCTTGGTTCATTCTACCTTTTCTTTTTCTTTTCCTTTTTGTGTGTCCAAGCTGCAGGGTTGGAAGGGGCTCAGCTGTGAGGTCCAAATGCCTAAAGCCAGAGAGCCTGTAAAACACACATCTGGAGTGGGCTTTGTCCAGCATGAGCATGTCCTCCTGCCCATCACCCCTGTGCTGAGGCAGAGCATGAGCAGGCTGCCTGAGCCCTTAAGCAGAGCACAGTGAGATTAATGACACTCTCCCCATCTCCTCTCCCTGCCAGGGATGAGCATATTGGAAATGCTTTGATCAATAGAGATTATGGGGATCAAGCCTTCATCTCCTTTCAGGCCTGGTCTATAATGTGTTTCCTCTGCTTTTGTTGAGCCTTTAAATGCCTGCCTGTTTCCTTCTGCTTTGATTATTTATCTCCCTAACATCATTAGCTCCCAAGGATGTTTTGGATGGCATCTGTTTGTGTTGCAAGGCAGAGGGTAAAGCAGCCCTGATTTTGAATGCTCCTTCTCCACTTGGAAGTGGCTGTAGACAGGTTGGATGGTCTAAAAGGCACAGGGCTTGGCTCTGACACAGCTCTTCTGCTCTTCATGATTGGAAGGCTGGGTGGAAAGGGGCTTGGGCTATGAAACTTGGGTTCCACTTTGCCACCTGAGGTCTTTGCTATGCTCTGCTTTTAGAATAGAATGGAATAGAATGGAATAGAATAGAATGGAATAGAATAGAATAGAATAGGATAGAATAGAATAGAATAGGATAGAATAGAATAGAATAGAATAGAATAGAATAGGATAGGATAGGATAGGATAGGATAGGATAGGATAGGATAGGATAGAATAGAATAGAATTAACCAGGTTGGAAGAGACCTTTGAGATCATCAAATCCAACCTATCACCCAGCACCATCTGATCAACTCAACCATGGCACCAAGCACCCCATCCAGTCTCTTCCTAAACACCTCGAGGGGTAGGGACTCCACCACCTCCCTGGGCAGCACATCCCAGTGGCCAATCTCTCTTTCTATGAAGAACTTATTCCTAACATCCAGCCTGAACATCCCCTGGCACAGCTTGAGACTGTGTCCTCTTGTTCTGGGGCTGCTTGCCTGGGAGAAGAGACCAACCCCCACCTGGCTTCAACCTCCCTGCAGGGAGTTGCAGAGAGCAAGAAGGTCTCCCCTGAGCCTCCTCTTCTGCAGGCTAAGCAACCCCAGCTCCCTCAGCCTCTCCTCCCAGGGCTGTGTTCCAGACCCCTCCCCAGCAAGACAAGTCAGAGGCAAGCAGTGGCTACAGTACTTATTAGCAGTAATTGCCTCCCAGGGTGAAATCAAACATCCAGATCACCGAGGTGTCCTGCTCTGCTTTCATAAAAGCCACTTAATTCAAGGGGCAGGAGGGCAGGGAAGTTGCCCAGGGGAAGGTAAGAGATGTAAATTGAAAATGTAATGGGATATGGGGGCACATTAGGCCCAGCAGGTCTGCCAGGTGTGATTAAGCTCAGTCCCTTCACAAAAGGATAATTGTCCTCATGGTAGATCAGCAAAATAAAACCTTCAGCTGCTCCTGCCTCAGCACTAAGCCACTTCTAGAGGCTGCTGCTGTCCAAGTCAAAATTCACTTTTGCCATCTCATGGTCTCCAGTGATCCATCCTGGCTGAGCAGCCTCATTTTTGTTCACTTGAGTTTCATTCCTGTTGCCTGAAAACCAGCAGAGGAGATTAGTTACACTGGCTTGAGCCACTCAGAAAACACTTGGGCAAGAGCTGGGCTGGAGTCACGCTGGCTCTGGACTATCCTGTCCCTAACGCTCTGTGAAGAGGGAGAGGCATTTGGTTTATGCAGCCCTTCTGTGACAGCTTCCTCTGAAAGCCACAGCAAGGGCCCAGAACTACTGAGTCCAGGTCTGGAGCCCTCAACCTGTGTTGGACATGGACCTGATGGAGAGGGTCCAGAAGAGGGCCTTGGAAATGAGCAGGGGGGTGGAGAACCTCTGCTACGAGGGCAGGCTGAGGGTGTTCAGAAGAGAAGGCTCTGGGGAGACCTTAGAGCAGCCTTCCAGTAACTGAAGGAGGTTACAAGAAGGCTGGAGACAGACTGTTTGCAGAGGTCTGCAGTGACAGGAGGAGGGGCAATGGCTTCAAACTAGAGCAGAGCAGATTTAGACTGGATGTTAGGGACAAGTTCTGCCCCATGAGGGTGGTGGAACACTGGAATGGGTCACCCTGGAAGGTAGGGCTCAGGCTTGACAGTGCTCTGGACAACTTGACCTAGTGGAGGATGTCCCTGCTGACTGCAGAGGGGGTTGGACTGGATGACCTTGGGAGGTCCCTTCCAACCCAGCTTGATTCTATGGTTCTATGAATATCCCACTTTGATATCTTGTCCCACTGCAATGCCAGCTGAGGCACCAGAGTGGAACTGAAGCATATCCACTGCTTGATTAGATGGTGTTGGGTGACAGGTTGGGCTTGAGGATCTGAAAGGTCTTTTCCACCCTGGTTCATTCTATTCTATTCTATTCTATTCTATTCTATTCTATTCTATTCTATTCTAATCAACCAAACCATGGTTTAGTTGATCAGATGGTGTTGGGTGATAGGTTGGACTTGATGATCTCAAAGGTCTCTTCCAACCTGGTTAATTCTATTCTATTCTATTCTATTCTATTCTATTCTATTCTATTCTATTCTATTCTATTCTATTCCATTCCATTCCATTCCATTCCATTCCATTCCATTCTTAAAATGGGGCATGGTAACCTGAAAACCTCATGGTCAAGAATGTCCATCTGGACCTTAGAGGTCACTGCAAGAAGCTGCCTTGGGAGATGGAAGAGAGATCAGGGATGGAGCCCAGCACAAGGCAAATTGGTATTACAAAGGTCTTGCCTTCAGAGGGTCATAGATCAGAGAATGGTAGAGGTTGGAAGGGACCTCTGGAGATGGAGTCCAACCCCCCCCTGCCAAGGCAGGGTCACCTAGGGCAGGTCACACAGGAACATATCCACAGGTGGCTTTTGAATGTCTCCAGAGGTGGAGCCTTCCCCACCTCTCTGGGCAGCCTGCTCCACTGCTCCATCACCCTTGAATTACAGAAGTTCCTCCTCCTGTTTAGATGGAACTTCCTCTGCTCAGGTTTGTGCCCCTTACCCCTTGTCCTGTCCCTGGGCACCACTGACAAATCCTGGCCCCATCCTCCTGACACCCAGCTTGGATGCCCAAGACTGGTCTGACACAGCAGAAAGCTGCACTTCAGGGTAGGAAACAGCAACCAACATTGCAACTGGAGAGCTAGAGCAAGGATGAGCAGTGGGGTGGGCAGAGAGCAGGAGGGAGCAGCTGGGAAGCCAGGCTAAGCAGAGGTGGAATCCCACAGGAGGCTGCTGTGTGGGGAGAGGTGTTCCACTACCAGCAGAAGCACAGGTCCCTGATCACAGAGCAGTCAGTGTGAGACATTCATAGCACCCAAGGGAGTGAGGAAGGACCTGATTAGCTTTCCTTCCCTCTCCTTCCATTCCCTATTAGCTCCAGCTCAGTGTTAGTAAACCTGATACCATGGCCACAGGTATTGGGTGGTGCTGGCTCCAGTCCTGCTGCTGAAACCAATGGTTCCCACTTGGCTGCTTTTAAACCTTCCACTAAGCACAACACACAAATAATAAAACCAGGAGCATCACTAGGAGAATCTCAGAGCCTCTCTGGGCCAATTTCCTCCTGGTTTGTTTCCTTTGCACAGTCTGGTTAGGGCAATCAAACAATCTGGGGCTTGCTAATGACCCTGCTTCATCTCTCCTCCCAGGGCTGCAGGCACTAAATGTCATTCTCCTGAAGCAGGCTGCATCTCCTTAGCCTCTTGGCTTTATCCTCCATCTCCCAGGCTGGATTTAAAGGCAGTGGCAGGAGCAGCAGAGCAGTTGGACTGGATGATCACAGAGGTCTTTTCCAACTGCAACCACTCTGTAACATCAGTTTGAGATGCTGAAGGGTTTATTTCTGTCTCCTTTCATCTCTGGCTCTGTGCATTCACCCCAGACAAAGAGCAGAGAGGTACAGGCACCTTAGAAAAGGGAGCAGACTGCTTGTTGGAAGAAGCAGCCCTGGGTGCCTTTGAAGGTGCTCTGAAAACCCACAGCAGAGCAGGATGTTAGATCCAGACCTTCTGATCCTTAGCAGTTCTCACAGAACAGAATCCTAGCATCATTTCAAGTGGAAGAGCTCTTTAAGGTCATGATCACAGCATCACAGTTCATTACAGGTTGGAAGGGACCTCCAGAGATCACCCAGTCCAACCCCCCCCTGCCAAAGCAGGGTCACCCAGGGCAGTCTGCACAGGAATGCATCCAGGCAGCTTTGGAATGTGTCCAGAGGAGGAGATTCCACAGCAGGAGAGTGAACACATCTAAAGGCCAGGTTCTACACACTGGCCACAACCACCCCAGGCAGTGCTGCAGGCTGGGGGCAGAGTGGCTGAGAGCAGCCAGGTAGAAAGGGACCTGGGGGTAGTGGTTGATAGTAGGCTGAACATGAGCCAGCAGTGTGCCCAGGGGGCCAAGAAAGCCAAGGGCATCCTGGCCTGCAGCAGGAAGAGTGTGGCCAGCAGGAGCAGGGAAGTCCTTGTGCCCTGTGCTCAGCACTGCTGAGGCCACACCTGGAGTCCTGTGTCCAGCTCTGGGCTCCTAAGCTTAGGAAAGAGGTTGAGCTGCTGGAAGGTGTCCAGAGAAGGGCAAGAAAGCTGGGGAGGGGTCTGCAGCATAGCCCTGTGGCTCTCTCCAACTCCCTGAAGGGGGTTGGTCTCTTCTCCCAGGCAAGCAGCACCAGAACAAGAGGACACAGTCTCAAGCTGTGCCAGGGGAGAAGTTTAGGCTGGATGTAAGGAAGAAATTCTTCCCAGCAAGAGAGATTGGCCACTGGGATGTGCTGCCCAGGGAGGTGGTGGAGTCCCCATCCCTGGAGGGGTTTAGGAAGAGCCTGGATGAGGCCCTTGGTGTCATGGTTGAGTTGATCAGATGGTGCTGGGTGAGAGGTTGGACTGGATGATCTCTGAGGTCTCTTCCAACCTGGTTAATTCTAGTCTAGTCTAGTCCATTCCATTCCATTCCATTCCATTCCATTCCATTCCATTCCATTCCATTCCATTCTACTCTATCCTATTCTCTCTGGGCAGCCTGCTCCAGGGCTCTGTGACCCTCACTGTAAAGAAGTTTCTCCTCATGTTGAGGTGAAACCTTCTCTGTTCCAGTTTGTCTCCGTTATTCCTTGGGTTATTACTGCACACCTTCCACTTCACCCCCAGCCCTCAGGTATTGACAGGCATTGATCAGGTCCCCTCCCAGCCTTCTCTTCTCAAGACCAAACACTGAGCCCAACCATTCTCTAACTCTTCCAAGTCTGGTGCTAAACCACATCCCTCAGCACCACATCCACCTGGCCAAAGCCCTGAAAGGGATAATCCTGGAAGCTGGTCTAACCCCCTCCCACTTTCAGCACACTCCTAGAAGCAGCACAAGCTGCTCAGCAAAGGCTCCATCCTTTCCTCATCCCTGCAGGACCCCAGCAGCTCTCAGCAGCGGTTTCAGCAGCGTGATTGCCATTCCCCATGCGACATTTCCCTTGTAGCTGGAGGGAGAAGCAGGAGCTGGCCGAAAATGCCCTTTTGTTAAGCGGTGTTTTTCTCCTCAGTACACCGCAGCATCGCTTGAGCTTTGAACCCTGGAGCTCACAATGGCCCTCAGCAGCCCCAGGCCGAGGGTGTGTTGAGATTGCTTCTAAGCAGGGCTCTTGGGAGCAGCCTGACACAGCAGCATGTTCCCTGCTGTGTCCGTCTCCAGTCCCCACGGGGCCCGGCAGAGCCCCGGCACAAGGGCTGAAAGAAAGCTGTGGAGATGCTGGAACGAAGCTGCGGAGGGGTCTGGAGCACAGCCCTGGGAGGAGAGGCTGAGGGAGCTGGGGTTGCTTAGCCTGCAGAAGAGGAGGCTCAGGGGAGACCTTCTTGCTCTCTGCAACTCCCTGCAGGGAGGCTGTAGCCAGGTGGGGGTTGGTCTCTTCTGCCAGGCAAGCAGCCCCAGAACAAGAGGACACAGTCTCAAGCTGTGCCAGGGGAGGTTCAGGCTGGATGTTAGGAAGAAATTCTTCCCAGCAAGAGAGATTGGCCACTGGGATGTGCTGCCCAGGGAGGTGGTGGAGTCCCCATCCCTGGAGGTGTTTAGGAAGAGCCTGGATGAAGCACTTGGTGCCATGGTTTAGTTGATCAGATGGTGCTGGGTGATAGGTTGGACTTGGTGATTGGGAAGGTTTTTTCCAGCCTGGTTCATTCTGTGTTCTACCCAGCAGTGGCTGGCAGCTGAACTGACTGCAGAGCAGCAGTGTGCTGCTGGGCAGTGGGAGGCACCCCCCACCCCCACCCCCCATGCTGCTGCTGCTGGTGTCCCCAGCTGGGCTGCTGCCCATGCCTGCAGCTGTACCATGGGCAGCCAAGACAAGCTGTGCTTCTTCCATCAGGAGCTCAGGGAAACAACCACTTGAAATACCTTGACTGAGACCATTTGTGGACCTTGTGGCCAGCCTGTGTCTCTAAGCATCATAGAATCATAGAATCAATAAGGTTGGAAAAGACCTCAAAGATCATCAAGTCCAACCTGGCACCCAGAATCATTTAGGTTGGGAAAGACCTTCAAGATGCTGGAGTCCAAGCATCAATCCTACTTTGCCAAGCCCACAGCTGAGCTGTACCCCCAAGCACCACATCTGCACTGCCTTTAAACCCCTCCAAGGATGGGGACTCCACCACCTCCCTGGGCAGCCTGGGCCAATGCCTGGCAACCCTTTCAGTGAGGAAATCTTTCCTAATGCCCAGCCTGAACCTTTCCTGGTGCAGCTTGAAGCCATCCCCTTTGGTCTGCCCCTGTCATGCTCACACCTTGGGCCTCACATGGCCAAGCTTCCTTGTCCAGTGGAAGCAGAGGGATGTTTTGGGAAGCCTTTTATCTGTTGCACGCTCAACATGCCAGCAGGCAGCCAGGGAGAAGTGTAGGTGTGCTCAGTGCCCTGAAGCTATCACTTTGTTACTCCAGGCAGAGAAAAAGTTCTCAGGAGAAGGCAATTGTGACTAGAGGTTGAAGTTCACCTTCAGGCTGTGTTGGTTGGTGGCTCTCTTTTCAAAGGAGGGCTCCTGAGGACAGCTAAAATCCTTTCTTAGACCAAGAACTCTCTTTTCAGCCTTTCCTTGGACAATGGGGCTGATGCTGTGCCACTGTGAAGCAACCTCATGCAAAACAGACAGGAGGCTTCCTCCCTCTGCCTTCCTCCCTCTGCCTTCCTCCCTCTGCCTTCCTCCTCATGTGGCTTCAAGAGCAAAAATGCTTGGAACAGAGAAGAAAAGAGGAAACAAGATCAACTTTCTAATCCCACTTCAAAGGCTGTGTGGGAACAGCAGCCTCAATAGATGCATTTAACCGTTTGGAGGGTGAGCTGCACCCTCCCTGTGTGCCATGGGCTGCAGAGGGAGCAGAGCTGCAGCTTCTCCTCCCTGCCAGAGGCTTTCTGAGGGGTGGCCATGCTCAGGGAATAATTCTTCTCCTGACAATCTTGAGTCCCTTGATGAAAGGAGAGTCCTCTCTCTGGTCTTTAGCTTCAAAGCCTAACCAAATGTCATGTGTAACAGCAGGGCTGGTGGCTTCCTGAGTGGTGACAGTGTCACACTCCCAGGGAAGGTGCCAGGGCAGGGAGCTGTGTCTGGAGATGGCTCATGTCTACCACAGAATCACCAAGGTTGGAAGAGACCTCAAAGATCACCAAGTCCAACCTGGCACCACAGACCTCCTGACTAAACCAGGGCTTCAAGTGCCACATCCAATCCCCTCTTGAACACCTCCAGGGATGGGGACTCCACCACCTCCCTGGGCAGCACATCCCAGTGGCTAACAACTCTGTCTGGGAAGAACTTTCTCCTCACCTCCAGCCTAACCCTCCCCTGGCACAGCTTGAGACTGTGTCCTCTTGTTCTGGTGCTGCTTGCCTGGCAGAAGAGCCCAACCCCCACCCAAGAGAGGCGATCCTTCCGCTGTGGATGCTCTGCAGGTTTGGCAGAGGTCACTGTGGGCACCGAGGTGGGAGGCAGAGGAGGTTTAGGCAGTGCAGAGCAGGGGGGAGGGCAGTGCAGGTCATCTCCCTGCCTGCTTGCCAGATTGATTCCTCTCACTGCCTGCTGGTAAACCAGGCCCTTGTGGAGAGAACTCACCTAGAGCTGGTGGATATTTGTGTCTGGCTTTGTGTTTTCCTTCCCCTCCACCTGTTCTTCCCACATCAAACCTTTGCTCTAATGAGGATTGAGAGCTTCTTTGTTTTGGGGGGGTGGGTGGGGATTGATGTCTGTCTGTTATGGTTCATTCCCTGAAAACATTGATCCCTCATAAAAAATGCAACAGCTTTTTGGCCCCCAAACACAACTGCTCAGCCAAGAAATGGCTTTGTTGTTGTTGTTGTTGTTTTCCAGCAGAAACCTTTTCTTGGGTGCAGCTCACATTTTCTGAGCCTCTTTTTAAGCCCTGAAAACTCCCTCTTGATACACACACAGAGCCCAATCATTTTGATGGGTAATCTTTGACCAGGCTCCTTGGGAACAGCAAGCTGGCAGTGCCTAACCTCCCTCTTTGGCTGCTTTGCTTTGCTGGGGGATCACTGGGATGCAGCAGGATTCTTACAGCTTAAATGAAGGCATTTCTAGCAGGCACAGCCTTTCCTGCCTGTGTCAGAGCCTGAAGCATGAATCTTCTTCTGTGTCTCTTCAAAAGCTTATGGAATGGAATGGAATAGGATAGGATAGGGTAGGATAGGATAGGATAGGATAGGATAGGATAGGATAGGATAGGATAGGATAGGATAGGATAGGATAGGATAGGATGGATGGGATGGGATGGGATGGGATGGGATGGGATGGGATAGAATAGAATAGAATAGAATAGAATAGAATAGAATAGAATAGAATAGAATAGAATAGAATAGAATAGAATAGAATAGAATAGAATAGAATAAACCAGGTTGGAAAAGACCTTCCCAATCATCACGTCCAAGCTATCACCCAGCACCATCTGATCAACTAAACCATGGCACCAAGTGCCTCATCCAGGCTCTTCCTAAACCCCTCCAGGGATGGGGACTCCACCACCTCCCTGGGCAGCACATTCCTGTGGCCAGTCTCTCTCTCTGTGTGAAGAATTTCTTCCTCCCCTCCAGCCCAAACCTCCCTTGGTGCAGCTTGAGACTGTGTCCTCTTGTTCTGGTGCTGCTTGCCTGGCAGAAGAGACCAACCCCCACCTGGCTCCAACCTCCCTGCAGGGAGTTGCAGAGAGCAAGAAGGTCTCCCCTGAGCCTCCTCTTCTGCAGGCTGAGCAACCCCAGCTCCCTCAGCCTCTCCTCCCAGGGCTGTGCTGCAGACCCCTCACAGTGACACTGTGTTCAGAGCAGCTCTTACTCCTAGCTTGTTCCCGTGGTGTCTCCCAGAGTGAAATGGAAAACAAACTGCACTTGCAGCCCAGAAGGTCAAAGGCAGCCTGGGCTGCATCCAGTCAGCATGTCCAGAGATGGAGGGAGGGATTCCTGCCCCTCTGCTCTGGGAGACCTCACCTGCAGGGCCACGTCCAGCTATGGAGTCCTCAACACAAGAAGGACATCAACCTGGTGGCAAGGGTACAGAGCAGGCCCATAAAAATGGTCAGAGGCCTGGAGCACCTCTGCTGTGAAGACAAGGTTGAGAGTTGTGGCTGTTCAGCATGGAGAAGAGGAGGCTCCAGGGAGACCTTAGAGCAGCCTGCCAGTGCCTGAAGGGAGCTTTCAGGTCACTGTTGGGGGGCTCACAGTGAGGGGACAAGGGGCAATGGGTTGAAACTAGAGAAAGGGAGATTTAGGTTGCACATCAGGAGGATGTTCTGCACAATGAGGGTGGTGAGACACTGGAACAGGTTGCCCAGGGATGTGGTGGAGGCCTCACCTCTGGAGGCATTCAGTGCCAGCCTTGAGGGGACCCTGAGCGATCTGATCTAGTTGGGGATGTCCCTGCTGACTGCGGGGTGTTGGACAAGATGACCTCTGGAGGTCCCTGCCACCCCAGTGCATTCTGTGATCCTGTGTTTCTCTGGCAAAGACTCTGTGAACTGGGGAAAGGAAAGCAGAGCCAGCCAGCACCAGAACAAGAGGACACAGTCTCAAACTGTGCCAGGGGAGGTTTAGGCTGGAGGTGAGGAGAAAGTTCTTCCCAGAGAGTGTTGTTAGCCATTGGAATGTGCTGCCCAGGGAGGTGGTGGAGTCCCCATCCCTGGAGGTGTTCAAGAGGGGATTGGATGTGGCACTTGGAGCCATGGTTTAGCTGTCAGGAGGTGTTGGGTGACAGCTTGGACTTGATGATCTCTGAGGTCTTTTCCAACCTTCCTGATTCTGTGATTCCTTCCACCATGAATCTCTGTCTGCTCGTAAGGAGATAGATGACCAAAGGGGCTAGGGCTAGGACCTTGCCTTGGCTAGGGCCAGAATCCAGCTCCTCACCTTCTCAGCTAAGAGGAGCAGAGGTGGGGGTCTGGCATCGAGTGTCACACAGGAGGGACTGGGAAGTGCTGGAGATGAGGATGCTGAGGGGCCTGGAGCATCTCTGTGAGGAGCAAAGGCTGAGAGCCCTGGGGCAGCTGAGGCATCTCTCTTATGGGGAAAGAATGAGAGCCTTGGGGCTGTTGAGCCTGGAGAAGAACAGCCCCAGAGGGCATCTGAGCAATGCATACAAATACCTAAAGGGTGGAGGTCATGAGGATGAGACTGGGCTCTGTTCAGAGGTCCCCAGAGACTGGGCAAGGGGCAGTGGGGACAAACCAGAACTCAGAAGGTTTCATTTGAACTTAAGGGGAAAAAATGATTTACTTTGAGGGTGCTGGAGGCCTGGAGCAGGCTGCCCAGGGAGGTTGTGGTGTCTCCTTCTCTGGAGACTTTCAACACCTGCCTGGACATGCTCCTGTGCAGCCTGATCAAGGCATACTTGTGTCACTAGGAGATGTGGACCCAGTGATCTCCAAAGCTCCTTTCCAAGCCTTAGCATTCTGTGGTCATGATGAGAGCACTCTCACCAGGGGCTATTTTGCATCCTCCTCAGGTGCTCATTTAAGCAGAGTTGTGCTGAGGTCTGCCTGATGTGTCACAGTCTCACCTCTGTGATGCAAAATGGCCTGAAGTCAGTTTTGCTGAGCATGATGGAAGCTGATTTTTCCAGGGTAGGTGATGAGGACCACACTGCCAACAGCCAGGCCCCATGGTGCTGAAGATAAATGAGCAGCAGCTAAGTGGCTACAGGGAAGGCAGTCAAGGCTGCTGGTGATCCTTTATCACTGGTATTGCAGCACCACCTATATGTCCCTGGCACTGAGCACAACTCTGTGCCATCAGGCCCTGAAGAACCACAAAGTACAAGAGGTGTGCTGTGGTTCAAGAGTAAAGCACTGAATGCAGATGTAAGCAATGTACAGAGTCACAGAATCACAGAATGGGTTGGGTTGGAAAAGTCCTCCAAGCTCATCCAGTCCAACCAGCAACCCAGCCCCACCATGGCCACTAAACCCTGGCCCCAAGTGCCATGACCACAGGTTTCTTGACCACCTCCAGGGCTGGGGACTCCACCACCTCCCTGGGCAGCCTGTGCCAATCAATAGAATCACACAGAGAATCACAGAGTCACCAAGGTTGGAAGAGACCTCAGAGATCAGCAAGTCCAACCTGGCACCACAGACCTCCTGACTACTAAACCATGGCACCAAGTGCCCCTCTTGAACACCTCCAGGGATGGGGACTCCACCACCTCCCTGGGCAGCACATTCCAGTGGCCAATCTCTCTTGCTGGGAAGAACTTTCTCCTCACCTCCAGCCTAAACCTTCCCTGGCACAGCTTGAGACTGTGTCCTCTTGTTCTGCTGCTGGGTGCCTGGGAGAAGAGACCAACCCCCACCTGGCTCCAACCTCCCTGCAGGGAGTTGCAGAGAGCAAGAAGGTCTCCCCTGAGCCTCCTCTTCTGCAGGCTGAGCAACCCCAGCTCCCTCAGCCTCTCCTCCCAAGGCTGTGCTCCAGACCTCTCACCACTAAACCCGCAGCATGAGGGGAAAGAGGATTCACCCTGATCACACTGAGTGTGTGAGATGTGATGGAAATCAATAATCCTCCCTGAAACGCCAAGCAAACAGCATGTCACCCTCCAGAGGACACTCCCCACATGCTAGAATGGAATGGAATGGAATGGAATGGAATGGAATGGAATGGAATGGAATAGAATAGAATAGAGTGGAATAGAACAGGTTGGAAAAGACCTTTGATGGTGGCTTTCCTCCCTCAGGGCAATGGGTAGGACTCACTCTAATGGGTAGATGCCTGAAGTTAAGAAGGTGTCCGTGCTCCTGGCCCTAAGACACTTAGTGAACCAGCATGGGAGGCTCCCATGGGTGCTGAAGTGGTCAAGGAAGTCTTATTTTCTTTGATAGAAAATATCACAGACTCACAGAATGGGTAGGGTTGGAAGGGACCTTCAAGATCATCCAGTTCTAACCCCCCTCCATGGGCAGGGACACCTTCCACCAGCCCAGCTTGCTCATGGCTTCATCCAACCTGGCCTTGAACACCTCTAGGGAGGAGGCAGCCACAGCCTCCCTGGGCAACCTGTGCCAGCATCTCCCCAGCCTCACTCTAAAGAATTTCTTCCTCCTCTCCAGTCTCAGTCTCCCCTCTCCCAGCCTGAAGCCCTTGTCCCTCATCCTGTCACACCCAGCCCTTGTCACAAGCCCTTCCCCATCTTTCTTGCAGGCCCCCTTGAGGCACTGGATGTCTCTATTAATACAGCCAGCTATAAATAGCAGCTGGAGCGTGCAGAGCCAGGCATTTGCTAGTGGTGAGGCAGGAAGCAATCCCCAGTTCGTGGAAACAATTCTTCTGCCTTCTGTCCTTTTTTAATGTCCTTGTCTCTGCTGATCAGCCTTTCCTGGGGGAGCCAGAGCATGGCTGGGGTGAAGGCTGAGCTCCTGCTCAGCTCAGCAGAAGCACTGCCTGAACCCAGAGCGGACAGAGGGGCAGGGAACTGATCGTGTCCTTACCTGACCTGTTCTGTAAGCCGAGGACATAAACCTGCAGCTCTTCTCTCCTTGGCATTCTCAATTCCCTTGAAAGCTTCCAGATTAGGAAGAGAGGGGTTTGTTTATTTTGCCCTGCTGAGAAATCCTCCTTCCTGTAGTATTTTGTAATCAGTTGACTCCTACAAGTGCAAAGTGAGGCTCAGAAGGCACAAGGTAGAGGAATAAGCCTGCAAGCTGGGTGCTGGCTAAGGCATCCCTCAAGAGAGACCTTCCCAGCAACAGCTAAACAGAGAGCTGGGAGCTTCCTCCTTGCCTTTAATGCTTGTAATCTAAACTGATGTTGCTGCAGAGAGCCTGATTTACCTGTCTGGAAGGGAACAGGATTCTTCTTCTCTCTTTCCAGTGCCTTTCAGAAGCACCTGAGAGCAAGCAAGGTGCCAAACAGCGCTGCTGCTGCATCGGGAGGCTGAAACTCTCCCTGCACTTTTAAAGCAGCACAGTAAAATTAGCAGGCTTTGAAATTCCACTGCTGCAGAGAGGTTGGTTTGCTCCTTTCAATCTCCCCCGAAGATAATCTGGATGATATAGATATAGCTATATCTATAGCTATCTTTTAAGGATACAAAGTCATCCAGTTTCATTCTTCCCTCACTGCTGGGGAAAGAAAAAGGATCCAATGTGCTTTGTGACTGGGAGAGATCAGCCACTCTGAATGGAACCTGGGTGAGAAAAAAAAAGGGGGCCAGTTAAGCTCCTTCAGCAGTGCTCAGAGCCATATTCTTGTCAACTCCTTTCAGGAGAGCCATTCCTGCAGTAATTCCCCAGCCCTCTCGCGCTGCAAAGCCTTTCCCTCTGTTGCTCCAACCCACGAGCCCTGTGAGTGATGGTGGTGCTTTGCAGAGTGTTTTATGAGATAAATGCCTGGCCCTGTGCATGCTGCAGCGTTGGAGCTGAATCATTTCTGCTCAGCACTGTGTAATGTCTTCCCCACCAGCCTCACTCGGATGGAGCTGCCGTAAATCACGGGCTGGGCTATTACCCAGGGGCTGTTCATGAGGTGCTTCAAGCGCTCGACACCAAGCAGAGCCTGCAAAATAACTCCAGCTCTCCCTCTCGGCTCTTCCAGGCACACCCCCCTGCCCCTGGCAGTACAGGACAGGCAGAAGTGGAGAGGGGAGGGTCAGGCTGGATGGTAGGAAGAAATTCTTCCCAGAAAGAGAGATAGGATAGAACAGGATAGGATAGGATGGGATGGGATGGGATAGGATAGGATAGGATAGGATAGGATAGGATAGGATAGGATAGGATAGGATGGGATAGGGTAGGATAGAATAGAATAGAATAGAATAGAATAGAATAGAATAGAATAGGATAGGATAGGATAGGATAGGATAGGATAGGATAGGATAGGATAGGATAGGATAGGATAGGATAGGATAGGAAGAATAGGATGGGATAGGATAGGATAGGATAGGATAGGATAGGATAGGATAGACCATCTTGGTCTTGTCTTAGCCTTGTTCCTCAAGCATCCCTCACCCACAGGAAGCTGAGACACAGAATACAGAATGAAGCAGGTTGGAAAAGACCTCAGAGATCATCAAGTCCAACCTCTCACCCAGCACCATCTGATCAACTAAACCATGGCACCAAGTGCCTCAGCCAGGCTCTTCCCAAACACCTCCAGGGATGGGGACTCCACCACCTCCCTGGGCAGCACATCCCAGTGGCCAATCCCCCTTTCTACGAAGAATTTCTTCCTCACCTCCAGCCTAAACCTCCCCTGGCACAACTTGAGACTGTGTCCTCTTGTTCTGCTGCTGCTTGCCTGGCAGAAGAGCCCAACCCCCACCTGGCTCCAACCTCCCTGCAGGGAGTTGGAGAGAGCAAGAAGGTCTCCCCTGAGCCTCCTCTTCTGCAGGCTAAGCAACCCCAGCTCCCTCAGCCTCTCCTCCCAGGGCTGTGCTCCAGACCCCTCCCCAGCCTTGTTGCCCTTCTCTGGACACCTTCAAGTCTCTCAATGTCCTTCTTAAACTGAGGAGCCCAGAACTGGACACAGGACTCCAGGTGTGGCCTCAGCAGTGCTGAGCACAGGGCACAAGGACTTCCCTGCTCCTGCTGGCCACACTCTTCCTGCTGCAGGCCAGGATGCCCTTGGCCTTCTTGGCCCCCTGGGAACACTGCTGGCTCATGTTCAGCCTACTATCAACCAGTACCCCCAGGTCCCTTTCTGCCTGGCCATTCTCCAACCACTCTGACCCCAGCCTGTAGCACTGCAGATTGACCACTGGGATGTGCTGCCCAGGGAGGTGGTGGAGTCCCCATCCCTGGAGGTGTTTAGGAAGAGCCTGGATGAGGCCTTTGGTGCCATGGTTGAGTTGATCAGATGGTGTTGGGTGAGAGGTTGGACTTGATGATCTCTGAGGTCTTTTCCAACCTGGTTCATTCTGTATTCTGTGTCTCAGCTTCCTGTGTGTGAGGGATGCTTGAGGAACAAGGCTAAGAGTCAATTTTCCTAAGAGGAGAGAATTAAAGCTGTGGCAGGTCTCTGTGCTGTGCCTGGCAATGGATCCAGAGCCCACAGAGTCACAGAATGCCAGGTTGGAGGAGTCATAGACACATAGAATGGGTTGGGTTGGAAGGGATCTTAAAGCTCATCCAGTTCCAGCTCCCTTGCCATGGGCAGGGACACTTCCCACCAGCCCAGCTTACTCAAGGCCTCATCCAACCTGGCCTTGAACACCTCCAGGGAGGAGGCAGCCACAGCCTCCCTGGGCAACCTGCGCCAGCATCTCCCCACCCTCTCTCTAATGAATTTCTTCCTCCTCTCCAGGCTCAACCTGCCCTCCTCAAGCTTCAGGAATGATTTGGTCCACCCTTCCAGACCTGACCTAGAAAACTCAGCTGCTTGACAAACTATTAAAGTGACTCCCATGACATGAAGGAGGAGTCCTCCACAGCCTCCTCAGCTTCCCCCACCCTCCTTTGAGCTCTCTTCTCCACCAGTGCCTGCCAAGCTCAGCAGCTGCCCGGCGCCAGGGAGCGTGGAAGTCCCAGCAGTTAGCACCTGAGCTCTGACAGAGCAGAAGAGCTGAAAAAGAGATGACAAAAGCATTGGTTCCACGTGCCCCAGCATCTTTAGAAGGGCCTGGTTCCTCCCATCACCTTCTCTGCTCTGAAATACCAACTGTCAATCAGCATCAACACCGTGCTGACTGTCGGGAAGAAACAGGCAGTGACTCAGTTCCCCGGCTCCGAGGCTCTCTGAGCTGTCACACAGGAGGACAGGGCTGTGGTGTGCCTGCAGTGCTGTTCTTGCCAGGCAAAGCTAACCCCTGTGATGCTGCCTGGGACGTGCCCTGGGTGGCTCAGCTGCCATTGCTGCAATCCTGTCAAGGAGTCGTCAGGAGGAACGAGCGGCTTCGCTCTGCTCTCCTCACCCTCCTCGGCAGAGCTGGGGAGAAGGTCTCCTTCTCCCTGGAGGAAAAGTCTCCCAGGGACCAGCCTCATCTTCCTGGAGAGCTTGTCTTGCAGAATCCCTGCTGTGTGCATGACTCTTTCTCATAAAAGGCTGCCTCATCTCTATTTCCATGGAGCACAGGGCGCCTCTCAGACCCCCCCAAACCTTCCTGACAGATTTGTTTTCCCCTAGCTGTCTCCTTACACATTTGCAGGTCTCTAGCAGCAGTGCACAGGGAATGTCAGACCTTCTGGGTGGCAGGGTTCTGCTAAATAAAGAGCCAAGAGGATCGTGGAACAGAATCACAGACTCATAGATGTGTTCTGGCTGGAAAAAGAGCTCTGAGAGCATTGAATCCAACAGCCAACCTAAGAACACCATGGCCGGCAAGCCACCTCCCCAAGGGGGCTCCAAGAAGGCTGGGGAGGGACTGCTCAGGATCTCAGGTAGTGATAGGACTGGGGGGAATGGAATGAAGCTGGAGGTGGGGAGATTCAGGCTGGAGGTGAGGAGGAAGTTCTTCCCCATGAGAGTGGTGAAGCCCTGGAATGGGTTGTCCAGGGAGGTGGTTGGGGCCCTGTCCCTGGAGGTGTTTAAGCCCAGGCTGGCTGAGGCTCTGGCCAGCCTGATCTAGTGTGGGGTGTCCCTGCCCATGGCAGGGGGGTTGGAACTGGATGATCCTGGTGGTCCCTTCCAACCCTGACTGACTCTATGATACTAAGTGCCAGGGCCACACACTCCTTGAACACCTGCAGGTATGGTGACTCAGTCATCAACCCAACACTGACAAGTCCTTGACTAAAGCATATCTCCAAGCACCACATCTGCCCGTGGCAGGGAAGTTAGAACTAGATGATGCCTTCCAACCCTGACAACTCTATGAACCTCCAAGGATGGGGACTCCTCCATCTCTCCATCTCCCTGGGCATCCTGTCCAACCCCTGACTGCTCTTGCAGCAAGGAAATTCTTCCTAATCTCCAACCTAAACCTCCCCTGGCACAATTTCAGCCATCCCCTCTCCTTCTATCACCTGATAGCAGGCAGAAGAGCCCAGCCTCCACCTCACTGCACCCTCCTTTCAGGCACTTGTAGAGGGCAATGAGGTCTCCCCTCAGCCTCCTCTTTTCCAGACTAAGCAGCTCCAGGTCCCTCAGCTGCTCCTCCCCAGCCCTGTTCTCCAGACCCTTCCCCAGCTCTGTTGCTCTTTTCTGGATCTGCTCCAGCTCCTCAATGTCCTTCTTGGAGTGAAGGGTCCGTAACTGAACCCAGCTTTCCAAGTGCAGCCTCAGAGGGGCTCCTGCTGGCCACACCGTTGCTGATCCAGGTCAGGATGCTGTTGGTCTTGGTCTTGGCCACCTGAGCTCGCTGCTGGCTCATGCTCAGGCAGCTGTCAACCAGCCCCCCCCCAGGTCCTTTTCCTCCAGGCAGCTTTCCAGCCACTCTGCCCCAAGCTTCCCACTGGGCAGGCACCACCTGAACTGGGAGAGGGCCGAGATGGTTTCTAATCAGTGACCACTGCTCTGGCTTGATTCCCTCTGGACAAACCCTCTGCAGCCCCTGGCCTCTCAGCTGAAGGGAAAGGCAGAGATGACCTCTCAAAGCTGAGCTGAGATTAGACTAATTGGGCAATAATCTGAACCAGCAAATAAGAGCTGAAGCAATCCTTTTGCCTTGGGTGAGAGGAGCAGCTAACTTCTATGAGAGGGTTTTTGTTTCCCCTTGGCATCAAGATTCTACCTACAGCTGCTCCAGGCATGGGGCTCTGAAGTGGATCACTCATACAAGGGAGACTATCACAGTATCACAGTCTCACAGTATCACAAAGGTTGGAAGAGACCTCAAAGATCATCAAGTCCAACCTGGCACCACAGAACCATGACTAAACCATGGCTCCAAGTGCCACATCCAATCCCCTCTTGAACACCTCCAGGGATGGGGACTCCACCACCTCCCTGGGCAGCACATCCCAATGGCCAACAGCTCTCTCTGGGAAGAACTTTCTCCTCCCCTCCAGCCTAAACCTCCCCTGGCACAGCTTGAGACTGTGTCCTCTTGTTCTGGTGCTGCTTGCCTGGGAGAAGAGACCAACCCCTAGCTGGCTACAACGTCCCTTCTGGGAGTTGGAGAGAGCAATGAGGTCACCCCTGAGCCTCCTCTTCTGCAGGCTAAGCAACCCCAGCTCCCTCAGCCTCTCCTCCCAGGGCTGTGCTCCAGAACCCTCCCCAGCTTTCTTGCCCTTCTCTGGACACCTTCCAGCAGCTCAACCTCTTTCCTAACCTGAGGAGCCCAGAACTGGACACAGGACTCCAGGTGTGGCCTCAGCAGTGCTGAGCACAGGGCTCAAGGACTTCCCTGCTCCTGCTGGCCATACTCTTCCTGCTGCAGGCCAGGATGCCCTTGGCCTTCTTGGCCCCCTGAGCACACTGCTGGCTCATGTTCAGGCTGCTGTCAATCAGCACCCCCAGGTCCCTCTCTGCTTGGGAGCTCTTCAGCCACACTGACCCCAGCCTGCAGCACTGCATGGGGTTGCTGTGGCCAAAGTGCAGCCCCTGGCACTTGGACTTGTTGAATGCCATCACCTGCAAACAAGAGGGAATCAGCCTGACTGAGGCAAGCAGATGCCTGCAGCCCTGTGATTAGAGCTGCACAAATAGCCCAGGGTTCACTTCACTGACCAAAAGCCCCAAAATAGGGGAAAAATACTCCTTTCCCCCTCCCTCCCTCCCTCTTCTCCTCCCTGCCCAGATAAGCTGCTCAACACAATTCCCTTCGAGTCAGATGATGTATTCTGTGTTGTCTGCAACGAATTCTTTCAGCTGCCTTTCAAATTGGAGCTTCTTAGCTTGCTGGCTTGGTTTGGTTTGGTTTTGCACTCTCTCTTGTGTGAGTGAGAGGGCCTTGGGCACCACCCACTCAAAAGATTCTTCAGGAAAGGTTGAAATGGGAAGTTGCAACTTCTGAGCTTCTTTATTCCCCTGCCCTGAAACAGTCAAATGGCTGTGAGGTGGATGTGCAAAGGCATTTATTGAATCACCCCAGCTCCTGAATGCTCACCAGACCAAACACTCCAGCTATGCTTTTCTCTTTGTTCTTTGCCTTCACTTTTCCCTGCTCTCTGTTAAACTCCCACCTCAGGACCCATTGCCGTGCTGAGCACCCTGAAGGAGTGATGCCAGCCAGGTAACCACCACAGCCCCATCACACAGTGCCTGCAATCCACACCTCTGCTTCATCTCTTCTTGTCCTTCTTGCTCTCTCCAACTCCCTGCAGGGAGGTTGGAGCCAGGTGGGGGTTGGTCTCTTCTCCCAGGCAAGCAGTAGCAGAACAAGAGGTCACAGTCTAAAGCTGCGCCAAGGGAGGGTCAGACTGGATGTCAGGAGGAAATTCTACACAGAAAGAGAGATTGCCCATGGGAATGTGCTGCCTGGGGAGGTGGTGGAGTCACCATCATTGGAGGTGTTTAGGAGGAGACTTGATGGGGTGCTTGGTGCCATGGTTTTGTTGATCAGATGGTGTTGGGTGAGAGGTTGGACTTGATGATCTCAAAGGTCTCTTCCAACCTGCTTCAAAAGCTGCATCTGGTGAAGCCCTGGGGTGGGCTGTCCAGGGAGGTGGTTGAGGCCCCAGCCCTGGAAGTGTTTAAGCCCAGGCTGGATGAGGCTGTGGCCAGGCTGATCTAGTGTGGGGTGTCCCTGCCCATGGCAGGGGGGTTGGAACTGGATGATCCTTGTGGTCCCTTCCAACCCTGACTGATTCTATGATTCTGTGACCTCAGAGGTCTGTTCCACCCTGACTGATTCCATGGCAGTTTTGCCTCGCAGGACTGCAGTGACATTCTGCCAGCCAAGCCCCACTGCCTTTTATCACCACAAAGCCCTCCAGTTCATTGGGTGACCTTAAACAAACCATTTAACTTCTTATGTGCTCGTGAACCCAGCTGGAAAACTTCACACAGAGCCCCATCCAGCAGGCAACTTCCAGCAAGCCACATGCAGGGCTTGCATCTGAGCTGTCCTGGGGGAAATAAAGCACAAATGAAAACTGCAAACCATCATCAAGCCCATAATGAATGCTTAAAACCCAGGCTGCAGCCTAGAGAAAAGGTTGAGCTTTAAGCACCAAGCCAGCCAGGCTCTCAGTTGCTTCTTTGTGCATTTGGGTTTTGGGGGTATTTTGGGCTGGAATTTAGCCCCTGCTCAACTCTTCCCACAGCTCAGTCTCTGCATGAATCCTTGCTACTTTTTATACCCTGACCATATGGGTTGGATGAACTAATTGATGAGCTGACAGCGAGCTGCACCGTGCTCTCCATCTCAATGAGTTCCCCCTGATGGATCTGTCACCTTCAGGCTCAAGCAGCAGCACTCAACTCCCCCTGCACTGGCAGAGGAGAGCTCTGCACACCCAGCCACACAGCATCTCACAGAGTGGCAGGGGTTGCAAGGCAGCTCAAAAGTCCAACCCCCATCCTGCCAGAGCAGGAGCACCCAGGGCAGCTCACACAGGAACACATCCAGGGGGGAGTTTGGAAGTCTCCAGAGAGGGAGGCTCCACCACCTCTCTGGGCAGCCTGCTCCAGGGTTTTGTCACCCTCACAGGGACAAAGATTTCCATTCTGTTCCCACAGCACCTCCTCTGCTCCAGCTTGGCCCCAGTACCTCTTGTCCTGTCATTGAATGCCCCTGAGCAGAGCCTGGCTCTGTCACACACAGAATCACCAAGGTTGGAAGAGACCTCAAAGATCATCAGGTCCAACCTGGCCTCCCCACACTGCCCTGCACATCTTTATCAAGAGCAGTGAGGTCACCCCTCAGGCTCCTCTGCCCCAAGCTTAAGAGCCCCAGAGCTCCCTCAGCCTGTGGACTGGCTCCAACCTTTGGATCATCTTTGTGATCCCTCCAACAGCCCTGTGTCCCTCTTACGATGGGGACACCATAGGTGATCCCCAGAGGTCCCTTCCTAACTATTCCTGGGGAGGTGGTGGAGTCCCCACCCCTGGAGGTGTTTAGGAAGAGCCTGGATGGGGTGCTTGGTGCCATGGTTGAGTTGATCAGATGGTGTTGGGTGAGAGGTTGGACTTGATGATCTCAAAGGTCTCTTCCAACCTGGTTAATTCTATTCTATTCTATTCTCTCCTCTCCTCTCCTCTCCTCTCCTCTCCTCTCCTCTCCTCTCCTCTCCTCTCCTCTCCTCTCCTCTCCTCTCCTCTCCTCTCCTCTCCTCTCCTCTCCTCTCCTCTCCTCTCCTCTCCTCTCCTCTCCTCTCCTAGTCTCTCCTCTCTTCTCTCTTCTCTTCTCTTCTCTTCTCTTCTCTTCTCTTCTCTTCTCTTCTCTTCTCTTCTCTTCTCTTCTCTTCTCTTCTCTTCTCTTCTCTTCTCTTCTCTTCTCTTCTCTTCTCTTCTCTTCTCTTCTCTTCTCTTCTCTTCTCTTCTCTTCTCTCTTCTCTTCTCTTCTCTTCTCTTCTCTTCTCTTCTCTTCTCTTCTCTTCTCTTCTCTTCTCTTCTCTTCTCTTCTCTTCTCTTCTCTTCTCTTCTCTTCTCTTCTCTTCTCCTCCTCCATTCTATTCCTACCCTCACCATGCTGGGACTTTGTGATACCCAGTTCTGTCTGACTGCACTTAACCTTGTAAGGCAGCACTAGGGACAGCACTGGAGCCAGCAGCAGTATCAAAGCACCAGGGAAGAAGGGGTTGGCACCATATGATTGAAAGGCCAAAGAGCTGCAAGTTAGCCCCAGAGTGGACATCTGGGATTTCCTCACCACTCTTTAAGTGAGGACTTGATGCTTGGGCTGGTTCCATGCTGATGTCTGACCCAGAAGATTCACAGCTGAGCTACAGCTCCGTGTGTGTCTGAGAGGGAAAAAGGAAAGGGCTGAAGAAGGGGGGGGGGGTGGAAAAAAGCCTTTATGATCAGAGATGAAGTTAAATAGCAGAAATAGTCTGAAAATACATGTTAAAGAAGGTCAAACAGGGGAAAATGCTCTTAAGGTAAAGAAAGGAGTACAGAATGCCAACTAATAATGAGACCTCTTCCCCACAGCCTGCCCTGATGAGGACCTGGTGAAGTGGAGCTGTACTTTGCCTTGCAGTCATTAACCCCAGAATCACATCTTGGGTTCAGGGTAGATGAAGAGGTAGTGCAGAGAATTCATCAGGGAGGTCAGCTTCCCAAGGAGGCAAATTAGCTGTTTAAGAGGCAATGGAAGAGAAACAGAGAACAAAAGGTGAGGCAGCTTGCTGAAAACCAGGGACAAAATGAGGAAGAAGAAAACATCAGCAAGATCCCTGCTGTTCTTGTTCTGTGCCAGGCAAGAGGGAAGCCAGGAGCTCAGGAGCCACTTTTAATTTAGCACAAGCTACTAAATGGTGCAAGGAAGAGGGGGGAAAAAAAAAGCAAAAGCAAAAAGGCATCAGAAATCTTTGATTCTGAGAGCAGATCCTGCAGCTTTGTGCAGAAAAAGAAAGCAAGGCAGGAAGAAAGCAAAGCTAATCTGAAGCCAACAGCTAATGGCCAGGCAAGGCTGGAGCCTGCCCAACCCAAAACTCTTGCAGGTGTGAGAGGCTCCAAATGCAGGTGGGGTTCTTCCCTCATTATTGCTCAAGGCAGGCAGTGGATCTGAGCTGCTGATTTGAAGGAAAGGGATTGAAGTGCAGCCAAAGCTGTGCTGGTCTCAGACGTGCACAGGAAGCTGGACAGGAGCAGGCAGTGTGAGCCTGCAGCACAGGAGGCCAATCCCATCCTGGGCTGCATCAAAAGATGTGTGGCCAGCAGATCCAGAGAGGTGATTCTGCCACTTTGATCTGCTCTGGTGAGACCTCACCTGGAGTGCTGTGTGCAGGTTCTGGAGTCCTCAACACAGGGAGGACATGGAGCTGGTGGAGAGGGTCCAGAGGAGGCCATGAGGGTGATCAGGGGGCTGGAGCACCTCTGCTATGGGGAAAGGCTGAGGGAGCTGGGGGCATTCAGACTGGAGAAGAAGCTCCATGCAGACCTAATAGCAGACTTCCAGTACCTGAAGGAGGCTACAAGAAGGATGGAGAGAGACTGTTTGTAAAGGTCTGCAGGGATAGGATGAGAGGCAATGGCTTCAAATGAGACAAGAGAGGTCAGGGACAAGTTCTGCACCATGAGAGTGGTGGAACACTGGAACAGGTTGCCCAGGGAGGTGGTTGAGGCCCCATCCCTGGGGATATTCAAGGTGAGGCTCAACAGGGCTCTGGGCAACTTGATCTAGTTGAGGATGTCCCTGCTGACTGCACAGGGGGTTGGACTAGATGACCTTTGGAGGTCCTTCCCAACCCAGCCCATTCTATGACCCCATGATTCTATAATTCTATGACTTTGTCTAGGGAAGCTGTCCTGGTTTGAGCCCAGGCAGGTACTGCCCAGGGAGGTGGTGGAGTCCCCATCCCTGGAGGTGTTCAAGAGGGGATTAGATGTGGCACTTGGAGCCATGGTTTAGTTGTCAGGAGGTGTTAGGTATTAGGTCATAGGTCAGACTTGATGATCTCTGAGGTCTTTTCCAACCTTATTGATTCTATGATTCTATGCAATAGGCTGTTTCTTGTGTCCATCTACTGGGTTGGACTCTCTGGACACTGGAGGTGTAACTTAGGTGGCAGTGACAAGAGGGACCCAGCCTAAACTGCCACAGAAGCACATCAGGAGCAGAGCAGCAGGTGTGACAACTAACCTGGCAGCTCTTGCTGAAGAGTTCAGACTGAAAAGAAGGAGAGGACACAGTTTCAAGCTGTGCCAGGAGAGGTTTAGGCTGGATGTTAGGAGGCAGTTCTTCCCAGAAAGAGAGATTGGCCACTGGGATGTGCTGCCCAGGGAGGTGGTGGAGTCCCCATCCCTGGAGGTGTTCAAAAGAGGTTTGGATGTGGCACTTGGAGCCATGGTTTAGTTGTCAGGAAGTGTTAGTCACCATCACTGGAGGTGTTAAAGAGGAGACTGGATGGGGTGCTTGGTGCCATGGTTTAGTTGATCAGATGGTGTTGGGTGATAGGTTGGACTGGATGATCTCAAAGGTCTTTTCCAACCTGGTTAATTCTGTATTCTGCAATCTGTAAAGCTCCCATTTCATAGAATCACAGAATCATAGAATCAATAAGGTTGGAAAAGAGCTCAGAGATCATCAAGTCCAACCTGTCATCCAGCACCATTTGATCAACTAAACCATGGCACCAAGTGCCTCAGCCAGACTCTTCTTAAACACCTCCAGGGATGGTGACTCCACCACCTCCCTGGGCAGCACATCCCAGTGGCCAATTCCTCTTTCTGGGAAGAATTTCTTCCTAACATCCAGCCTAAACCTCCCCTGGCACAGCTTGAGACTGTGTCCACTTGTTCCGGTGCTGGGTGCCTGGCAGAAGAGACCAACCCCCACCTGGCTCCAACCTCCCTGCAGGGAGTTGCAGAGAGCAAGAAGGTCTCCCCTGAGCCTCCTCTTCTGCAGGCTAAGCAACCCCAGCTCCCTCAGCCTCTCCTCCCAGGGCTGTGCTCCAGACCCCTCCCCAGCCTTGTTGCCCTTCTCTGGACACCTTCAAGTCTCTCAATGTCCTTCTTAAACTGAGGAGCCCAGACGTGGACACAGGACTCAAGGTGTGGCCTCAGCAGTGCTGAGCACAGGGCACAAAGACTTCCCTGCTCCTGCTGGCCACACTCTGTCTGCTGCAGGCCAGGCTGCCCTTGGCCTTCTTGGCCCCCTGGGCATGCTGCTTCCAACCTGCTTCATTCTGTCTTCAGCAATTTGGAAGTGACTTTGGAACCTTGCATTTACTTTTAATGGAAAATGGGCCTGGGGTTGGGGTTATTTTTTGGGGTGCCTTGTCTGTACAACGCTTCCTCTTCCTCTGAGGGAAAGAAGAAGGGGGGAAAAAAAGAGAGACAAAAACTTTTTAAGCAAGTGAAAAAGTGGCAGAGGCAGAGGGGGAGGGGGAGGGGTTGGGTTTTTTTGCTTCCTGAGGAATATTAACCACAGGCTCTGTGTGGTGGCTTTGAGCTGAACATTTGGGAATCCTTATGAAACATTTTGGAGGCCTGAAGGAGATGTCACTCCTGCGAGGAGGCAGTCCATCATTTCCTGCTGCAGCTCCCAAAATAAGCCCTGCTGGAACACAGGCAGTGGGAAGGTTATTGTCTTCCCTGGCAAGCTGATGAAGGAAGAGGCGAGCCTGTGAAGCGCTGCAGGGCTGAGGCAGCGTCCCAGGCAGCACAGAGACAGTGGGGAAGCTGCTGCCTGCCTGGCAGCCACCGGGGATAAAATAAGGCAGCGGCATGTGGGATCCTCCAGGGGGAACACGGAGCACGGACTCGGCTTCTGCTGTCGCCAAGGCGCTTGGGGAGTGGGAGGCACAGGATCCTGGAGTCATGGAATCATCATGGAAACATGGAATCCTGGAGTCATGGAATGATCATGGAATCCTGGAGTCATGGAATGCTCATAGAATCATGGAGTCATGGAATCATCACGGAGTCATGGAGTCATGGAATGATCATGGAGTCATGGAATCATGGAATGATCATGGAGTCATGGAATGATCATGGAATCCTGGAGTCATGGAATGATCATAGAATCATGGAGTCATGGAATCATCATGGAGTCATGGAGTCATGGAATGATCATGGAGTCATGGAATCATGGAATGATCGTGGAGTCATGGAATGATCATAGAATCCTGGAGTCATGGAATCATCATGGAATCATGGAATCATGGAATCATGGAGTCATGGAATGATCATAGAATCATGGAGTCATGGAATCATCATGGAGTCATGGAGTCATGGAATGATCATGGAGTCATGGAATCATGGAATGATCGTGGAGTCATGGAATGATCATAGAATCCTGGAGTCATGGAATCATCATGGAATCATGGAAACATGGAATCATGGAATCATGGAGTCATGGAATGATCATGGAGTCATAGAATCATGGAATGGTCATGGAGTCATGGAGTTATGGAATGATCATGCAGTCATAGAATCATGGAATGATCATGGAGTCATGGAATGATCATAGACTCATTGAGTCATGGAATCATAAAATCATGGAGTCATGGACATGGAATCATCATAGAATCCTGGAGTCATGGAATGATCGTGGAATCATGGAAACATAGAATCACGGAATCATGGAGTCATGGAATGATCATAGAATCATGGAGTCATGGAAACATAGAATCATGGAGTCATAGAATCGTCATAGAATCATGGAATCATCATAGAATCATGGAGTTATGGACATGGAATGATCATAGAATCATGGAGTCATGGAATCCTGGAGTTATGGAATCATCATGGGATCATGGAAACGTAGAATCATGGAATCATGGAGTCATGGAATGATCACAGAATCATGGAGTCATGGACATGGAATCATCACAGAATCATGGAGTCATGGAATCATTATAGAATCATGGAGTCATGGACATGGAATGATCATGGAATCATGGAACGATCATGGAGTCATGGAATCATCATAGAATAATGGAATCAGAATCATGGAGTTATGGAATCATCATGGAATCATGGCAGGGACACCTCACACTACAGCAGGTTGCTCACAGCCACCTCCAGCCTGGCTGCAAACACCTCCAGGCAGGAGGCTTCCACCACCTCCCTGGGCAGCCTGTGCCAGGCTCTCACCACCCTCCTGGGCAACAACTTCTTCCTCACAGCCAATCTCAATCTCCCCACTTCCAGTTCTGCTCCATCCCCCCCAGTCCTATCACTCCCTGACACCCTCAAAAGTCCCTCCCCAGCTTTCTTGCAGCCCCCTGCAGATCCTGGAAGGCCACAATGAGGTCTCCTGGGAGCCTTCTCCTCTCCAGCCTGCACAACCCCAACTCCCTCAGGCTGTGCTCACAGCAGAGCAGCTCCAGCCCTCTGCTCCTCCTCCTGGCCCTGCTCTGGACACCTTCCAGTCCCTCTAGATCCTTCCTGGCACAGAGGCTCCAGAGCTGGCCCCAGAGCTCCAGGTGAGGTCTCAGCAGAGTGGAGCAGAGGGGCAGAATCACCTCTCTGCCCCTGCTGGCTCTGCTTCTCTTGATGCAGCCCAGGATGTGCTTGGCTCTCTGGGCTGCAAGTGCTCCCTGCCGGCTCATGTTGAGCTTCTGGAAGCAAGTTTCCAGCTCCTCCCAACATCAGGATCTTGGATTAAATGTGGGGCAAAAGGGAAAGAGTGATTTGAGGGTGTCAGGGAGTGACAGGGCTGGGGGGAATGGAAGAAAAAAAACAAACCTAGAAGTGGGTGGATTCATATTGGATGTTAAGAAGAAGCTCTCCCCCATGAGGGTGGTGAGAGCCTGGCACAGGCTGCCCAGGGAGGTGGTGGAAGCCTCCTGCCTGGAGGTGTTTGCAGCCAGGCTGGAGGTGGCTGTGAGCAACCTGCTGTGGTGTGAGGTGTCCCTGCCGATGGCAGGGGGTTGGAGCTGGCTGAGCCTTGGGGTCCCTTCCAGCCCTGACAATTCTAAGATCCTATGATTCGCAGTGAGGCACTCAGCAGCAGGAGCTTTCCTGTGCCACACAGGTTGCAAGCTGGCTCCACTGCTCTGCTAGGAGCTGAGGCTGCTGGCACATCTCTGCCTCCGGCTGACATCCGCTCCGCTGCTGCGTATGTGCCACCTACCTTTCCTCTCCCAGATGAACTCGCTGATACATCTCTAATTAAACCCTGAGCAATCATCTCCTACTTGGATTTAGCATTCAAGGCTGATGCTTCTAATTCCAGAGCTGAATACTGGCTTGCCTGCCTTGGAAGCCTCTCTGCTCTTCCCAACACGAAAAGGGGAGACTGCTCCTACCTGAAAGCCTGCCCTGGCTGGCTGCAGAGAAGCAAACCTTTTGTCAAAGCACTACAGCTGGCCCTGTGCTTTCATCCACATGCTGGCTCCTGCTAAATTCCATGTGGGAAGGAGCCAGTGGCTGTGTGGCCATTGAAGACACAGAATCACACAGAATCACAGAAAGGTTGGAAGAGACCTCAAAGATCATCAAGTCCAACCTGGCACCACAGACCTCATGACTAGACCATGGCACCAATCCCCCCCTGAACACCTCCAGGGATGGGGACTCCACCACCTCGCTGGGCAGCACATTCCAATGGCTAACAACTCTCTCAGTGATCAACTTTCTCCTCACCTCCAGCTTAAACTTATCCTGGCACAGCTTGAGACTGCATCCTCTTGTTCTGGTGCTGGTTGTCTGGGAGAAGAGACCAACCCCCTCCTGGCTCCAACCTCCCTTCAGGTAGTTGTAGACAGCAATAAGGTCACAAACAAGGGGAGCAGTGTCTCCTGCTCTGAGGTTGGACTTCACAGGCTTTGCACTTCCAGGCAATTCCATCGAGGGCATCACACCTCAAGGAGGAGCTCAGACCAAAGATGAGCACAGGTTAGGCAAAGCTAATCCACCCTGAGCCACACACATACCCTGAGCTACTGCCACTGCCCCTCTCCATACTGCCAGACTTCTGCCATACTTGGCCCAGTCACCATCCCTGGAGGTGTTCAAGAGGAGACTGGATGTGGCACTTGGTGCCATGGTTTAGTAGTCAGGAGGTGTTGGGTGACAGCTTGGACTTGATGATCTTTGAGGTCTCTTCCAACCTTATTCTATGATGTAGGAAGCTCATGGCCCTATCTTCTCCCTGATGATGCCCTCAGTACACTCTGCCCCCTCAGGGCCCAGAATGGTTCTGGTGAACAGAAGCTGCTCCAAAGACAAGGAGCCCCCAGAAGCCCAGAACTCTGCTTGCCTTGATGATCTTATCTTTAGCTGTCCCAGGGTGAAGCAGCTCCTGCTCACCCTGAGCACTGCCAGCACTCCACTGCAGTCACCCTGTCATAATTACCATGATGGATTCCATGCCTGGGCACTGCAACAGTCCAATGCATTTTGTAAATGAACTCAGCTAATGAGCTTCTGATCAGGGCTACATCTCACTAGGCCACTGGCCAAGTGGCCTTTCTCTGGTGTCTCCTCAGTAGGAATGGCAGGAGACTGTCCTTGCTCCAGCTGCTACAGGACCATTTCAGAGCCCTTGTTCTTGCTTCACAGGGCTGGTTCTTGCTTTATAGAGCTGGTTCTTGCTTCACAGGGCTTGTTCTTGCTTTATAGAACTGGTTCTTGCTTTATAGAGCTGGTTCTTGCTTCACAGGGCTTGTTCTTGCTTTATAGAGCTGGTTCTTGCTTTATAGAGCTGGTTCTTGCTTCACAGGGCTTGTTCTTGCTTTATAGAACTGGTTCTTGCTTTATAGAGCTGGTTCTTGCTTCACAGGGCTTGTTCTTGCTTTATAGAGCTGGTTCTTGCTTTATAGAGCTGGTTCTTGCTTCACAGGGCTTGTTCTTGCTTTATAGAACTGGTTCTTGCTTTATAGAGCTGGTTCTTGCTTCACAGGGCTTGTTCTTGCTTTATAGAGCTGGTTCTTGCTTTATAGAGCTGGTTCTTGCTTCACAGGGCTTGTTCTTGCTTTATAGAGCTGGTTCTTGCTTCATAGAGCTGGTTCTTGCTTCACAGGGCTTGTTCTTGCTTTATAGAGCTGGTTCTTGCTTTATAGAGCTGGTTCTTGCTTCACAGGGCTTGTTCTTGCTTTATAGAGCTGGTTCTTGCTTTATAGAGCTGGTTCTTGCTTCACAGGGCTTGTTCTTGCTTTATAGAGCTGGTTCTTGCTTCACAGGGCTTGTTCTTGCTTTATAGAGCTGGTTCTTGCTTTATAGAGCTGGTTCTTGCTTTATAGAGCTGGTTCTTGCCTCGCAGGACTTGTTCTTGCTTCACAGGGTTTGTTCTTGCTTTATAGAGCTGGTTCTTGTTTTGAAGTGCTTGTCCTTGCTTTGTAGTGCTTGTTCTTGCTTTATAGAGCTTGTTCTTACCTCACAGGGCTTGTTCTTGCTTTATAGAGCTGGTTCTTGCTCTGTAGTGCTTGTTCTTGCTTTATAGAGCTTGTTCTTGCCTCACAGGGCTTGTTCTTGCTTTATAGAGCTGGTTCTTGCTTTATAAAGCTGGTTCTTACCTCACAGCTCTTGTTCTTGCTTTATAGAGCTTGTTCTTGCTTTATAGAGCTTGTTCTTGCCCCACAGGGCTTGCTTTTGCCCCATAGGGCTTGCATGGACCTCCCAGGGCTTGCTCTGCAGAGCCCCAGTTGCGCTGTGGAGCGATACAGCTCCTGCCTTCTTCTCTTTGAGACGACCACACAGCGTGATTGCTCTCACAAGGGAAGTTATTTTCACTTGCAATTATACTCTGCAAAGTTTCTCCTGTAAGTCTTTCTTGTCTCACTTCAATCAGTGACTCCTCTCCCCCTCTGCACCCAGTGCATCACCCTTTGAATGCAAGGGATGCCCTGTGAGGCATAATGAGATTGTTATTCCCACGCACTCCGGAGCAGGGCTATCAGTTTCATTCAAACTCTATTAGCCACTCACAATTGCTCTCGGGAGATTTGCTGTAATGAATTCACCCACCTATTGAGAAAGGATTCTGCAGAACTCAATTTCCTCCTGCATACCTTCCTCTCAGCTCAGGAATTCCTCTCCCTGCCCCTTTCCACCTTCCTTTGTTTTCTGCGGGAGGGCAGCAGGGGACTCTGCAACCAAAGCCCCGCTAAGCACTCAGCACTGCTGAGGCCACACCTGGAGTCCTGTGTCCAGTTCTGGGCTCCTCAGCTTAGGAAAGAGGTTGAGCTGCTGGAAGGTGTCCAGAGAAGGGCAAGAAAGCTGGGGAGGGGTCTGGAGCACAGCCCTGGGAGGAGAGGCTGAGGGAGATGGGGTTGCTTAGCCTGCAGAAGAAAAGGCTCGGGGGAGACCTTCTTGCTCTCTGCAACTCCCTGCAGGGAGGTTGTAGCCAGGTGGGGGTTGGGCTCTTCTGCCAGGCAAGCAGCCCCAGAACAAGAGGACACAGTCTCAAGCTGTGGCAGGGGAGGTTTAGGCTGGATGTTAGGAAGAAATTCTTCCCAGCAAGAGAGATTGGCCACTGGAATGTGCTGCCCAGGGAGGTGGTGGAGTCCCCATCCCTGGAGGTGTTTAAGAGGGGACTGGCTGAGGCACTTGGTGCCATGGTTGAGTTGATCAGATGGTGCTGGGTGAGAGGTTGGACTTGATGATCTTTGAGGTCTTTTCCAACCTGGTCTATCCTATCCTATCCTATCCTATCCTATCCTATCCTATCCTATCCTATCCTATCCTATCCTATCCTATCCTATCCTATCGAATCCTATCCTAATTCTATTCTATTCTATTCTAAGCAACATGGACTAAGGGCTCCTCAGCCTTTTCTGGTGCTCAGCTCGCTAAGGGAGGACTCCACTGACTCAAGCAAGCTTGGGATCGCTGCTGCTAAGAGCCTGCTCAGTCACATCGCAGGCACTCAGCACTGAGCTGGAGAGCAGAGCTGCCAGCACAGCACCAGTGGACTGTGACTCCACCAGAAACTCATCTGAGCACTGCCAGGGCGTGCAGGAGCCGGCAGGCATGGAAGAGGAGTTTGCTCTCCAGGGTTAATCATTCCTCGCTCCCCCTGCTCTGCCGTGCGTGGGGGCTGCTCCTCTGACTCAGCTCATCAGGAACCACGCTCAGGCCACCGCTTTGCTCCAGCTGCCTCCCCAGAGCCAGCATCAGATACAAATAACTAACAGCCATTTATCACAGGCAGTCACCTTCAGAGCAGCCAGCTGAAGAAAAGCTCTCCCCTACCAACATCCTTGCCTGGAGCCTTCCAGGCTCCGCCGATCGAATTCGTTTCCTTCCGAGAGGCAGTAACGTCACCTGACGTCTCTCAGGGCAAACAGTGGGAAACAGTGTGGAGTTTCACCTCTAATGAGAAGCAAATTGCCATCTCCAGCCTGTGTTCTGGACTAATGATACCATCCCATCAGGCACAGTTCAGAACTGGGAGGAGGAGCAGCCCAGGCAGCTGGGGAAGGGAGCCGGCGCGGGGCCAGGCGTCGGTGAGCCTTCCGTCGCTGCACCGTCGCGGGGTGAAACTGGAGCCAGGGAGTGTAAAACACCACCTGACAGATGAGGAATTGTAATTATCCCTTCACTGCACTGATGCAGAATGTATTCAGCGTGGGCTTGCCTCCCCTTTTTTTTCAATTTAAAGCTAATTTGTTTGAATGGGTTTGATTACAGGCACAAAAGAGGAGGGCAGGGCTGAGGAGAAGCAGCTGCTCCAGGTGAAGACTGCCTTCCACGCAAGAGGCATTTGGAGCTCGTCGTGCCAGCCCTCCAGGCTTCCCAGGAAGACAATCCTGAGCCTTACAATCCCCTCACTAATGAGCAGTGGTTCTCACAGCAGCTCCTGATGCTGTCTTCAAGACAAGACAGCGTCTTCATCTTCCACAGCAGCGGGAAGTTGAGGCACGCAGCAGGGGCAGGCCTTGCCTGTGGCAAGAGAGGATCACTGATGGAACAGAAGCCAGGTCCCCTGAATTAACTCCTGGAAATTGCTTTCTTGTTCCTAACATTGCTGATTAATTGTGCAGTGCCATGGAGAGGGAAAGAGGCTTCACTCCAGATGCCTGCAGCACTTTTGTATTGAACCATGTATTGAACCGTGAGATCTGATTGCCTTTAGCTCAGCTACCAATGCTAATGATGAGACAATCCAAAGGCTGTATTTAAAACACTGCTTCTGGGGAAACTTGTCCCAGCTCCTTCCTTTGTGCTGCATTCCCCCTTCTTTTGCTCAGCATTGCTCAAGAAAATATTCCTTGGATCTGGTCTCTTCATCACAGTATCACAGAATCACCAAGGTTGGAAGAGACCTCAAAGATCATCGAGTCCAAGCCGGCACCACAGAGCTCATGGCTAAACCATGGCTCCAAGTGCCACATCCAATCCCCTCTTGAACACCTCCAGGGATGGGGACTCCACCACCTCCCTGGGCAGCACATCCCAATGGCTAACAACTCTCTCAGTGAGGAGAGGCTGAGGGAGCTGGGGCTGCATAGCCTGGGGAAGAGGAGGCTCAGGGGAGACCTTCTTGCTCTCTCCAACTCCCTGAAGGGAGGTTGGAGCCAGGTGGGGGTTGGGCTCTTCTGCCAGGCAAGCAGCACCAGAACAAGAGGACACAGTCTCAAGCTGTGCCAGGGGAGGTTTAGGCTGGAGGTGAGGAGGAAATTCTTCCCAGACATAGAGACTGGGATGTGCTGCCCAGGGAGGTGGTGGAGTCCCCATCCCTGGAGATCATAGAATCATAGCATCAATAAGGTTGGAAACGATCTCAAAGATCATCAAGTCCAACCTGTCACCCAAGACCTCCTGACTACTAGACCATGGCAAGATGTTTAAGAGGAGACTGGATGAGGCACTTGGTGCCATGGTAGGGTTGATCAGATGGTGTTGGGTGAGAGGTTGGACTTGATGTTCTCTGAGCTCTTTTCCAACCTGGTTATTCTATTCTATTCTATTCTATTCTATTCTATTCTATTCTATTCTATTCTATTCTATTCTACTCTACTCTACTCTACTCTACTCTATTCCTTTCAAATGAGCTGGCTAGAATGGTTCCTTTCCAGCAGCTCAGTGCTCTCTGTTTTCTCTCCCCCAGCTTATTTACCTAGCTTCAGTGGCAGGCACAGAGGAAAGCCCAAACCAGGCAGGGCTGAGCACCCAATTAAAAATGGCTGCTCCAGGCCACGAGCAGCTAGTCAATTATTCCTTTGTTTACAGCCCTGCCCCCCTCCCCTCTGGTACTGCTTTGCAATGTATCATGTGGCAAATGAACCCCCAGCCTTCAAATCCTTCACAAGAAGCCAGCTGGGAAAGCAGAGTTCCCCTCAGCAGCTGCTCCTGCGGCAGCCCCGCCGAGCCCTGTGGCGCTGGAGAGGATCTGGGGGACTCTCTTGTACAGCTCAAGGACCTGGGGAGCTTGGTGCCATGGTTTAGTCATGAGGTCTGTGGTGACAGGTTGATGAGCTTTGAGGTCTCTTCCAACCTTGGTGACTCTGTGATTCCTGCAAGGAAATATTTGCTTTCATAATGATCATAGAGCGGCTCAGGCTGGAAGGGACCTTGGAGATCATCTACCACAACCTCCTGCCTAGGGCAGGGACACCTCTCAGGTAGACTCAGCTGCTCAAGGCCTCATCCAACCTGGCCTCAGAGAGGAGGCAACCACAAACCTCCCTGGGCAGCCTGTTCCAGAGTCTCACCACCTTTGGACTGGAAAATGTCTTCCTCCAGTCTAACCCTGCCATTTCTATGGGAAGGTAACTTCCAACCTGCCATTGCCATGGGTGGGCACCTCCCAACCTGCCATTGCCATGGGTGGGCACCTCCCAACCTGCCATTTACGTGGGTAGATACCTCCCAACCTGCCATTTCCATGGGTGGGCACCTTCCAGCCTGCCATTTCCATGGGTGGGCACCTCCCAACCTGCCATTGCCATGGGTAGGCACCTCCCAACCTGCCATTGCCATGGGTGGGCACCTCCCAGCCTGCCATTGCCATGGGTGGGCACCTTCCAGCCTGCCATTTCCATGGGTGGGCACCTGCCAACCTGCCATTGCCATGGGTGGGCACCTCCCAGCCTGCCATTTCCATGGGTGGGCACCTTCCAGCCTGCCATTTCCATGGGTGGGCACCTCCCAACCTGCCATTGCCATGGGTAGGCACCTCCCAGCCTGCCATTTCCGTGGGTAGATACCTCCCAACCTGCCATTTCCATGGGTAGGCACCTCCCAGCCTGCCATTGCCATGGGTGGGCACCTCCCAACCTGCCATTTCCATGGGTAGGCACCTCCCAGCCTGCCATTTCCATGGGTGGGCACCTCCCAACCTGCCATTGCCATGGGTGGGCACCTTCCAGCCTGCCATTGCCATGGGCAGGCATCCCTGCACAGAAAAAGCTTGATCACAGTCAGCTCACAATCAGTTCTGGGGATGAGGGGGGGGTGTGCATTAAAACACCCAAAGCAAAACACTGATGCCCTGCAAAACATCCCTAAGCCAGGCTGCAGCCACAGCTTGAGCACAGCCACCTCTGGAAGGAAAACCTCAGAAGACTTTAGCAGGGCAAATGGGAACAGCTTTAAATAGCAGCCAGCAGGTCAAGAGCTGGAGTGGCTCAGATGTGGTCTGCAGCACAGCAGCTGTGGAGTTCACCTGCAGCCATGAGGTGGAGGAAAACAAGGCAGAAAGGAGCCCCTGCATGGCCACTCCATGAGGTGCTTTGGTCTAGATGCCTCCCACAGCGTCATCAGACTGACCTCTGGAGCTCATCCTTCCCCCATGCTTGGGATGCTCAGAGAAAATGAAAGGGGTTCCTGCTTCCATCTTCATCCAACTGCTGTGGTTAGACTGGGAGGTGAAGATGAGGCCCTTCAGTCTGGAAGAGCATGACCCAGGGGCATGGGAGCACCAGGGGCACCTCTAGGCTGGGCAGACTGCTGCCTTCAGCACATCTATGACCTGCTCAGGATGCTTTTGGCTTTTTAGGGCCTCAACAACCACTTTCCCTTGAGCAGACCTAAAAGGGGCAGAAGAATTCTGATTCTTCAATCTCTGCTGCCCTATTTTGCCACCTTGTCCATCCATGCTTGTCACTTCTTTCTACTATCAGGTGATAGAAGGGGAGAAAATGGCCTGAAATTGTGCCAGGGGAGGGTTAGGTTGGAGAGCAGGAACAATCTCTCTGCTCCAAGAGTGGCCAGGGATTGGCACAGGCTGCCCTGGGAGGTGGTGGAGTCCCCAGCCCTGGAGGTGCTCAAGAAAGCTGTGGCCATGGCACTTGGGGCCATTGTTTAGTGGCCATGGTGGGGTTGAGTTGCTGGTTGGACTGGGTGATCTTGGAGGGATTTTCCATCCTTAATGAGTCTATGGTAAGTAGGAACAGCATCAAGGATCTAAGGCACTCTGGGACATGGTTTAGTGGCCACAGTGGTGTTGGGTTGATGGTTGGACTGGATGATCTTGGAGGGCTTTTCCAACCAAAACAATTCTGTGTCCAGTTCTGGGCCCCTCAATTTAAGAAGGACATTGAGACTCTTGGAGGTGTCCAGAGAAGGGCAAGAAAGCTGGGGAGGGGTCTGGAGCACAGCCCTGGGAGCAGAGGCTGAGGGAGCTGGGGTTGCTTAGCCTGCAGAAGAGGAGGCTCAGGGGAGACCTCCTTGCTCTCTGCAACTCCCTGCAGGGAGGTTGGAGCCAGGTGGGGGTTGGTCTCTTCTGCCAGGCAAGCAGCATCAGAACAAGAGGACACAGTCTCAAGCTGTGCCAGGGGAGGTGCAGGCTGGATGTTAGGAAGAAATTCTACACAGAGAGCGTGATTGGCCACTGGGATGTGCTGCCCAGGGAGGTGGTGGAGTCACCATCATTGGAGGTGTTTAGGAGGAGACTTGATGGGGTGCTTGGTGCCATGGGTTAGTTGATTAGGTGGTGTTGGATGATAGGTTGGACTTGATGATCTCAAAGGTCTTTTCCAACCTGGTTAATTCTATTCTATTCTATTCTATTCTATTCCATTCCATTCCATTCCATTCCATTCCATTCCATTCCCCTCTCTCTCTATATATGTAAAACCTGAAAGTGAATCTTGGCAGCCTCATCCAATGGTGCTAATGGTTCTCAGGGTGCAGTCAGCTGGAATGTCCTTTCCAGACCTACATCCATCATGCTCTGTACTCCCCCCCTGAGACAGATGGTCCCCAGAACAGGTGGTTTAGTTATTATTATTGTATTTTTTATGGTGCTAGAATAATGCCAGAGGCTTGAAAACTCCAGGCTCTGAGCCAAGGAGAAGTCTCAAGAGCCTGGCCACATCCCACCAAACTTAATGCTTGCAACTGAAGTGAGGAGCCTGGTGGAAAGAAGGAGCAGCAAATCATTGTACAGCCCAGGACAGAAGGTGTCTTGCTCTGGCTAGAACAAAGTCCCCCTGGAAGGACTTTTTATTCCTCTCTACTGTCTATAGCCTGAGCTCAGTCACCACATCTAAAGAGGGCTCCTAATCCAAACACTTCAACTAAGGCTCTGTCACAGAATCATAGGAGCATAGAATCAATAAGGCTGGAAAAGGCCTGAAAGATCATCAAGTCCAACCTGTCACCCAACACCTCCTGACTACTAAGCCATGGCTCCAAGCACCCCATCCAGTCTCCTCTTTTAACACCTCCAGTGATGGTGACTAACACCTCCTGACAACTAAGCTATGGCTCCTAGTGCCACATCCAAGCCCCTCTTGAGCACCTCCAGGGATGGAGACTCCACCACCTCCCTGGGCAGCACATCCCAGTGGCCAATCTCTCTTGCTGGGAAGAACTTTCTCCTCCCCTCCAGCCTAACCCTCCCTTGGCACAGCTTGAGACTGTGTCCTCTTGTTCTGGTGCTGCTTGCCTGGCAGAAGAGACCAACCCCCACCTGCCTACAGCCTCCCTTCAGGGAGCTGCAGAGATCAAGAAGGTCTCCCCTGAGCCTCCTCCTGGGCTCAGCCCTGCAGCCAGTTCCTAACCCAGCTCAGAGTGCTGCTGTCCAAGCCAGGGGCTGCCAGCTTGGCCAGGGGACAGCGTCAAAGGCCCCACTGGAGTCCAGGCAGACTCCATCCACAGCCTGCCCCACATCCACCAGGCTGAGCACTGAGGGAATGTCTAGGCTGGGGGCCAGCTGCCTTCTTCAGAGGGAAACCACAGCCTGGGATGTGTCAGTGGCTCCAGGCAGTGCCAGGCTTTGGCATATTTCTGTCCACCCAGCGAGAGCCAAAGTGAGTGGAACAGAGAGCAAATTGGAGAGCGAGCAGCCACGACATTAAGGTTAAAGATAACTGTTGTATATTGATCCAGTTAATGGCTTGGAAATGGAAGTTTAGAGACACATGAACAGTTTTCTGCACAAAACTAGTGCTGAATTTAATAGCTGGCTCCTGGAGATGACAGGTGGTCCTTAGGCAGGCAGGACGTGCTGCAGGGAGCTAAGCGCTGCTGGCAGCAAGGAGTGTCCTGAGTCAGCCAACCTCAGTGCCCAGGGGTTGCTCCCAGCGCTGGTTCTGGGCCTGATCTGGAGCTTCTGCTGGGCTGAGCCACGCTCTGGCAGTGCTCCTGCCTCACAATCTGACTCTTCCTGCCTCTCTTGCACTCTCTCTGGAGGGAGGAGCTGGCTCTGGTGGAGTGGGGATTGCACTCAGTCATAGAATCATAGAAGCAATAAGGTTGGAAGAGACCTCAGAGATCATCAAGTCCAACCTGGCACCCAACACCTCCTGACTACTAACCCATGGCACCAAGTGCCACATCCAATCCCCTCTTCAACACCTCCAGGAATGGGGACTCCACCACCTCCCTGGGCAGCACATCCCAATGGCCAACAACTCTCTCAGTGAAGAACTTTCTCCTGATCTCAATCTCAAACCTCCCCTGGCACAGCTTGAGACTGTGTCCTCTTGTTCTGGTGCTGCTTGCCTGGCAGAAGAGACCAACCCCCACCTGGCTCCAACCTCCCTGCAGGGAGTTGCAGAGAGCAAGAAGGTCTCCCCTGAGCCTCCTCTTCTGCAGGCTAAGCAACCCCAGCTCCCTCAGCCTCTCCTCACAGGGCTGTGCTCCAGATCCCTGCCCAGCCTCCTTGCCCTTCTCTGGACACATTCAAGAGTCTCAGTGTCCTGGCATGACCTGTGAGTGACAACTGGGAGACAGCTAAAGGAAGGGAAGGACAGAGGGAATGGCTGTAGCTGATGTGCCTGTTCCACCCAGAGCTTTTCTGGGGGTCATGTTTAGCACACAGGGGAAGATCTGAGGTGCTCTGCCCTGACACAGAGCCAGCAGGGCTCCTCTGAGGCCTCTGTGCCAAGTGACAGCCAGTCAGAGGTAACCCCAGCAGCTGTCTCTTTTGAGGCTGACTGAAGTTCTCCCTGCTGTGAGGGGACTTCAAGCAAGTTCTGATCAAAGGGATTTGGGCTGAGCTGCCTCAGTCCCCTGAAGCTGCTTCAGTCCCCTGGAGCTGCAGCTGACTCTAGGATGGAGAGAAGTGGCACAGCATCAACAGCTGTGACCTGCCCCTTGGACTCTCCTAACAGCAAGAGCTGAAAGCAGCTCCCTGGGTCCCTCTCACAAGCCTAATGTCAAAGGCTCTCCTCTGCTCTCTTGTGCTTCTGTCATCCCAGCATTAATTCACTCAACCCTGGGAGCAAAATCCACAGTTTCTGTCTGTTCCCTGAGTTTGGCATCGTGTGGCAGCAGCTGGACTTCACAGAGCAGTCTTGGAGCCCTGGTGAAGCAGCACAAGGCTCTGACTTGCTGGTGGGGAGTGTTTGGATCATCAGGATCATCACTCCCTCTCCTCACTGGAGGTGTTTCAAAGAGGCAGGGCTGTGGTGCTGAGGGACATGGCTTAGCATCACACTTGGTAGAGTTAGAGAATGGTTGGACTCAAAGGTCTTAATGACCTCTTCCAGGCAAAATGACTCTGGGATCCTATGTGTTTTGCAGCACTGAGTCTCCATCACCCACACAGAACAGAGTCACAGAATTCTACCAGTTAGGAAAGACCTCAGAATCACAGAGTCACCAAGGTTGGAAGAGATCTCAAAGATCATTGAGTCCAACCTGGCATCACAGACCTCATGGCTAAACCATGGCACCAAGTGCCACATGCAATCCCCTCTTGAACCCCTCCAGGGATGGGGACTGCACCACCTCTGAGATCATCCAGTCCAACATCAACCCAGCACCACCATGGCCACTAAACCCTGGCCCCAAGTGCCATGGCCACAGGTTTCTTGCACACCTCCAGGGCTGGGGACTCCCTGGGGAGCCTGTGCCAATCCCTGACCACTCTTGCAGCACAGAAATTTCCCTTACTCTCCAACCCAAACCTCCCCTGGCACAATTTCAGGCCATTTTCTCTCCCTCTTTCACCTGATACAAGGCACATGAGACCTACCCCCACCTCACTCCCACCTCCTTTCAGGTTGTTTGGGAGTTGTCTTGACCGAAGAAGCCTCAATGAAAGGCAGGAGGCAGCCAGGGCAAGGCCACCCCATGCAGCAGAGGCTTTTCTTTCTGCTTGGTCTTATCCTAACCTGCAGTTAATTGATTGCCAATTAACTCTGCCAACCTGGTCACTCCCTGCAGATTAACAGCAGAACATGAATGTGTGTGCTCTGCCCTGCAGAGCCAGGGATGTTCCTCCTCTGGAGCAGAAGTTTAGGGGAGGGCTGTGCTCAAAACAACCTTCCCATTAACCATCCTGAGTTAATTGGTTGCAAATTAGCTCAAGGTCAAAGCCAGCACCTACAGCTTAGAGACACAATTCCCCACCCCCACCCCCCCTGCACTTTGCTCTGCCTGGAGGTGATGCCAGGTGAATCAGAGTGGCACCAGTTGGAGTCTGGCAGTGGGACAAGCAAGGCTGTGCATCTCCTTTCCATCCAACCACGGGACCCTACTCTCTGATTGCCCCAGGCTGGATGGGACCCTCCAAGGTCATCTTGTCCAAATCCCCTGCCCTCAGCAGGGACAGCTCCAACTGCAGCAGGCTGCTCAGGGCCACATCAAGTCTCATCTTGGGGCCTCAACCACCTCCCTGGGCTGCCTCTTCCCGTGTGCCACCACCCTCGTTGTGCAGAACTTGTCGCTGACGCCCAACCTAAATCTCCCCTGCTCCACTTTCAAACCATTACTCCTTGTCCCATCCCCACAGGCCCTTCTGAGCACTCCCTCCCCAGCCTGCCTGTAGGTCTCTTTCAGATACTGAAATGGTACCAGGTCTCCCCAGCACCTTCTCCTCTCCAGCCTGAACTGATTCAATTCTTTCAGCCTGTCTCTGTAGGAGAGGTCCTCCAACCTCTGATCATCTTTGTGGCCTCCTCTGGACCCTCTCCAGCAGGTCAATGTGTCTCTTGTGTTGGGAGCCCCATATCTGGACACAGCCCTGCAGGTGAGGTCCCAGCAGAGCAGAACAGAGGGGCAGGATCCCCTCTCTCCATCTCTGGCCACCCTGCTTCTGATGCTGCCCAGGCTGCCACTGGCCTTGGGGGCTGCAGAGCCTGTGTCCTCCTTTGCCACAGCCCTCTGCCATCCTGGCCATGTGGTTTAGACATGCAATAGAATAGAATAGAATAGAATAGAATAGAATAGAATAGAATAGGAGTAGACCAGGTTGGAAGAGACCTTCAAGATCATCCTGTCCAACCTATCATCCAACACTATCTGATCAACTAACCCATGGCACCAAGCACCCTATCAAGTCTCCTCCTGAATACCTCCAGTGATGGTGACTCCACCACCTCCTCAGGCAGCCTATTCCAATGGGCAATCACTCTCTCTGTGTAAAACTTCCTCCTCACCTCCAGCCTAAACCTCCCCTGGCACAGCTTGAGACTGTGTCTTCTTGTTCTGGTGCTGGGTGCCTGGGAGAAGAGACCAACCTCTGCCTGGCTACAACCTCCCTTCAGGTAGTTGTAGAGAGCAAGAAGGTCACCCCTGAGTCTCCTCCTCTTCTGCAGGCTAAGCAACCCCAGCTCCCTCAGTCTCTCCTCCCAGGGCTGTGCCCCAGACCCCTCCCCAGCTTTCTTGCCCTTCTCTGGACACCTTCCAGCAAGTCAACCTCCTTCCTAAACTGAGGGGCCCAGAACTGGACACAAGACTCAAGGTATGGCCTAACCAGTGCAGTGTACAGGGGCAGAATGACCTCCCTGCTCCTGCTGGCCACACTCTTCCTGCTGCAGGCCAGGATGCCCTTGGCCCTCCTGGCCCCCTGGGCACACTGTAGGCTCATGTTCAGCCTACCATCAACCAGTACCCCCAGGTCCCTCTCTGCCTGGCTGCTCTCAGTCACAACCAGAGAGGCACAAGAGTTAAAAAAGTTTCCTTCCACCACCAGCAGCATCCCAGGTGGAGGAAAGAGGGAAGAACAGATTTGCAAGTAACACATTTGGCAAGCAGAGGATACAAGCCTTGGCTGAGCTCAGCAGTGGCTGTTATTTGACCACTGATAGGACTGAAAACAACTTTAATGTTGCTGTGTTTGAACAAGAATGTCCAAACAGTTCCAGTTCCTCGTCCAACAGATAGAAGAAATGGGGCCAAGACTTCTCAGGAGAGACAACTGTGCTCTGCAGAAAGCTAAATCAGATCAACTGAGCTGTGAGCAGGCCCCAGGTCTGCATTCCTGTCCCTTAATACTCTTAGGATCCCTGCCTGGGAGCACCACAGCTGCAGCAGAGTCCTGCTGCACTGAGCCACCCTCATCCCCTAGCCAAGGAGTGTGACCCAGCACTGCTGGGTTAAGTGGCTCAGGTTGGAAGGGACCTCAGAGCTCATCTCCTCCAACCTCCCTGCCATGCCCAGGGACACCTCTCAACCAGACTCAGCTGCTCAAGGCCTCATCCAACCTGACCTTGAACACTACAACCTCCCTGGCAGCCTATTCCAGAGTCTCATCACCTTCCTCATTCATGAGGAAATGGTTGGGGTTGATGATCTTAAAGGTCTCTTCCAACCAAACCCTGGTCCTATGAATGTAAGCTAACCAACCCCAAGAGAGCAGCCAATGACACTGGTGAGCAAAGCACTGTGCAGCTCAGCTCCCTGGGCTTACAACAGCACAGCTTTTGACCCTGCATCACCAGAGAGACCACAGCCATGCCTGGAGGTCATCACAGCCATGGGCATGAGCAGGTCCCCTCCACTTCATGCTTAATGGCTCCCCAGAGCTGTAATCTGCCTTCTGCTCAGCCTGGGTTGTGGCCTCCTGCTGCTACAACAAAGATTCTGGAGTGAGCAGAGGAAACTTGATGAAATCCACTGCTCAAGCAGGCTGCCTTGTCTTTGCTGCCAGCCTTCCAGGGGAATGAGGAGGCTGGAAGAGAGGAGGCTCAGCAGAAGGCAGCCTTGAGAAGAGAAGGCTGAGAGGGGATCTGATCAGCACCTATAAATATCTGAGGGGTGGGGGTCAGGATAAAGGACCAGGATGAAGGGGCTAGGATGAAGGGGCCAGGTTGCAGGTGTCAGGATGAAGTGGCTAGGATGAAGGGGCCAGGATCAAGGTGTTAGGATGAACTGGCTAGGATGAATGTGTCAGGATGAAGGGGCCAGGATGAAGGTGTCAGGATGAAGGGGCCAGGATAAAGGGGCCAGGATCAAGGTGTTAGGATGAAGTGGCTAGGATGAAGGTGTCAGGATGAAGGGGCCAGGATGAAGGTGTTAGGATGAAGGGGCCAGGATGAAGGGGCCAGGATGAAGGTGTTAGGATCAAGGTGTTAGGATGAAGGGGCCAGGATAAAGGGGCCAGGATCAAGGTGTTAGGATGAAGTGGCTAGGATGAAGGTGTTAGGATGAAGGGGCCAGGATGCAGGGACTAGGATCAAGGTGTTAGGATGAAGGGGCCAGGATAAAGGGGCCAGGATGCAGGGACTAGGATCAAGGTGTTAGGATGCAGGTGTCAGGATGAAGGGGCCAGGATGAAGGGGCCAGGATGAAGGGGCCAGGCTCTTTGTGGTAGTGCCCAGTGATAGGACAGGGAACAATGAGTACAAGCTGGAGCCCAGGAGGTTCCACCTCAACAGGAGGAGAAACTTCTTTGGTGTGAGGCTGCCGGAGCCCCGGAGCAGGCTGCCCAGAGAGGCTGTGGAGTCTCCTTCTCTGCAGACTTCCAAACCCCTTGTGGCTGTGTTCCTGTGTGAGCTGCCCCGGGTGCCCCTGCTCTGGGCTGGATGATCTCCGAGGTCCCCTCCAAGCCCTGCCGTGCTGTGACGCTGCGCAGGGCGCAGCAGCCCTCATTGCCTTGCCGATGGGCTCTGCAACCGAGCAGAGCTGTTCCTGCCGAGGCACTGTTTAAGCTGCAGGTGCAGCACGTTCGGAAGGACCCTCTGGGTCACAAACAAAGCTACAGCCACACCTGGCTGGCTGAGGCTTTTGTTTTGTCGTGGTGTGGCGTGTTTTTCCCTTTCCCCACAAGAAAATCAGCCGGTGCCGCGGTGGTGGTGGGCGAGGGGGGAGGCAGGCTGACAATGGAGACTATTTTCAGGAGCTCCTGAGACAAACCAGCAAAGAAAAGACAGAAAACAACAGCAGGCAGACACAAAAGAGAAGCAGCCAATTTCACAGGATCCAAATGGAAATGTTTCATTTGGGGAGGGAGGGGAGGGGTGAGGATGAGTTTGTCAATACTTCCTTTATTCATTTATTTATTCATTTCCACCACCCCACTCCCCATAAATGCAGAGGCTTTGCTCAATACTCCTTTCATTTGTTTATTTATTCTTTTTTTTCCCCTCCCCCCCATAAATGCAGAGTCTGTCTTGAATAGAAAGAAATTCTGTAATACCACCCCCCTCCCCCAAGTCCAACCTGGCACCCAACACCTCCGTGGCAACTAAACCATGGCTCCAAGTGCCACAGCCAATCCCCTCTTCAACACCTCCAGGGATGGGGACTCCACCACCCCCCTGCACAGCACATTCCAGTGGCCAAGCTCTCTTGCTGGGAAGAACTTATTCCTCACCTCCAGCCTAAACTTCCCCTGGCACAGCTTGAGACTGTGTCCTCTTGTTCTGCTGCTGGGTGCCTGGGAGAAGAGACCAACCCCCACCTGGCTACAACCTCCCTGCAGGGAGTTGGAGAGAGCAAGAAGGTCTCCCCTGAGCCTCCTCTTCTGCAGGCTAAGCAACCCCAGCTCCCTCAGCCTCTCCTCCCAGGGCTGTGCTCCAGACCCCTCCCCAGCTTTCTTGCCCTTCTCTGGACACCTTCCAGCAGCTCAACCTCTTTCCTAAACTGAGGAGCCCAGAACTGGCCACAGGACTCCAGGTGTGGCCTCAGCAGTGCTGAGCACAGGGCACAAGGACTTCCCTGCTCCTGCTGGCCACACTCTGCCTGCTGCAGGCCAGGATGCCCTTGGCCTTCTTGGCCACCTGAGTACACTGCTGGCTCATGTTCAGCTACTGTCCACCAGTACCCCCAGGTCCATTTCTGTTTGGCTGCTCTCAGCCACTTGGAATGGAATGGAATGGAATGGACCAAGTTGGAAGAGACCTTCAAGATCATCGAGTCCAACCTATCACCCAGCACCATCTGATGAACTAAACCATGGCACCAAGCACCCCATCCAGTCTCCTCCTAAACACCTCTAGGGATGGGGACTCCACCACCTCCCTGGGCAGCACATTCCAATGGCCAATCACTCTGTGTAGAATTTCCTCCTAACATCCAGTCTGAACCTCCCCTGGCACAGCTTGAGATTGTGTCCTCTTGTTCTGCTGCTGCTTGCCTGGGAGAAGAGCCCAACCCCCACCTGGCTCCAATCTCCCTGCAGGGAGTTGCAGAGAGCAAGAAGGTCTCCCCTGAGCCTCCTCTTCTCCACTCTGCCCCCAGCCTCCAGCACTGCCAGCCTCCAGCACTGCCTGGGGTTGTTGTGACCAAAGTGCAGCCCCCAGCTCTTGGACTGGCTTTTCAGCTGCCAGCATCATTTCAAATGCTCACCCTAGCTCTGAGTCTTCCAGGGAGGGGGAGGGGACAATGAAATAAAGTTAATCTAAAAATATCACCCACCTCTCAAAATAAAAGTCTTGCCTCATTCTTTGCCTTGCAAAATGTGTTTCAGCCTCCTACAGCCTGGCTTTGGGCACTCTCTTCAGTCACGTTCCAGGTCCACGTGGAGCTCACCCCTCCCTGTCACCTCTCTACCTCTGCAGGAGGCAGGGTTGTGTTGGGGGGGCTCCAGTCACTTCACATTCGGTATTTACAGAGCAGATGTCCTCAGCTGTCACCCTCAGCTCCTTTCATGCCCAGGAGAAGTGAACAGGCAGGATTCAGCTAAGTGAGTTTAGAGTTCTACTTAAGGAAAAACTAAAGGTGCCCTGGAAGAGCCTGGATCTCTCACAGCATCACAGGATGTCAGGGGTTGGGAGGGAACCAAAGAGATCATTGAGTCCAACTCTCCACTGACCGTGAAGGGTGGTTGGCACAGGAGACCCCTGGGTGTCCCCAGGTCTCTGGGGTTGCTTAGCCTGCAGAAGAGGAGGCTCAGGGGAGACCTTCTTGCTCTCTCCAACTCCCTGCAGGGAGGTTGTAGCCAGGTGGGGGTTGGGCTCTTCTGCCAGGCAAGCAGCACCACAACGAGAAGACACATTCTCAAGCTGTGCCAGGGGAAGTTTAGGCTGGAGGTGAAGAGAAAATTCTTCCCAAAAAGAGTAATTGGCCATTGGAATGTGCTGCCCAGGGAGGTGGTGGAGTGCCCTTCCCTGGAGGTGTTCAAGAGGGGCTTGGATGTGGCACTTGGAGCCATGGTTTAGTTGTCAGGAGGTGTTGGGTGCCAGGTTGGACTTCATGGTTTAGTAGTCAGGAGGTGTTGGGTGCCAGGTTGGACTTGATGATCTCTGAGGTCTCTTCCAACCTTGTTGATTCTATGATTCTATAAGTGGGCACCACTGAGGAGAGTCTGGCCCCAGCCTCCTGGCAGCCACCCCTCAGATACTGGCAAGCACTGCAGTGACAGAGATCCGCCTGAAAACCTTGTGGCAAAAAGTTGTTCCGTGGAGGGAAGGCTCTATATGTGCTGGATAAACACAAGATTATGAAACCTTCAGAGCTCCAGCTCCCATCTCTTTCTCCTTCCACTTCATGGACCTGAGATAATAAATTGCCCTTTGCAGAGGATGTGCAGTTCAAGATCTCAGAGAGCAGCGGTTTCGGTGTAGGGTGAATGTTAATCCATTCCTCGCCTAAGACATCAGTGCCTGTGAATTTCAAATGAACTGTATTAAATATTGATTTCCTATAGCTCCAACTGTGCCTGAAGGTTGGCATGTCCTGAGGTGATTCACAAATGGGACCACACTTTGCCCAGCCACCTCCTTCCCCACCCTTGCGGTGCCTCCTCCCCCTCGGGCAAGAGCGGGGCTGCAGCGGTGGGAGGTCATCCCAGGGAGCTGAAGGTTGTCCTGCTGTCTAAACCAGGAGAGCCACCACCTCCAGCAGCTCAGCTCACCCACCCAGCCCACAAACCATTCCCAGCTGTGTGATGGGAATACCAATAATGAGTTTGACACAGGCTGTGTTTGCAGAGCCTCTGGTGTCGCCAGCAAAGGGCAGCTGAGAGTGCTGCAGGTTAGCTCGCACCAGGAGCAGAACTGAGAGAGGTGCTTGGCTTGGCAAAGAGCTCCAAGTCCAACCATCAACCCAACACCACCATGGCCATTAAACCATGGCCCACAGTGCCATGTTCACATTCCTGCTTTGGCAGGGGTTTGGGCTGGATGATCTCCAGAGGTCCCTTCCAAACCCTAACATTCTGTGACTCCGTCATCAGCAAGTCCAACATCAACCCAGCCCCACCATGCCACAGCCTCCAGGGCTGGGGACTCCACCACCTCCCTGGGCAGCCTGTGCCAGTCCCTGACCACTCTTGCAGCAAAGAAATTTTTCCTGATCTCCAACCTAACCCTCCCCTGGCACAATTTCAGGACATTTGCTCTGCTTCATACTAGGGAAAAGAGCCCAACTCCCACCTCTCTCCAGCTTCCTCACAGGGAGTTGTAAAGAGCAATGAGGTCTTCCTTCAGCCTCCTCTTCTCCAGACTGAACACCCCCAGCTCCCTCAGCTGCTCCTCCCCAGCTCTCTTCTCCAGAGCTTACCCCTCAGCTGTGGAGGGGTCTGGAGCACAGCCCTGGGAGGAGAGGCTGAGGGAGCTGGGGTTGATTAGCCTGCAGAAGAGGAGGCTCAGGGGAGACCTTCTTGCTCTCTCCAGCTCCCTGAAGGGAGGTTGTAACCAGGTGGGGGTTGGTCTCTTCTGCCAGGCAAGCAGCACCAGAACAAGAGGACACAGTCTCAAGCTGTGCCAGGGGAGGTTTAGGCTAGATGTTAGGAAGAAGTTCTTCCCAGAGAAAGAGAGGTTGACTATTGGAATGTGCTGCCCAGGGAGGTGGTGGAATCCCCATCCCTGGAGGTGTTTAGGCAGAGCCTGGATGAGGCACTTGGTGCAATGCTTTAGGTGTTCAGATGGTGTTGGGTGAGAGGTTGGACTTGATGATGTGGGAGGTCTTTTCCAACCTGTTTAATTCTATTCTATTCTATTCTATTCTACTCTACTCTACTCTACTCTACTCTACTCTACTCTACTCTACTCTATTCAGTTTCATTGCCCTTCTCTGGACCCTCTCTGATGTCCTTCTTGGAGTGAGGGGCCCAGAACTGACCACAATCATCATCCCTCCTAATGAAGTCCTGAACAGTCACCCCATGGACCCAGCAACTATTGCAGGACCTCCTCTGCCCAGGGCCAGCCCATTCACAGTATCACAGTCTCACAGTGTCGCCAAGGTTGGAAGAGACCTTGAGGATCATCGAGTCCAACCTGACACCACAAACCCCATGACTGGACCATGGCACCAAGTGGCAAATCCTATCTCCTCTTGAACACCTCCAGGGATGGTGACTCCACCACCTCCCTGGGCAGCACATTCCAGTGGCCAACCTCTCTTGCTGGGAAGAACTTTCTCCTCACCTCCAGCCTAAACCTCCCCTGGCACAACTTAAGACTGTGTCCTCTTGTTCTGGTGCTGCTTGCCTGGCAGAAGAGCCCAACCCCCTCCTGGCTACAACCTCCCTGCAGGCAGTTGGAGAGAGCAAGGAGGTCTCCCCTGAGCCTCCTCTTCTGCAGGCTAAGCAACCCCAGCTCCCTCAGCCTCTCCTCCCAGGGCTGTGCTCCAGACCCCTCCCCAGCCTTGTTGCCCTTCTCTGGACACCTTCAAGTCTCTCAATGTCCTTCTTGAACTGAGGAGCCCAGAACTGGACACAGGACTCCAGGGGTGGCCTAAGCAGTGCTGAGCACAGGGCACAATGACCTCCCTGCTCCTGCTGGCCACACTCTTCCTGCTGCAGGCCAGGATGCCCTTGGCTTTCTTGACCCCCTGGGCACACTGCTGGCTCATGTTTAGGCAGCTGTGGATCAGCACCCCCAGGTCCCTCTCCATGTGGCAGCTCTCAGATTCCCCTCGGACGGGGGCTGCCTAGGTCTGATTGCTGGAGGAGTTCATCCCCCCGTGCCTCTGATCTAATGAAAGTGGAGGCAGGAGGAGATGTTGCACTTTATTTATTGACTAATTTCAGCCTCTTTCTGTGATCATTACCCGAGCTGCTCCTTCCTTTAAATCAATTGAAATTGCCTCTCTCTCATTGCAAAAGTGGGAGCTGTGCAATTCACTTTGCCTCTTCAGCCAACTTCCCAGATGGAAATCAAAGAAAGGAGAAGAAAATGGAAAGCAAATGGGGAGAACAAAAGGGGGGGGGGGGGGGGGGAAAAGGAAAAGAAGGGCAAAAAAGATAAGAAAACTAAGGAAGATGGTCAGGGTTTTATTTGTGCACCCAGAGGAAGGAATCTGCCTCTGATTGAAGGCCTGAGAGGCAGCAGGCTGCATGCAGGGCTGGCAGCTGCCTGCTGCTCCTGCAAGCTGTGGTCCTGCCAGCACCCTGCTGCCAGGGTGGAGGCTCTCTGTGAGCCTGTGGGCAACCTGCTCAGGAGAGCTGCTGGAGCTGGGAAAGTCACTTCCCACTTGTTCTACCCTGCATGAGAGCTAAATTGGAAGTGATGGCTGAGGAAGGAGCTCTGCTGCTGGAAGGTTACTGTCACCTTCGGCGGGGGAAGGGAGGGACAGAAGTGTGTGGCACTTCTCTGGCTCAGGTCCTTCTGTTCTGACAATGCAGCCCAAAGGTATGGAAGGCTTCTGTCATCAGAGTGGGATTGGGTTGTGGCTGGGAATGGAAGAAGCAGGGTTCACAGTCTCACAGTATAACTAAGGTTGGAAGAGACCCCAAGGATCATCAAATCCAGCCTGTCTCCACAGACCTCAGGACTACACCATGGCACCAAGTGCCACAGCCAATCCCCTCTTGAACCCTTCCAGGGATGGGGACTCCACCACCTCCCTGGGCAGCACATTCCAATGGCTAACAACTCACTTAGTGAAGAACATTCTCCTCACTTCGAGTCTAAACCTCCCCTGGCACAGCTTGAGACTGTGTCCTCTTGTTCTGGTGCTTCTTGCCTGGCAGAAGAGACCAACTCCCACCTGGCTACAACCTCCCTTCAGGTAGCTGTAGAGGGCAATGAGGCCACCCCTGAGCCTCCTCTTCTCCAGGCTAAGCAACCCCAGCTCCCTCAGCCTCTCCTCCCAGGGCTGTGCTCCAGACCCCTCCCCAGCCTTGTTGCCCTTCTCTGGACACCTTCAAGTCTCTCAGTGTCTTTCTTAAACTGAGGGGCCCAAAACTGGACACAGGACTCCAGGTGTGGCCTCAGCAGTGCTGAGCACAGGGCACAATGACCTCCCTGCTCTTGCTGGCCACACTATTCTTAATGCAGGCCAGGATGCCATTGGCCCTCTTGGCCCCCTAGGCACACTGCTGGCTCATGTTTAAGGGGCTGTCAATCAGCACCCCCAGGTCCCTCTCTGTCTGGGAGCTCTCAGCCACTCTGACCCCAGCCTGTAGCTCTGCCTGGGGTTGTTGTGGCCAAAGTGCAGCCCCTGGCACTTGGACTTGTTGAATGCCATCCTGTTGGCCTCTGCCCATCTGTGCAGTCGGTCGAGGTCCCTCTGCAGAGCCTTTCTACCCTCTAACTGACCACCATCTGCTCCCAGCTTGGTGTCATCTGCAAACTTGCTGGTGGTTCTTTCTAAAGACCTGTTCATAGAATCATAGAATCATAAAATCATGGAATCATAGAATCACAGAATCATGGAATCATAGAAACACTGAATCACAGAATCACAGAATCAGCCAGCTTGGAAAAGACCTCAGAGAGAATCATAGAATCACCAAGGTTGGAAAAGACCTCAGAGATCATCAAGTCCAACCTCTCACCTAATACCTAACACCTCCTGACAACTAAACCATGGCTCCAAGTGCCACATCCAAGCCTTTCTTGAACACCTCCAGGGATGGGGACTCCACCACCCCCCTGGGCAGCACATTCCTCTGGGCCATCTACACTACAGCTTAATGCAAAACAAGGAACAGAACTTCCCTGCCTGTGGTCCCCATGAAAGGTTGCTGGGACTGAGGAAAGGAGGTTTCCACTTCCTTACCTCCTGCAACATGCTGGGCCCACCCTGCTTCTTTCCCCACTCTGGGCAGTCACCAGGATTTGGGGATGTATGGCAGCCTCCGACCTTTCTTGCCACCATCTGGGCAGCCTGACCTAGTGGAGGATGTCCTGGCTCACTGCAGGGGGGTTGGACTAGATGACCTTTGGAGGTTCCTTTCAACCCAACCCATTCTATGGTCACGTTGCATCAGCAGAAAGGTACATGGAGATATGTGCTGCCCAGGGAGGTGGTGGAGTCCCCATCATTGGAGGTGTTTAGGAGGAGACTTGATAGGGTGCTTGGTGCCATGGGTTAGTTGATTAGGTGGTGTTGGGTGATAGGTTGGACTGGATGATCTCTGAGGTCTTTTCCAACCTGGTTAGTTCTATTCTATTCTATTCTATTCTATTCTATTCTATTCTATTCTATTCTATTCTATTCTATCCCATCCCATCCCATCCCATCCCATCCTATCCTATCCTATCCTATCCTATCCTATCCTATCCTATCCTACCCTATCCTATCCTATCCTAGTCTAGTCTAGTGTATTCTCAACCCCCCTTAGCAGCTTCATGCTGCTCTTGAGTTTCTCCTTGCAACAGGATTTCAAGTGCTGCTGAATTGCTCAGTCAGCTGCCAGGACAGGGCCCAAGATCAGTGACTTATGTTAGTGTTGGTGCCTGATGTTCACACAAGGGCAAGGAGCTGCCATAAAGCATGGGCAGAGCTTTGGCAGGTAGCTGGTGCTAGATTTACAGCAGCCTGTGCTCTGCTCTTCCTTGGGCACTCAGCACAGTGTGGCTCCCTCCAGAGAGCTGCTCAGGGAGGGCACAGCTTGCTTCCAAGAGCTGAGAGAAAACCCTGCAGCACATGGGCACAGGCACCTGCCATCATTCCCTGCCCTTGTGTCCAGGTTATCAGCACAGGTCATGACACAGCTCCCAGGAAATGCCATTCAGAATGCAGTACCTGAAGGGGGCTACAGGGAAGCTGGAGAGGGACTCCTGTGGTGATAGGCCAAGGGGCAGTGGTTTGAAGGTAGAGCAGGGGAGATGTAGGTTGGACATGAGGAAGAAATTCCTCACAGTGAGGGTGGGGAGGCACTGGCACAGGTTGCCCAGGGAGGTTGTGGATGCCTCATCCCTGGAAGTGTTTTAAGACCAGGCTGGATGAGGCTTTGAGCAACCTGGGCAGGTGGGAGTTGTCCCTGCACATAGCAGGGGGGTGGGTGTGGAACCGCCTCTTTAAGGTCCCTTCCAACCCAACCCATCCCATAATTCTAGGATAAAATATTCTGAAGTGCAAATGCTGATCAATAAGCTTTACAGCAGCAGGCTCTGCAGCAGATGAGACCCTCTCCATCTTCCTGCAGTCCCTCTCTCAAAGCCCAGCCATGCCCCAGCTGAGCTGTGCTGAGCTCCTCTGCAGTCCGCAGCTGCAGGCAGAACCTGCAGGGAGACCTCTCACCTCAGCTCAGCTCACAAGGCTTTGAGCACGTTGTCTGTGCAGCTGGTGGCCCAGCCCTACCCAGTTCCCCATCATTTAGCACAAATTCCCACACAGGTTTGGGAGCAAAAACAAAATGCATTTTGATTACTGCGTTTCCTCCCTGGTAGAACTGTTGCAGGAAGGGTCTGGAGGGGCTGGAAGGTGTCCAGAGCAGGGCCACGAGGAGGAGCAGAGGGCTGGAGCTGCTCTGCTGTGAACACAGACTGAGGGAGTTGGGGTTGTGCAGGCTGGAGAGGAGAAGGCTCCCAGGAGACCTCATTGTGGCCTTCCAGGATCTGAAGGGGGCTGCAAGAAAGCTGGGGAGGGACTTTTGAGGGTGTCAGGGAGGGATAGGGCTGGGGGCCATTGGAGCAAAACTAGAAGTGGGGAGATTGAGATTGGCTGTGAGGAAGAAGTTGTTGCCCAGGAGGGTGGTGAGAGCCTGGCACAGGCTGCCCAGGGAGGTGGTGGAAGCCTCATCCCTGGAGGTGTTTGCAGCCAGGCTGGAGGTGGCTGTGAGCAACCTGCTGTGGTGTGAGGTGTCCCTGGCCATGGCAGGGGGTTGGAGCTGGCTGAGCCTTGAGCTCCCTTCCAACCCTGACAATTCCATGATTCTATACCTGCAGAGAGAGGAGAGCTGGAACCTGAAGCATCAAAGCTATTTGCTTCCTTGTACACTGGGGGTGGTATAAATCAGGAGCAATTAATTTCTTCAATCTTCTTTGGAGGGGGGGAGGGGTGGTGGAAAGAAAAACATATAACTCAGTGTAAAGTGGATTATTCTGCACTCTTCTTTGAAAGTAAAAAAGGAGCAGAAAAGCTGATTTTAAGCCCTTTCTAAAGCAATTCCTGCTGCTGGCAGGCTCCCAGGGCTAAATTAGCTTGATCCATTTAATGCAACTTGCAAGCTAATAGGCAGCCTGGTCTGCAGTGGAACCTATGCAGTCTTTTAAATGTTTAATCAAGAAGCAAAATTAGGCCTTCAAAAATCCATTGCTTCCAGCATTGTTTTTCTTCTAAACAAGTAAGGAACAAATTCAGTCCCCCCCCTACCCTTGCCTCTGCCAAGGCAGAACTCTCTGGGAGGCTGAAGGCTTTCTTCTTTGCTTCAGAGGATGCAGAGCTGGGGGAAAGGGAGATGCACCTGGACCTGAGCAGAGGCAGGCTAGGCAGGAGGGGAGGGGGTGGCCAGGGGAAGAAGCAGCAAAGATTCTGCTCTTAATCACCAGTGCAGGGGAGAGGCTGGAAAGCAGCTCCAGAGGCCTTGGAGTCCTGGTGGGCAGTGGACTGACCATGGGACAGCAAAGTGCCCTCCTGGCCAAGAGGAGGCTGAGGGAGACCTCATTGCTCTCTACAGCTCCCTCAGAGAAGTCAGAGGTATCATAGAATCATAGAATCAATAAGGTTGGAAAAGACCTCAGACATCATCAAGTACAACCTGGCACCACAGACCTCATGTCTAAACCATGGCTCCAAGTGCCACATCCAAGCCCCTCTTGAACACCTTCAGGGATGGGGACTCCACCACCTCCCTGGGCAGCACATCCCAGTGGCCAATCTCTCTTGCTGGGAAGAACTTTCTCCTCACCTCCTGCCTAAACCTCCCCTGGCACAGCTTGAGACTGTGTCCTCTTGTTATGGGGCTGCTTGCCTGGGAGAAGAGACCAACCCCCACCTGGCTCCAACCTCCCTGCAGGGAGTTGCAGAGAGCAAGAAGGTCTCCCCTGAGCCTCCTCTTCTGCAGGCTAAGCAACCCCAGCTCCCTCAGCCTCTCCTCCCAGGGCTGTGCTCCAGACCCCTCCCCAGCTTTCTTGCCCTTCTCTGGACACCTTCCAGCATCTCAACCTCTTTCCTAAACTGAGGAGCCCAGAACTGGACACAGGACTCAAGGATCCCACAGCCTGTGCAGGATGGACACTGTCATGGTTGCTATCTCCAGAGTGCTGCAGAATTTCTTGGCTGCAGCACTGCCCTGCCACAGGCCAGCAGTGAGCTGCTCCAAGCTGGAGTCACCTTAGATCTAGATGCTGAGCAGATGTCTAAGACAATAACTTCACCTCTCTAGTCAGGAGAGACAAGAATGGCTCAGGGGGGGTACAACCAGTAGCAAGACAGACATCTGAGACACCTGGAAGGGAAGTGTCTGGTGCTCCCCCTTCTCTGTGCAGACCTAGAGCTGTGTGTGCATGGTGGAGGACAGGTGGCTGGCATAGATGAGGACATTTAGAGAGGTGATTCTGCCACTGTGCTCTGGTAAGGCCTCACCTGAAGTACTGCATCCAGCTCTGCAGCCCTTGACACAGGAAGGACATGGAGCTGATGGAGCAGGTCCAGAGCTGGGCTCTGAAGGTGATCAGGGGGCTGGAGCACCTCTGCTGTAAGCACAAGCTGAGGGAGCTGGGGGTGTTCAGCCTGGAAAAGCAAAGGCTCTGAGAAGACCTTAGAGCAGCCTTCCAGTACCTGAAGGCATCCTCCAGGAAGGCTCCAGAGGGACTGTTTGCAAAGGTCTGCAGTGACAGGACAAAGGGCAGTGGTTTGAAATGAGAGCAGAGCAGATTTGGATTGGATGTTAGGAGCAAGTTCTGCACCATGAGGGTGGTGGAGCACTGGAACAGGTTGCCCAGGGAGGTGGCTGAGGCCCCATCCCCATTCAAGGTGAGACTCAGCAGGGCTCTGAGCAACCTGATCTAGTTGGGGATGTCCCTGCTGGCTGCAGAGGGAGTTGGATGAGCTTTGGAGATCCTTTCCAACCCAAAGCATTCTATGTTCTGTGATTCTATGATCAAAGAAAGAGCCATGCAGCAACTTGTGCTTGGGGGGCTATGATGATGGGAGAGGATGAGGCTCCAGCACACTCAAAAGTCACATCTCATTGCTGCTCAGTGCTGGGTTTAAGCTTGTGGGTAGCAGCTGTGCCTATAGCCATGTGAGCATGAAAGCTCTGGCTCCTGAAGAGGGCTTTTCCAGCAGCAGCCAAGGACTCCTGAGTTATCAGCCTCGGGGTCTGAGAGCCCAGCCTGGCTGCTGGCAGGGGTCCAAAGCATTGTGAAGGGGGAAGGTGCTGCTTTTCCTCTTAAGCTCTGAGACCTTCAGGTGAGAGCCTGCACAGCATGCTGCACAGATGGACATCCCACCTCTGAGTGAAGAGCAGAAGCGTTTTGGTTTGGAGGTGTGCGCTAAAGCCTCCTGGTGTGGCTGCTGCAGCCTATCCTGGGGTCTGGCTCTTCCAACAACAAAGCACAGGAGCCAGGCTGAGAGACCCCTGCAGACTTCTCACCTGCTACCTCCTCCTCCCTCTTTTACAAGGGCTTGCAGTGATGGGATGAGAGGGGATGGATATAAGCTGGAAGAGAGGAGATTTAGACTGGGAACAAAATCTTTCCAGTGAGGCTGGGGAGACCCTGGCACAGGTTGCCCAGGGAGCTCGTGGATGTCCCCTCCTTGGAGGCGTTCAAGGCCAGGCTGGATGAGGCTTTGAGCAACCTGGGCTGGAGGGAGGGTGGGGTGGCTGCAACTGGATGGTCTTTAAGGTCCCTTCCAACCCAACCCAACCCATCCTGGGATTATCCACACTGCTCCAAGTGCAGGTGACTGGAGCTGCAGCACTCCTGTGCTCCTGGCTTTTTCCTGTGTTCTCTGTGTACTTTGTGTGTGTTCTGTGTGTATTCAGTGTGTACTTTGTATGTGTTCTGTGTGTGTTCTGTGTGTACTTTGTGTTCTGTGTGTGTTCTGTGTGTACTTTGTGTTCTGTGTGTGTTCTGTGTGTACTTTGTGTGTGTTCTGTGTGTATTCAGTGTGTACTTTGTATGTGTTCTGTGTGTGTTCTGTGTGTACTTTGTGTTCTGTGTGTGTTCTGTGTGTACTTTGTATGTGTTCTGTGTGTGTTCTGTGTGTATTCAGTGTGTACTTTGTATGTGTTCTGTGTGTGTTCTGTGTGTACTTTGTGTTCTGTGTGTGTTCTGTGTGTAATTTGTGTGTGTTCTGTATATGTTCTGTGTGTACTTTGTGTGTTCTGTGTGTACTTTGTGTGTACTTTGTATCTGTTCTGTGTGTTCTGTGTGTACTTTGTGTGTGTTCTGTGTGTGTTCTGTGTGTACTTTGTGTGTGTTCTGTGTGTGTTCTGTGTGCACTTTGTATGTGTTCTGTATGTATTCTGTGTGTACTTTGTGTGTGTTCTGTGCGTGTTCTGTGTGTACTTTGTGTTCTGTGTGTGTTCTGTGTGTAATTTGTGTGTGTTCTGTATATGTTCTGTGTGTACTTTGTGTGTTCTGTGTGTACTTTGTGTGTACTTTGTATCTGTTCTGTGTGTTCTGTGTGTACTTTGTGTGTGTTCTGTGTGTGTTCTGTGTGTACTTTGTGTGTGTTCTGTGTGTGTTCTGTGTGCACTTTGTATGTGTTCTGTATGTATTCTGTGTGTACTTTGTGTGTGTTCTGTGTGTGTTCTGTGTGTACTTTGTGTGTGTTCTGTGTGTATTCAGTGTGTACTTTGTATGTGTTCTGTGTGTGTTCTGTGTGTACTTTGTGTTCTGTGTGTGTTCTGTGTGTACTTTGTATGTGTTCTGTGTGTGTTCTGTGTGTATTCAGTGTGTACTTTGTATGTGTTCTGTGTGTGTTCTGTGTGTACTTTGTGTGTGTTCTGTGTGTATTCAGTGTGTACTTTGTATGTGTTCTGTGTGTGTTCTGTGTGTACTTTGTGTTCTGTGTGTGTTCTGTGTGTAATTTGTGTGTGTTCTGTATATGTTCTGTGTGTACTTTGTGTGTTCTGTGTGTACTTTGTGTGTACTTTGTATCTGTTCTGTGTGTTCTGTGTGTACTTTGTGTGTGTTCTGTGTGTGTTCTGTGTGTACTTTGTGTTCTGTGTGTGTTCTGTGTGTACTTTGTATGTGTTCTGTGTGTGTTCTGTGTGTACTTTGTGTGTGTTCTGTGTGTGTTCTGTGTGTACTTTGTATGTGTTCTGTATGTATTCTGTGTGTACTTTGTGTGTGTTCTGTGTGTGTTCTGTGTGTACTTTGTGTGTGTTCTGTGTGTATTCTGTGTGTACTTTGTGTGTGTTCTGTGTGTTCTGTGTATGTTCTGTGTGTACTTTGTGTGTGTTCTGTGTGTTCTGTGTATGTTCTGTGTGTACTTTGTGTGTGTTCTGTGTTCTGTGTGTACTTTGTGTTCTGTGTGTGTTCTGTGTGTACTATGTGTGTGTTCTGTGTGTACTTTGTGTGTTCTGTGTGTACTTTGTGTGTGTTCTGTGTGTACTTTGTGTGTTCTGTGTGTACTTTGTGTTCTGTGTGTACTTTGTGTTCTGTGTGTATTCTGTGTGTACTTTGTGTGTGTTCTGTGTGTTCTGTGTATGTTCTGTGTGTACTTTGTGTGTGTTCTGTGTGTTCTGTGTATGTTCTGTGTGTAATTTGTGTGTGTTCTGTGTGTGTTCTGTGTGTACTTTGTGTTCTGTGTGTGTTCTGTGTGTATTCTGTGTGTACTTTGTGTGTGTTCTGTGTGTACTTTGTGTGTACTTTGTATCTGTTCTGTGTGTTCTGTGTGTACTTTTTGTTCTGTGTGTGTTCTGTGTGTACTTTGTGTGTGTTCTGTGTGTACTTTGTGTGTGTTCTGTGTGTGTTCTGTGTGTACTTTGTGTGTGTTCTGTGTGCATCAACCCATTCCCTGCTGGCTCGCTGTGACTCAGCAGTGGGGGATGTGCCCAACCACCTCCACAGGTCAGTAAGTTCCCCTGCCCAGGCTGCAAGCAGCAGCTTGGCCCTTTCATCTGTCAGCTCTGGTTTGTGTCATCTGTCAACTGCTGGCATCCCAACCTAAAATAACTCACTCCAGCCCTGCTCCCAGCCTCCCCAGCCCATCAGGCTGTCCCTACCCTGTCACCTCCTGTTCCCCTGTGTCACATCATGGGCTTGGGATGACGTGACAGGCAGGGAGACAGCGAGCCAGGGAAGCCTCTCTCAGCAGAGGAAGGGAGAGGCCAGCCTGGGTCAGAGTGCAATTGAACAGACCCCGTTTGATCAGCAGCTGAGCCCACATGAGATGTGTTTCCTTCCAGCCTTGGGTGCAGTGTCTTACACTTCTGCCCTCAATCAGGATGTTTGCTTACCACTCCAAAAGGCAGCTGGCTGTACTCTTTCACTCCTCATCAGCTGTCAGAGAGGACAGATTCTCTCAGCTAGTCCATGAGGAGAGAGCTGCATGGGAGCTCCAAACTGGGAGGCTTGGCTGAGACAGCTGCAGGCTGTGTGGCCATTCAGTGAGACTTGGACAGACTGAGAGCTGGGCAGAGAGGAACCAAGTGAGGTTCAACAAGGACAAGTGCAGAGTCCTCCACCTGGGAAGGAAGAATAAACTGCAGCAGGAGAGGTTGGGAGGAGAGCTGCTGGAGAGCAGCCCCATGGAGAGAGACCTGGGAGGGCTGGTGGGCAGCAAGTTCTGCAGGGGACAGCAATGTGCCCTGGGGGCCAAGAAGGCCAATGGGATCCTGGGCTGCATTCAGAGGAGTGTGGCCAGCAGAGCCAGGGAGGTTCTCCTTCCCCTCTACTCTGCCCTGCTGAGACCTCAGCTGGAGTATTTCATCCAGTTTTGGGCTCCCCAGTTCAAGAGGGACAGGGATCTTGATGATGTCTGGAGGTCCCTTCCAACCCCTAACATGCTGTGATCCAGTGGATAGGATCCCTCTTAGACCACCTGAGTTTGAAGAGCCAACAACTCCATTCTGTAAGGACTTTTGTTGTGTGCCCAGTTGGAGTGACAGAGCAAATTGGACCCTGGATGGCCAAGGGCCAGCAGGAGCAGGGAAGTCCTTGTGCCCTGTGCTCAGCACTGCTGAGGCCACCCCTTGAGTCCTGGGTCCAGTTCTGGGCTCCTCAGGCTAGGAAAGAGGTTGAGCTGCTGGAAGGTGTCCAGAGAAGGGCAAGAAAGCTGGGGAGGGGTCTGGAGCACAGCCCTGGGAGGAGAGGCTGAGGGAGCTGGGGTTGCTTAGCCTGCAGAAGAGGAGGCTCAGGGGAGACCTTCTTGCTCTCTGCAACTCCCTGCAGGGAGGTTGGAGCCAGGTGGGGGTTGGTCTCTTCTGCCAGGCAAGCAGCAGCAGAACAAGAGGACACAGTCTCAAGCTGTGCCAGGGGAGGTTCAGGCTGGAGGTGAAGAAGAAGTTCTTCCTAGAAAGAGAGACTGGCCACTGGGATGTGCTGCCCAGGGAGGTGGTGGAGTCCCCATCCCTGGAGGTGTTTAAGGGGAGACTACATGAGGCACTTGGTGCCATGGTTTGGTTGATCAGATGGTGTTGGGTGAGAGGTTGGACTTGATGATCTCTGAGGTCTATTCTATTCTATTCTATTCTATTCTATTCTATTCTATTCTATTCTATTCTATCCCATTCCATTCCATTCCATTCCATCACAAGAAAAGACTTGTCTCAGCAATGGCTTAACCTTAACCCCTTCCCTAAAATCCAGTGTGGGTAGGAGTACAAAGAGGTGGTGAAGCTCCTGGACAGAGCAGGCTCTTGGATCCCCCTGCACAGCCACAGAAACCTGTTCCTGACTTTGCAGCCATGTCACACAGGGCTGCATTCATGCAGTGCCCCCAAGGCAGGCACTCAGCTGATGCAAGGAGGCAGCTACCTGACAGCCAGGTGATGGCCTGCCCTTCAGGGTCCCAAGGAAGAATGCTTCATGCCCTTGGTGTGGAAATGCCAGATGTGGAGGAGAATGGAGTGGCACAACCTGTGCAGCTCTGCAGTCTGTGTGGGGACAGATGGCTCTGCACACTGCTCAAGGAACCAGGCTCCCTTCCTGCTCTTCCCAGCCTTGCTGCTTAAAACATCTCCCCTTCAGCAGCAGGTCAGGCTCCCTGGGCCAACAGAGGAAGCCTGGTGCTCAGCATGGTGCTCAGCACAGTGCTTCCTTCACAGGGTGGCCCTGGGGAGAGGCAGGGAGCCCTGACCCCCCTGCACCATACCCACCATTCCCTCTAGAGCACAGCCTGCCCTGGGCACGCCGTAGCCATGCTGGCATGGGGCAGGGCTGCCCCTCAGGTTGGATGCCACCTCCCTCTTCAGCCTCTGCCCTGCAATATGCTTCCCTTAGGGTGGAACTCCTCTCCACACAGTGGCACATTAGGGGCTTCCCCTCCCCTCCTGTTTCAGCTGGGGGCTCTGCTCATCTCTCCTGTCGCGCTGTGAGCTTGTACCTTCAGCTACAGCAGGGAGAAAAGGGCTCTGAAGCTACCCAGGCACTTTGCCTGCTGTGATGTGGGACTGACAGCACTGCTCAGCTCCACAGAGCTGTTGTGAGTGCCAGCACTGAAGAGCTGACACTGATGGAGGCCTTACCTGCGCAGCAGACAGGCAGAGATGTTCTTCCTCCTTCAAGCCTGTTGCTGCTGCAATGATCAGTGGAGTGCTGTGCAATGATGTCTCCTTCTGTGTGATTAGAGATTGCAAGCAGGAAACATCTGTGTCTCTTTGTCATCTGCTCTGATAGGCTCTAGCAGGAGGAGCACATCAGTCTGTTTCTTCAGATTAATGCCTTGGTCTCTTCTACCTTATCAGGTGTCCTCTACCACCTTCTGCCTCCTCGGGTGGATGATAGATTGCCAGCCAATGTTCACACACTGATGAGACCAGAGCCTGGATGCCAGCACGCACAGCCCTGCATGCAGCCCCCTGGGCCACAGCCTCCCATTTTGCTCCATTTTACCTGAAATGCTTTGTTCCCAAACACCCTGGGCCGGCAGCCACAGCCTGCAGCCCCTCAGAGGACACTGGGTCACTCCTGAAAGGACATTGATGTCAGTGCTGTGGCTGCCTGTGGCCCACAGCAGCCCTGCACCAAAGCTTGCAGGTGGCAGGTGGCTGGCTGAAGGGGGCCCAGCTCTGCTGGCACAGCCACGATGGCAAGGGACACAGCACTCATGATGTGAAGAAGCTGTGCACAATGCAGGCAAGGGCAAGCCCCCAGCTCAGGCCCAAGTCAGCCTCCCAGCTTCTGCACAGACCAAACACACTGAGAGCAAAGTGGAGCTACCCCCAGGGTATCACAGCCTCACAGTATCACTAAGGTTGGAAGAGACCTCAAAGATCATCAAGTGCAACCTGGCACCACAGACCTCATGACTAAACCATGGCACCAAGTGCCACATCCAAGCCCCTCTTGAACACCTCCAGGGATGGGGACTCCACCACCTCCCTGGGCAGCACATCCCAATGATGAATGATTCTCTCAGTGAAGAACTTTCTCCTCACCTCGAGTCTAAACCTCCCCTGGCACAGCTTGAGATTGTGACCTCTTGTTCTGGTGCTGCTTGCCTGGCAGAAGAGACCAACCCCCACCTGGCTACAACCTCCCTGCAGGGAGTTGCAGAGAGCAAGAAGGTCTCCCCTGAGCCTCCTCTTCTGCAGGCTAAGCAACCCCAGCTCCCTCAGCCTCTCCTCCCAGGGCTGTGCTCCAGACCCCTCCCCAGCTTTCTTGCCCTTCTCTGGACACCTTCAAGTCTCTCAATGTCCTTCTTAAACTGAGGAGCCCAGAACTGGACACAGGACTCAAGGTGTGGCCTCAGTAGTGCTGAGCACAGCCACAAGGACTTCCCTGCTCCTGCTGGCCACACTCTTCCTGCTGCAGGCCAGGATGCCCTTGGCCTTCTTGTCCCCCTGGGCACACTGCTGGCTCATGTTTAGGCGGCTGTCAATCAGCACCCTCAGTTCCCTCTCTGTTTGGGAGCTCTCAGCCACTCCAACCCCAGCCTGAACCCAGTGCAGTGTGCTGGAGTCACTGGAGTTACACCAGCCTGAGAAAGCATGGCCCATCAGGACAGGGAGATGCCTCCACCTTCCTCTTTCAGTGCTTCTGAAGCCCTGCACAGGTTGGAGCCCAGGTGTTCCTTAGCAGTATGGTTCCTTGCCCAAATTGAGCTGCTGCTGGCCCCTCTGGATGTCACAGAATCAACCAGGTTGGAAAAGACCTCAGAGATCATCAAGTCCAACCTATTACTTAATACCTAACACCTCCTGACAACTAAGCCATGGCACTAAGTGCCACAACCAAGCCTTTTTGGAACACCTGGAGGTGTCCAGGAAGAGCCTGGCTGAGGCACTTGGTGCCATGGTTGAGTTAATCAGATGGTGTTGGGTGAGAGGTTGGATTTTATGATCTCTGAGGTCTTTTCCAGCCTGGTTAATTCTATTCTATTCTATTCTATTCTATTCTATTCTATTCTATTCTATTCTATTCTATTCTATTCTATTCTAGGCTAGGCTAGGCTAGGCTAGGCTAGGCTAGGCTAGGCTAGGCTAAAGCAATCCTTACTCCTGGTGAGCAGCTCTGGGGATGGCTCATTTTCATCTGCCAGGTACAGAACCCCACCCCAGATACTTCACCATGAAGGTGCTGACGCACTGGAACAGGTTGTCCAGGAAAGCTGTGGCTCCAAGAATCCTATCCTACCCTATCCTATCCTATCCTATCCTATCCTATCCTATCTTATCCTATCCTATCCTATCTTATCTTATCCTATCCTATCCTATCTTATCCTATCCTATCCTATCTTATCTTATCCTATCCTATCCTATCTTATCCTATCCTATCCTATCTTATCTTATCCTATCCTATCTTATCTTATCCTATCCTATCCTATATTATCCTATCCTATCCTATCTTATCCTATCCTATCCTACCCTACCCTATCCCATCCCATCCCATCCTACCCTACCCTACCCTACCCTACCCCATCCCATCCCATCCTATCCCATCCTATCCCATCCCACCCTATCCTATCCTATCCTACCCTATCCTATCCTACCCTACCCTACCCTATCCTACCCTACCCTATCCTATCCTACCCTACCCTATCCTACCCTACCCTATCCTACCCTACCCTACCCTATCCTACCCTACCCTATCCTATCCTACCCTATCCTACCCTACCCTACCCTATCCTACCCTATCCTATCCTACCCTATCATATCATACCCTATCCTACCCTATCCTACCCTATCCTATCCTATCCTATCCTACCCTACCCTACCCTATCCTATCCTACCCTACCCTATCCTACCCTACCCTATCCTACCCTATCCTACCCTACCCTATCCTATCCTATCCTACCCTACCCTACCCTACCCTACCCTACCCTATCCTATCCTCTTGACTGGTGCTGGAGAGAGGAGAAGATGACCTCCTTTGACCTGCTGACACCCTCTGCCTAGTGCAGCCCAGGATGCTGTTGGCCATCCCTTGCTGCAGGGGCAGCTGCTGGGTCATTGCCCCCTTAGAGCACGGAATCCCTTCCCGCTGAGCACTGGGAGGGTCGCCCCCCGCACTCCTGCCTCAGCAATCCAACTGTGATGTGGCTTCCCCATTTCTCCTTCCAAAACTCCAAGCTCAGCACAGCACAGCAGGCTATAATTGCCATTTCTGTACAAAAATCAGTGTTAATTTGACGTTGTGCAGCGTGGCTCTGACAGCTCCTGGGCTCCTGGGAAATGGGTGTCAAAGAGGCACCGAGGAACAAACAGAGAAGTGTTTGCTTCTCCTCCCCCTAGCCTGGAGAGGAGGATAGGGGCCAGGCTGAAGCACTGGGTGGAAAAAATCCCTGTTAAAGAGGGAGGCAAAGTCATTACAGAGCCGTTTGTGGGCTTTCAGAGCAGGGAAGTGTGGGAATAGCTCTTGCTTTGCAGGCAGATGGGGGCTAAGGCGCTCACAAACACAGAGATGACTCCCATGGGCAGGCAGACCCTCACATGTGCCTCACTTGTGCCTTCAAACCCTCTCCTCAGAACAACCACAGCCTGCCTCTCACAAACAGCCCTCTGCCAGCAGGCTGATGGGAGGGACCTGTGCCCAGGGTCTGCAGAACAGCTTTGGAAGAGAAGTGTAGGAGCAGCTCGTGGAGAATCCTGCTCAAATGGCGTCCTCTGGGGCTATTCACAAGGGGAAACTTCTGGTTAAAGCTGGCTTAAGTGGCTCCCTTTACACATTTCCTTCCCATCACAAAATACTTTAGAGTAGTCCTCCCTCCCTCCCTCCCTCCCTTCCTTCCTTCCTTCCTTCCCTCCCTCTCTTCCTCCCTCCCTCTTTCACTTTCTCCTCTTTCCTTCTCATTCTCTGTTTTTCTTTCTCTCTTCCTCTTTCTCTTTTGCTCTCTTCCTCTCTCTTTTTCATTCCTTCTCTTTCTCTTTCTTTCTTTCTTTCTTCCTTTCTTCCTTTCTTCCTTTCCCTCTTTCTTTCCCTCTTTCTTTCTTTCCCTCTTTCCTTCTCTCTTTCTCTTTCTTTCTCTCTCTCTCTCTCTCACAGCACAGTCCTCACCACAGGAGGGTTTGCTGGAGGAGCTGGACAAGCACTACCAGGAGCAAGCCACATGGAGCTATTTTCTCCTTAAGAGACCCTCCAAGGGCTTCTGACCATCAAGTCCATGATTTTTGCTCAATCCTTTTCCCCCTCTTATCTCCCTTTAGACCCTACTTAAGGAGACAACCACTTAAGAACACAAAATCGTTCCCAATTTGGCATGGCGAGGAATCAAAAGGACCCGAGAGGGGAAGTTGGGGCTTTCCCCAAGCTGCTTTTCTCCCTGGGGAGGGCACAAAGAGCAGCCCCACATCCGCGCCGCTGCTGAGAGGACGCTGACCTGAGCCCAGACGCTTCAGCCTGAATCAGTTCTGACGGATCCAGCGCTGGAGAGGCTGGAACAGGAGCCTTGCAAGGCAGAGCAGGCACAGAAGCAGTCAGTAAGCATTTCACTCCTCTGTTTGGAAATGGTGATGCATTCATACCCCACGAAGCCTAATGAAATCCCTTCACTTGCCAACGTGCCCCAGGCAGCGTTTGATTGCGCAGAAAGGCTGCGGCGTAATTAAAGAGGATGTTAAACAACAGCCACTCGAGTCAAACAGTTTACAAACCTGCAGCTCCACAGCACTTACAGGCAGGGGGATTAAGAGAGGCAATTCAGGAACATTCCAGAACGTGCTCCAGTTTATTTCTTTCGTTGTTTTGAAATGCCTCCCCGCGGGGGCTGGGAGTTAGGGCTGGATTTGTGGCCGCCTGAGGGAATGCCCTCATCAGCAGATGCTTGGCTCCCCGAGCACCGTGCTGACTCAGGCTTTCTGCCTGCTAGCCAGAGGTGCTCACAACGTGCTTATTTCTCTCTGCTCCAAGGCTCCCCTCAGGACCCCTCTCTATCCTTCTCCAGGTGCTCCTGCCCCATATTGGATTCCCAGAGTCTCCCCATCCCACCCTGCTCCTGCTCTCCTGACCACTTAGAATAGAATAGAGTAGAATAGAATAGAATAGGAGTAGAATAGAATAGAATAGAATAGAATAGAATAGAATAGAATAGAAAAGAATAGAGTAGAATAGAATAGAATAGAATAGAATAGAATAGAATAGAATAGAATAGAATAGAAGCACAGTAGAATAGCAGTGGAATGGAATGGAATGGAATAGAATAGAATAGACCAGGTTGGAAGAGACCT